>NC_073415.1:4047399-4379899 GCF_028641065.1 Leucoraja erinaceus | reverse complement strand
ATTCAAACAAAGCTGTTTGAATGACAATAAAAGGCATTCTATTCTATTCTATTCTCACTGTAAAGCTATGCCTTCTGGTATGTGACTTTTCTATCCTTTTCCTACCAGCCATTTTCCCTATCTATGCCACTCATAATGTTACTTACTTTTATATATTGTATGTACAATAGCCTGCACCAGGAAACTAATCTTCTTGCTGTGACTAGGTGTAGGTTCTGCATTCCATGCAAACTGAAGTATTTGTCGTTATCTGTTTATCAGATACTGACATGATTTGGCAATCATTTGACTTAGACGTGGAATAACCCATTAACACTGATTACATAGAAACATAGAAAATAGGTGCAGGAGGAAGCCATTCGGCCCTTCGAGCCAGCACCGCCATTCATTGTGATCATGGCTGATCATCCCCTATCAATAACCCGTGCCTGCCTTCTCCCCATATCCCTTGACTCCACTAGCCCCTAGAGCTCTATCTAACCCTCTTGTAATAAGACCATAAGCCATCGGACCACTCCATCACGGCTGATCTATTATCCCCTCTCAACACCATTCTCATGCCTTCTCCCCATAACCATTGATACCCTCACTAATCAAATCTCCGCTTCAGAAAAACCCAATGACTTGCCCTCCACTGCGATCTGTGGCAATGAATTCCACAGATACGCCACCCTCTGGCTAAAGAAATCTCTCCTCATCTCCATTCAAAAAGCACATTTTTTAATTCTGAGGCTGTGCCCTCTGGTCCGATACTCGCCACCACTAGTAACATCCTCTCTATGTCTACCCTAAAGGCCTTTCATTATCCAGTCGGTTTTAATGAGGTTCCCCCTCATCCTTCTGAACTCCAGCGGGAGCAGACCCGGAGCCTTCAAATGCTCCTCACATATTCAAGTCAAGTCAAGAGAGATTATTGTCATATGTTCCCAGATAGGACAATGAAATTCTTGCTTTGCAATATAGTCGGCACGAATACAGAACATATCATATCAGTGTGTCCATATACCATTATATAAATATATACACACATCAATAAATCAGCTGATAAAGTGCAAATAAACAGATAACGGTCTATTAATGTTCAGATATTTGTTTCAGTTGAGTTTAATAGCCTGATGGCTGTGGGGAAGTAGCTATTCCTGAACCTGGGCGTTGCAGTCTTCAGGCTCCTGTACCTTCTACCTGAAGGTAGCAGGGAGATGAGTGTGTGGGCAGGATGGTGTGGGTCCTTGATGATGCTGGCTGCCTTTATGAGGCAGCGACGAAGGAATTCATATTGTGTACGAAGGAACTGCAGGTGCTGGTTTACCTCGAAGATAGACAAAAAAAGCTGGAGTAACGGGACAGGCAGTATCTCCGGATAGAAGGAATGGGTGATGTTTCGGGGCGAGACCCTTCTTCAGACTTCTCGTCTGGTGATGGTTAATTTTCTCAGATGAGGTGAACGTAACGCATTACATGTATCAAGTGTCGGATGCCAAGATTTGCATGGGAATGCGCAGGCTTGGGGAAGTTGAAACTTGCCCAAGTGTTGTAAGAATTTAGAGATAAGGTGAAAGTCTGTGACCAGAAAATAAACGGAGATAGCTGAGAGGTCTGTTGGAACATGGGCTAATTGTGAAACTGCAGGATGGAACAGTGGCACATCTGGTAGAAAATGTCCCCTCCTCCCTCCCCTCCCCTCCCCTGCCCCATGGCTCCAATAACTTGGATTTATAGGCAGATTAAATAAATAAATAACCAACAATAAATAAACGCAGAGGGAATAAATATTTAGAATTCTCTACCCAAGAGGACAGAGGAGTCATAGTTGTCTTAATCTAATCAAGAGATGATATATTGATAGATCTGGGGATATGAAGCATGAATATGGGGCATGGGGTGAGTGCGTGAGAGTGGCGCTGAGGTACAAGATCACCCTCGATCGTACGGGTGGTACAGCAAGCTCACGAATCAAATGGCACACACTAACTTCTATTTCTTGGCCTGACATTATGTCCTCATTGTTTCCCCATTGTATCAAAGCTTGTAAGTGTAGAATCAGAGATAGACACAAGATGCTGGAGTAGTGGAGGGCAGGCAGCATCTCTGGAGAAAAGGAATAGGTGACGTTTCGGGTCGAGACCCTTCATCAGACTGAAGTACTTCAACTTTTTATGTCTATGTTCGGTTTAAAGCAGCATCTGCGGTTCCTTCCTACACAGTGGAATCAGAGAGGTGGAGATCAGAGATTAAGGGTGGCATGGTGGCACACTGGTAGTGTCACTGCCTTGCAGTGCCAGAGACCCGGGTTCGATCCTGACAACGGGTGCTGTCTGTATGGAGTTTGTACGTCCTCCCTGTGACCGCGTGGGTTTTCACTGGGTGCTCTGGTTTCCTCCCACACTCCAAAGATATACAGGTTTGTTCTTCGCCTTCTCCATCATGGTCTGGTTTGGCTCAGCCACCAAGCACGACACCTGGAGGCTGCAGCGAATCATCCGATCAGCAGAGAAGGTTATTGGCTGCAATCTTCCCTCCATTGATGAACTGTACACTGCAAGGGCCAGGAAGCGAGCATCATCTCTGACCCCTCTCACCCTGGCCACAAACTCTTTAAATCACTTCCCTCTGGAAGGCGACTCCGGACTGTCACAGCTGCCACAGCCAGACATAAAAACAGTTTTTATCCATGAGTAGTTGCTCTACTCATCAGCCAAAAATCTGTAGCCTCCCTTTGATCTGGTATTTTGTTGGTTCACATGCTTGATCAATGGTGTCTTATCATTAATGTTTTATTATTATTAATGTTTAGTGTTTTCTGAGTCATTCGTAACTGTCACTATATGTCATGTTGTTACTTGTGGGCGGAGCATCAAGGCAAATTCCTTGTATGTGAATACTTGGCCAATAAAGTTACTTACTTACTTACTTTGTAGGTTAATTTGTTTCTGTAAAATTGTAAATTGTCCCTCATGTGTAGGATAATGCTAATCGCTGGTCTGTGCGGACTTGATGGGCCAAAGGGCCCGTTTCCACGTTGTATCTCTAAAGTCTAAAGATATCATGCATGGAAACAGGGCCTTCCGCCCACTGAGTGTGTACTGACCATTAAGCGTCCAACCTAATTTTTTTGCTGTAGGAAGGTCTGAAGAAGGGTTTCAACCCGAAACGTCACTCATTCCTTCTCTCCAGAAATGCTGCCTGTCCCGCTGAGTTACTCCAGCTTTTTCTGCCTATCTTCAACTTAATGGCCATTCAGTTTTGGGTCTGCTTGTCTTTGTTCACCTGTTTCCAATTCACAAGCAGCCAACTGATTGCACCAGCAGTCACTGTGCGGGCTTTAAGAAGATTTACACATTGTCTCCGTTCTGCAGGAGCTCCTCAAGTAATTACAAAACTGAAAATTCTTATCGCAGTTAACAGCATGTAAATGATTGACATTGCAGCTGCATCATTCATTAACTTTTAACTTATTCCCCAAAGTTTCTGACATGCTTATAGTTAGTTTTTACAGAGACCTTTTTCAGTCTGATAAGGGGTCCAGACCCAAAATATCACCTTGCCATTTTCTCTACTGACCCAGTGAGTTACTCCAGCACTTTGTGTCTATCTATGGTATAAACCAGCTTCTGCTGTTCATTCTTGTTACCAGAACCAGAGGACATGGGTTTAAGATGAGAAGGGAAAGATTTAATAGGAACCAGAGGCCAGAAACATTTTGACATAAAGGGTAGTGGATATATGGAACAAGCTGCCAGATGAGGTAACTGCGGCAGGTGCTATGAGCATTTAAAAGACATTGAGACAGGTACATGGATAGGAAAGGTTAAGAGGGATATGAGACAAATGCAGGTAGGTCAGACTAGTGGAGACAGGGCATCTTGGTTGGCATGGGCAAGTTGGACTGAAGGGTCTGTTTCCTACAATGACCTACAAGACTCTGGTCATGAATAGTGTGTGGGAAGGAACAGCAGATGCGGGTTTACACTGAAGATACATTCAAAATGCTGGAGTAACTACACAGGTCAGGCAACATCTCTGGAGAAAAAGGAATAGGTGATGTTTCTGGTCGAGACCCTTCTTCTGAGACTGAGCATCAGGCTGAAGAAGAGTCTCGCCCCAAAACGCCACCTATTCCGTTTCTGCAGAGATGCTGCCTGACCTGCTGAGTTACTCCAGCATTTTGTGTCCATCTTCTGGTCATGACAGGTACCGACGTTAACTCTGTTGACAATGAAGTTGAAGGGTTCTGCCAGTGTGCAAACACGGCTTGTTTATATTCATGTTGATCAGTCCAGTCCCGTACCTGTTGTCTTGTTTTGCCCCAACGCCATGTTGAGTCACTTCGAGAATAGCTGCCCTTGGGGAGTTCAACCCTGGAAAGGTGTTGCTTCAGAAGACCGGGCAGATAAACAAACTTCTTTCCCAGACCTCATTTAGAAACAAGGAAATGTCGCCTCCCATTAACTCCGAGCTAAATCTCAGCAGCTCCTTTACTAGGCAAAATTCCAAAAGGGAAACTCGGTTTCACTGTGAGATTCCATTTTTGTGATTAAACAGGAAATGAGAATCCCTGTGAAAGTATGTACTTTGTGCCTTGTTTCCGTGCGATAATATCACTGGGATTTCAAAAGGCCGAGCATCCCGAAGCTGCAAGGTTTTTACCAAATCCATCCGTCGTTATTTTTAGTCCCATTTTGTGTTCATCGTAGCTGGAGAAGTACCAAGCCCTTCCAGGTCAAATACTCCATTCTACAGTCAAGAGTGTGTAATTGCCATATGTACCGACAATGGAACAGTGACATCCATACTTGCTACATCTTCACAGGGCCTTTAATGCAATAATACACAGATGGTTTAGTTTAGTTTAGTTTAGATACAGCGCGGAAACAGGCCCTTCAGCCCATCGAGTCCACACAGACCAGCGATCAATAGACAATAGACAATAGGTGCAGGAGTAGGCCATTTGGCCCTTCGAGCTAGCACCGCCATTCAATGTGATCATGGCTGACCATCCCCAATCAGTACCCCGTTCCTGCCTTCTCCCCATATCCCCTTGACTCCTCTATCTTTAAGAGCCCTATCTAGCTCTGTAGTATCCAGATAACCGGCCTCCACCGCCCTCTGAGGCAGAGAATTCCACAGACTCACAACTCACTGTGGGGAAAAGTGTTTCCTCGTCTCCGTTCTTCGTCCCCGCACATTAACACTACCCTACACACACGAGGGACAATTTACATTTATACCAAGCCAATTAACCTATAATCCTGTTCAAGAAGGAACTGCAGATGCTGGAAGATCGAAGGTACACAAAATTGCTGGAGAAACTCAGCGGGTGCAGCAGGGTTATGGAGCGAAGGAAATAGGCGACGTTTCGGGCCAAAACCCTTCTTCAGACCTATAATCCTGTACATCTTTGGAGTGGAGATATATATACAATAATTAATAATACAATAATCTAATATTAGGTGACCAAACAGTGCAAAAACCAAACTCCATATTGCAATCAAAGGCACAGTCCATAGGAGATCATAGTTGCTGAGATGGTGGCAAGAGGCAAGAGGAAGTCCGTGCAGAGAGCGGTGAGGATGGCTGACAAAACCATCGGGACTTCTCTTCCTTCAATCCGGGACATTGCGTGCAAACGTTGCTTGTCCAAGGCCAACAGCATTATAAAAGACCCCACACATCTCCATCATGGACTGTTCACTCTGCTGCCCTCGGGCAAAAGGTATCACAGTATAAGGAGCAGAACGGCCAGGGTTCTGCAACAGCTACTTCCCCCGAGTCATCAGACTCTTGAATTCCATATAATGAGCCGCCACTATTATCTATTGTCTATTTTATCTATTTCATCTTTTTATCTATTTTATCTTTTTATCCATTTTATCCTTTTGTTGTTTTATGTTGCACGGTGAGCCAGATGCAACGAAATTTGCATTTGTTGGTGTAATTTTGAATGAGATTAAAGGAAATACTCCAGCACTTTGTCTATCCTCGATATAAACCATCATCTGCAGTTCCTTTCTACACCACATGATGTCCTACCTATTTTACTCAATGCCCAGAGCTATGAACGCAAACATGCCATACCCCTTCTTTAATAATTTCCAACAGATATCCCTGGTTGTGTAAGGTTGAACTTCAGGAGGTTTTTACATTGAGTAAATACCGAGGTTTTCGAGAGCTGAGACGGAGCAGGTATTCAAAAGGTTAAAATACGTTTTGAGAAGACATGCCTAATCATTTGTACGGCTACCGAGACATTTGATTCTGTGCTGCTGCTGTGCTAACAGAGCTTTCTAACATCTGTTGAACCACCATGAAATTGCATATCTTCAAAAATTACAAGCTACAACATGCCGTCGCATAACAACTTCCCTCCTTGTACCCTTCAGTAAGTATTCGCATAATCCTTCCAGCTACTAAAAACCCAGCCATAGCTATTGAGGGCAGGCACCTAAAGCAAATCAGGCTGCTCCTTCCATTACCCTTACGTTACATTGGGCAGCAATGTGGCGCAGCGGTAGAGTTGCTACCTCACAGCGCCAGAGACCCTGGTTCCGTCCTGACTACTTTCTGTACGGAGTTTGTACATACTCCCCGTGACCTGCATGGGTTTTCTCCAGGTGCTCCAGTTTCCTCCCACCCTCCAAAGACGTACAGGTTTGTAGGTTAATTGGCTTGGTCAAATTGGAAATTGTCCCTAGTGTGTGTAGGATAGTGATAGTGTGCGGGGATCGCTCGTTGGCGGGGACGTGGTGGGCCGAACGGCCTGTATCTGCACTGTATCTCTAAACTTAACTAAACTGCATTGCTGTTACTGAAGAAGGGTCCCAACCTGAAACGTCATCTGTCCATTTCACCCGCAGATGCTGCCTGACTTCCTGAATTCCTCCGGCACTTATGGCTTTGCATAATACTAATATCATTGCATTAGCTATTTGTTATATTTATTCATTGTTTGCGGTCAACTGGTTTTGAAGGGGGGAGAGGAGTCTTGAAGCCTAGGACAGCCATGGGTTTAGTTTAAAGTTTATTATTGTCATATGTACTGGGGTAAAGTGAACTGGGAATAGACAACAAACGCTGGAGTAACTCAGGCAGACTGTCTGAAGAAGGGCCTTGATCTGAAATGTCACCCATTGGATGGCTAGATGCAGGAAGATTGTTCCCAATGTTGGGCAAGTCCAGAACAAGGGGTCACAGTTTAAGGATAATGGGGAAAGTCTTTTAGGACCGAGATGAGAAAAACATTTTTCACACAGAGAGTGGTGAATCTGTGGAATTCTCTGCCACAGAAGGTAGTTGAGGCCAGTTCATTGGCTATATTTAAGAGGGAGTTAGATGTGGCCCTTGTGGCTAAAGGGACCAGGGGGTATGGAGAGAAGGCAGGTACAAGATACTGAGTTGGATGATCAGCCATGATCATATTGAATGACGGTGCAGGCTCGAAGGGCTGATGGCCTACTCCTGCACCTATTTTCTATGTTTCTATGTTTCTATGTTTTATCCAGAGGTGCTTCGGTGTAAACCAGCATCTGCAGTTCCTTCCTACAGTGAACTAGGGTTTAGAGGGAAAGATAGATCAGCCATGACTGAATGGTGGAGTAGACCTGATGTGCCGATGACCTAATTCTGCTCCTATAACATATAAAGGCTGGATGTGAGATGAGACAAAGGGTAGTCAGATTAGGAAAGAAGAACAGTAAGATAGAAAGTCGTAGGGAGGGATATAGGTGGAAGTGAACAGAGGGGAGGGGAAAGAGGGGGGATAAAAGGGAAATGAGGGACCAGGGGATGAGATAGCAGGAATTCTTATTTTTAAAGATTGTAGAAATTCCAGAAGATTTCCGAGACATGGTGAGACAAGTGAAAAATGTAAAGTAACACCTACTTGCAAAACAACTGGCTCAGATCCAGAAAACTAGCCTATTTCTCTTTCTTGTGAAAAGTGATCTGTTGAGTTCTCTGCATTCGAAAAATGTGAATTATTTCCCAATGTGTAAAAAGAGTAACAGTGCGTCATCTAACCAAACGTAGACTTGAATGTCAATGCCATGAGGCATGAGCTGACTGTGGTAGGTTGGTAGATTTCATGAAAAGATATGCCTGTAAACAAGGGTCTCAAACATTTATAGAATTAATTCAGAGTTTCTCCCCTCAAGGCACAAACAAACCAACATGAAAAGTCTGTCCAGAGAAATTAGAGACAGTATTAGATCAAAGGAAAAGTTTTGCCAAAATCTGAGTAAAATCTGTGGTTATGAGGATTGGGAAAAATGTTAGAATTTCAGCAAAGGAGTACCAAGGGATTGATCGGGACAGGGAAAGTAGAAGGCAAGATTGCTGGTGGGAGCATTGTAAGAGATTATGAGAGCTCCTATAGAAGTGAAGGAAGGGAAATTATTTGCTTTTGTTAGTGTGGGTCCCTTAGAGAGTGAGGCAGAGGGAATTACAGTGGGGAATAAAGAAAGTGCAGAGGTTTGTCTCTGTCCTCGGGGAAGAAGGCACAGATATGGTGAAGAACTACAGGCTTGGAGTGAAAGGGAAGATGAGTTAAACAATGGCATTGTAGAGATTGAACCCTTGTCACTGTTGCTGTAAGGCAGCAACTCTACCCTTCACCACCCTGCCACTGGTTCTCTTTCTACAGATGCTGTCTGATCAGCTGAGTTTTTCAGACCATTTTTATAGTATTTTACATTTTACATTCGCGACCTTTCAATCTGTGGGAACTGTCCAAAAATTCCATGGGAGTTTGGCAGATGACAACCAATGCGTTTTCTGTCACCTCCTCGCTATCCCATGTATTCCCGCCATCATCTCCCCTAATATTTGTTGTCCCATATAAATGCAGAGCTGAGAGAGGCCAAGCAACGAGTCAAGTCATAAGGTGGTGGAATAGCTGTAAAACATGTTTGCACAAACTTTATTTAAAGAGTGCAAAGCACTGTGCGGTATTTGTCCATGGTTACATAAATACCCTCCATAGTATCAAAGCCTAGTGATGCCATCACATGTCCTCATGTTATGCTGGCACCTTATGCATGGTGAATCACTTGCTGCTAGACTATAAACACACTTCTTTATTCTAACTCTAAATCACCTCTCTTGCACAACTATGGATTTGGTTTTAATTGCATTAACATCTTGTTCTTTTTGCAGTCTTCCTTCTTTTCAAATTTTAAATGTACGTATAATTTGTTTTTGAGTGAGTTGAGACTATGTGCTTGTGGTGCTGACTTTCCTACTTTAGATTCAGATTCAGATTCAATTTAATTGTCATTGTCAGTGTACTTTAGACGATGGAAACAGGCCCATCGGCCCACCGAGTCCGTACCGGCCAGTGATCTCCCCACAGGCTAACCTACACACGCTAAAGGGCCTGTCCCACTTTCACGACCTAATTCACGACCTCTACCGATTTTGCCCTTGACTCATACTCGCAGTATGGTCATCACGAGGTCGTATCAGATCGTGATGCTAGTCGTAGGCATCAAGTAGGTCGGGGCGTTTTTCTAGCCTGATGAAAAATGTCCACGAGTAAAAAAGGTCGTGAATTAGATCATGAAAATGGGACACGCCCTTTAGGACAATGTTACACCTTACCAAAGCCAATTAGCCTTCAAACTTGTATGTCTTTGGAGTGTGGGAGGAAACCGGAGCACCCGGAGAAAACCCACGCGGTCACGGGGAGAACGTGCAAACTCCGTACAGACAGCACCTGTAGTCAGGATGGAACCCGGGTCTCTGGCGCTGTAAGGCAGCAACTCTACTGCTGTGCCACTGTGCTGTCTGTGCCAGCATGAATTTTCGTTGTGCCTGTACCTCACCACACTCCTGTAGATGACAATAAACTTGATCGTGATCTTGAAGCTTCTTTTTTAACCTATGATTGACATTTGAATTAGAACATCGTCAAACTCTGCAGCCATTATCCCCCCATTCCCCTCACACACGGGTCAGACTTTGCACTGACACTCATACAAACAATGACGCAACTTTACTGGGAAAATTCATCCAGAACGGAAGTTGCTAAATCCAAACTTTAACAATAAATTTGGTAGCAGTGCGTCAGAGTGAGATACAGCACAGAAACAGGGCCTTCAGCCAACGGTGACACACTGACAATCAACTTCCCATGTACACCAATTCTAAATACAACCAATATTTTAATCTTTGTACATTCTCATCATCTCCCTGTAGATTTTACCACTCACACTCACACTGGCAGCAATGTATGGTGGTCAGTTAACCTACAGAACCCACCTGTAAGCAGACTGGCTGCGGGAGGCAGTGCAGTGGTGCCTCGATGGTGGAGTGGGCCGCTGGAGGCCCTGCTGCAGCCTGGGGCTCAGTTATGTGGCCCGCTCCAAGTGGCCGAGCATGTGGACCGGACGCAGCCTACAGAGGTGGAGCAGTGGCAGAGGACACTGCAGCTACGCTTGGCCAGGCTGACCCAGCAACGCTGCCAGGACAACAGACCTTCATGGTCAGATCAAGATCTACCCTGCACCTACAAAATGGCGCCAAACCGGCGACTCTGTATACTGTCTCAGTGTCTCTGTGACTTTGTCGTGGTAGAGAAGCTTGCGTGGACCTGAGATCCTGAGAGCGATGCTGCCTGGAGCTATGCCCCTGGTAGGGCCACCCATGGCGGTAAGGTCGAGGGGGAGGTTTCTGACACAGAGCAATCCAACCAAGACCTCAACGGTGGAACAGGCGGAGGACGATGGCTGACCTTAGTGGAGCGTCACAACGGCTGGGAAGGCGGATGAAGGCTGCAGCAGAAAAGGGTCTCCAGTCGTCTTGGACTCCACGCCACTGGATCCTGACCCAGATCTGTCAAGGACCGTGTGGTGGCCGTCTGTGCACCAGTCTCCCCACGTTAAACAAAGTCCTCCATGAGAGGCCAGTCATACTCGTTTTGAATGACCGCCGATGACTACTGCTGCACATTTGCACTGTATACTTGTACTGAACCGTATAAAAAATAAATTTCACTGTACATCGGAACATGTGATAAACATGTGGTCGTACCTACCAAGACACACACTTCTTAAACATGGGGTAGAGAGTATATGGAGATAATAAATCATCTGGAGTTGATTCAGAGAAGCTTCGGCACACTGGGCCTAACTAAGTCGTAGTTGTTAGCAGTGGGTCACATGCTACGACGCCAGTGATCTCAGCAGTCGACTCACGCATGCTTGCATTGAAAATATTTGTGTTATAAACGCATCGTTTCCTCTGAATCGTGATTATTGCCCGATCAAAACACTGCGAATGATGTGCTTTGAAGAGGAAGCTGCGGTTGGCTTTGGGAGGTTTTCTTTTGTTTTCCTTTGAGAGGGAATCAAATGTGATCACACGGCACGTGAATGCCAGGGGAAGGGGGGGTCTTCAGAAAGAGTGGAGCTAAAGAAAGGGAAATTGCACTGGAGCAAGAAATATTTAAACTGTTTGTGTTAAACTAAAGTTGATCCCCTGTGGTACATGCTTTGCTAGCACTGCCAAGGAATTTTTTTTAGAAAGCTGGATTTGCACCACAGTCAGTTTTGCAAACCCAGTTTTAATACAGTTGGAAATGTGTCAAGATGTGATTTTCGAGTTAAATTCTTATGAATTAGCTGTTGTTATTTGAAGCAATCAAAGCAGCCCCGTAAAGCTTGTGGGGTAGCTGACCTTCAGTGACAGCCATGTTACCGTTGCTTTAGTGGAGTGGCAGCAGTTTCAGGTGAAGATAGTCGTGGGTATAAGACCAAACCCGAAACGTCACCTGTCCATGATCTCCAGAGATGCTGCCCGACCCGCTGAGTGAAGGGCCTGGTGTACGAAAATTCGGGAGTTCGCAGGTCACAGGTTGAGACCTGTTTTTCCAGAGCTCCCGCAACAACAGGACTGGACTGGAGGGCGGCAGCTTCGACCACCCCAGGCCGTGGAGTTTGAACCAGCCCATTCGCGGCGCTTGGATTCAGCCGCGGGACTTACTTACTTACCATCACCCGGCGGTGTCACAATATCCGAAGCCTGGATTGCCTCGGAGCAGAGGGAGAACAAGGAGGGAAGAGACAAGGACTTTAAGATTTTTGCCTTCCATCACAGTGAGGAGGTGCCTGGTGAACTCACTGTGGTCGATGTTAATTTGTGTTTATTGTGTGTTTTTGTCATTTTTATTATATGTATAACTGCAAGGCAACGGAATTTCGTTCAGACCGAAAGGTCTGAATGACAATAAAGGCTACTTTGACTTTGACTTTGACTTTCACGACCTAATTCACGGCCTTTTTAACTCGTGGACATTTTTCATCATGTTGGAAAAACGCCCTGACCTACTTTATGCCACGACTACCTACGACTGGCATCACAACCTGCTACGACCTACCTACAACCTCCTACGACCTTGTGACGACCATGCTGTGAGTAGGAGTCGAGGGCAAACTCGGCAGAGGTCGTGAATTAGGTCGTGAAAGTGGGACAGGCCCTTTAACTCCAGCACTTTGTGTAATTATCTGGCACAAACGTCTGCAAAGAAATTTAGCCTAGAAATTTGCAAATTCAGAAATTTCAAATTTCAATTAGTTTCTCATTATTGTAGCATGGAGCAACAGCGTGAGTTTGTCAGTTACTCAGCTCTTAAATTGTCCCTAGTGTGTCGGGAGTGGATGAGTTAGTGGGATAACATAGAACTAGTGTGAATGGGAAGACAGATGTGTAGGAAGGAACTGCGGATGCTGGTTTACACCAAAGATTGACACAAAATGCTGGAGTAACTCAGCGGGCCAGGCACCATCACTGGATAGAAGGAATGGGTGACATTTCGGGTCGAGATCCTTCTTCAGACTGATTGAGTGTGAATGGGTGATCAATGATCAGGGAGTGAGAAAGTTGACAACCCTAGCCATAGATTCACAGAGAGATACAGGATGGAAACAGGCCCACTATCCATGCCAACCAGTTACATTAATCCCATTTTTTAAAACCCACTCCACATTCCCATCCATCTTCCTCCGGTTCCACCGCTCCCCGACAATCCCGGGAATTGCCTCGACCCGAAACGCCACCTGGTCCTTTCCTCCAGAGACGCTGCCTGACCCGCTGTGAGTTTCTCCAGCATTTCGTGTTCATCCCCTACAGAAGCAGTTTGCAGGGGCCGGCCAGGGATGGATGTTCTTTGGTGTTTGGAATGTGAGCTTTTGGTGCTGAGGCCACACTCCATGCTCATCTTTAGCTACCTTGAGAAAGCAAGTTTGGGCGTTCTGTTCTAACCACAGCGATGATGATAGAGCAGCATTATATGTCCAGTACGTGCCGGTATGCAACCTGTGGGTGTTTGGATTCCTGCAGCATTGCTGTACATATGGTGGTACATGTTGCCAGGGAGGGGAGGGCGGACAGATAAATCACACTTCTGTTAGAATTCACTATGAGCTGAAATGTGACCACCAGCCAAGGCACTGAGTAACGAAGCTGGGACGTTATGTTACGGTTGTAAGGGACATTGGTGAGGCCGCACTTAGAGTTCAGTTTTGGTCAACATTTAAAACAAAAATTAATCTAAATAAACGTTATTCAGGATAAAAAAATATGTACACAGCAAGAAATGTGCAAAAGTCCTCCTACATTCTCTGCGGCTATACATACATTTGTTATGTTTAAATTTGGTGGTGTTCCCAAACGGCATGAATATACCGGGCACCCTTGCCACTCATGTGGCCCCCGAGGGTGATCTCAGTTCCCTTGTTTGAGGGGTGGCCCCACCAGACTCTGCCCCTCAATGTCCAGCAGCGGAAGGACCCTAGACTGTGGTCCTCCCCCACCGAGCCTTGGTGTTGGTTGCGCCGAGCTTCAGTGCATCCCTCAGCACGTACTCCTGGCTGCGATAGGAAAGATGCCATTAAGCTGGAAAGGGTGCAGAGAAGAGAGACACAAAAAGCTGGAGTAACTCAGCGGGACAGGCAGCATCTCTGGAGAGAAGGAACGGGTGACGTTTCAGGTCGAGATCCTTCTTCAGTCCAAATCGCCAACAGTCTGCCTGTTTTTACCTCTTTTTGTTATTTTTAGTGTGTTTTAAAAGTTTGTGTTAATGTTCTCTGGTTTGTTTTGGGTGGTGTAGGGGGTCGGGGGAAATTTTTTTTTCAATCTCCTACCTTGTCGGAGATGCGATTGTTTTCCGGATCGTATCTCCGGTTGCTCTGCAGCCTAACATCGTGGAGCTGGCGGCTTTGCTCGGGACTGACTTTGAGCCCCACCGCGGGGCGTGGACTTAACATTGGAGCTGATCCCTTGCCTGGGATCGACGCTCCAACCGTGGCCTGCGGGTTTTCACCATCGAGGAGCTCGCAGTCTCGGGTAGAGACCGATGTCGGGAAGCTCCAAACGAATGCAGAACGTTTGACCAGCCCCGACCCGGGGTCAGATCGCCCGGCGCGGGGAGCTTGATCACCCCGATGTGGAGGGCCCGAATGCCACCGGCTACGGGAGCCAAGATCGTCCCGTCAACAGAAGGCTCGAGGCCCCCGACTGCAGGAGAATAAAGAAGGGAAGAGATTGAACTTTTTCCCACCTTCCATCACAGTGAGGAATGTGGAGGAGTCACTGTGGTGGATGTTTATGTTAAAATGTATTATGTGTGTTCTGTTGCTTTTTATTGATATGACTGCACGGCAAATTAAATTCCTCGTATGTTGCAAAACATACTTGGCTAATAAATTATGATTATGATTATGATTAGTGTTGCATTCTGCTACAACAAGTAAATTAATAACAAGTTAAACATAGAAACATAGAAAAATATGTGCAGGAGTAGGCCATTCGGCCCATCGAGCCAGCACCGCCATTCAATATGATCATGGCTGATCATCTAAAATCAGTACCACGTTCCTGCTTTTTCTCCATATCCCTAGATTCCTTTCGCCCTAAGAGTAAAATCTAACTCCTTCTTGAAACTCTCGCAGTTAAGACTCAAATAATAAATTACGCACTATTAACTTTACATGAAATAATATTTCTAAATGGAAACTTTTGTCACTGTAATTTTATATAGAGGTTTACAAGTCAGCTGGGAAAGGGAGAGATTAGCACAATTGGTTTACTGATCCATGCGGCTACTGTTAATGTTGGAAATTCCCCAAAGGATTTCTAGGGGAATTCTGCATATTCCATTCAGTCAGTATCACTCGTTAATTGTTTTTATATTATTTTTTAATTGTGGAATTGTGGAATGGTTATGGCGCAGAAGGAGGCCTTTCAGCCCGTCAAGTCCGTGCTAGCCGACGGGTGAAATATCCTGTCAACCCCATTTCTCTGCTCTGTCCCCATTGCCCTGCAAAACCTTAATTCCCCACAACTCATCCAATACCCTTCTGAAGACCCCGACCAATTCCTTTCTCACTGCCCTCACAGGGAATCAGTTCTAGATTGTTGCACAGAACATAGGGCATAGAACAGTGCAGAAGATAGATACAAACTGTTGGAGTAACTCAGCGGGTCAGGCAGCATCTCTGGAGACACAGGATGGGTGACGTTTTGGATCGAAACCCTTCTTTAGGCTTAAAGACTGAAAGTAGAGGGGAGTGGGAACTGGAGGTAGGGAAAGGCCAGAACAAGATGAGGAAACACTTTTTCACCCAGAGAGTTGTGAATCTGTGGAATTCTCTGCCACAGAAGGCAGTGGAGGCTAATTCACTGGATGTTTTCAACAGTGAGATAGATTTAGCTCTTAGGGCTAAGGGAATCAAGGGATATGGGGAGAAAGCAGGAATGGGGTACTGATTGGGGATGATCAGCCATGATCATATTGAATGGCGATGCTGGCTCGAAGGGCTGAATGGGCTACTCCTGCACCTATTGTCTATGTTTCGATGTAAATCAGGGCCAGCAACAGATGACCAAGGAAGGGTGGAGCACATACTGTACAGCACAGGAGCAGGACCTTCAGCCCATAATATTTATACTGGACATGATGCCAAATTAAACTGATCTCCTCCACTAGGATGTGCTGGCATATAGATGTAATCATGTCACACCAAGATGTCAAGACCCGCCAATGCCTTTAGTTTCTTAGAACTTAAAGCAATCCTGCATGTCACCAATTACTCGAACAAACTTCTCCTCATGCACTGCAGAAAGGTTACATTACAATCTGGTGTGGCAATTACTATTCACAGGAGCGCAAGATGCAGCAGAGATTAGTGGTGGACAGAAATGCTGGAGAAACTCCACATGGGTGAGGCAGTATCTATGGAGCGAAGGAAATAGGCAACGTTTCGGGTCTTGACCCTTCTTCAGACTGATGTGATGGTGGGGGGGGGGGGGGGGGGGAAGAAGAAAGGAAGGAGGTGGAGACAGTGGGCTGAGGGAGAGCTGAGAAGGGGTGGAGAAAGTAAGGACTACCTGAAATGTTCATACCGCTGGGGTATATGAGATGCTGCTCCTCCAATTTATGGTGGGACTCACTCTGGCCATGGAGGAGGCCCAGGACAGGAAGGTCAGATTCGGAATGGGAGGGGGAGTTGAAGTGCTGAGCCACCGGGAGATCAGTGTTTAAGAGGGAACTGCAGATGCTGGACAATCGAAGGTTACACAAAAAAGCTGGAGAAACTCAGCGGGTGCAGCAGCATCTATGGAGCGAAGGAAATAGGCAACGTTTCGGGCCGAAACCCTTCTTCAGACTGATCGGGGGCGGGGACAAGAAAGTCGGATCACAAACCAACCTGAACCCCCACGGAGCAGGTTGTTTATTGCGAACCGAGCGGAGGTGTTGGGAGAAGGGATCGCCAAGCCTATGCTTGGTCTCACCAATGTAGAGCAGCTGACATCTAGAGCAGCGGATGCAATAGATGAGAGTCGAGAGTGGTGGACTAGCATTACAGGCACGGCCCTCCACTCCATCGAATGCATCTACACCACGAGCTGCCTCAAGAAGGCTTCATCTATCATCAAGGACCCCCACCATCCGAGCCGTGCCCTCTTCTCGTTGCTTCCGTCGGGCAGGAGGTACAGAAGCCGGAAGTCCCACACTGCCAGGTTCAGGAACACCCACTTTCTCACAACCATCAGGGTCTTGAACCGACCCACCCACCCTGACCCTATATTGGCAACAGAACACTATGGACCACCTCTTGTGTATCTTTGCACCTACGCCTGGGTTTATTTATCCAATTATCTTTCTTTTCATTTATGTATAGTTTACATATTAATTTATACTCTGCTGCAGTTTAGAGATACGGCATGGAAACAGATCCTTCGGCCCACCCCGAGTCCACACTGACCACTGATCAGCTGTTCACATTCGTTTTTAGTTTGGTTTAGAGATACAGCAAGGAAACAAGCCTTCAGTCCACCGAGTCCACACTAGTTTGTAGTTCAGTTTAGTTTAATTTGGAGATACAGAGTGGAAACAGGCTCTCTGGCCCATCAAAGCCACGCAGATCAGCGATCACCTGTATACTAGGTCTATCCTACACACTGGGGACAATTTACAGAAGCCAATCAACCTACAAACCTACACATCTTTGGAATGTGGGAGGAATCCGGAGAAACACCATGTGGTCACGAACCTACAAACTCCGTACATACAACAGTCGAGGTCAGATAAGTTCATCACATCAGCCATGATCACATTGAATGGCGGTGCTGGCTCGAAGGGCCAAATAGAAACATAGAAACATAGAAATTAGGTGCAGGAGAAGGCCATTTGGCCCTTCGAGCCTGCACCGCCATTCAATATGATCATGGCTGATCATCCAACTCAGTATCCCGTACCTGCCTTCTCTCTATACCCCCTAATCCCCTTAGCCACAAGGGCCACATCTAACTCCCTCTTAAATATAGCCAATGAACTGGCCTCAACTACCCTCTGTGGCAGAGAGTTCCAGAGATTCACCACTCTCTGTGTGAAAAAAGTTATTCTCATCTCGGTTTTAAAGGATTTCCCCCTTATCCTTAAGCTGTGACCCCTTGTCCTGTATGGTCTACTCCTGCACCTATTGTCGATTGTCTATTGAATCAAATTCGGTTCTCTGGTGCTGTACATGATATGACATGTATGACATGATACTGTTGCAAACTCCTTAAATTCTAAGTGCTTGCAGTGAGATTATTTGACGGTCCCATTACATTGAGCCCTCTCTGGGGAGAATTAGAGAATCACTGATAAGAACTTCTGGAATTCATTATTTGACTGGCTACGTCCAGGTGCTGCTGTCTCTCTTCAGCCATTTTAAGGGTGAGCATTGCTAACATGCCTGTTATTCTCATTGCAATTTGTTTGACTACACATTGTGTTCATGCCTGCCAGCATTGTGGATAGGTAAGCTCACCGAGGGCCTCTGCTGGTAGAAATGAAATACTGCCGAGCACAACCGTGAGCAAGGTCCTGGTAACTTCTCAAGTCTGGAGAAGTTCAAGTCCATCCATGTTCTCCAGAGATGCTGCATGACCCGCTGAGTTGCTCCAGCACTTTGTGTCCTTCCAAATAATCCGAGTCTGAAGAAGGGTCCAGACCCGAAGCATCATCTGTCCATTTCCTTCCACGGCTTCTGCCTGACCTGCTGAGTTCCTCCAGCACTTTGTATTTTTCTCAAGATGCCAGCATCTGCAGTTTCATGCACCTCTAACTATTTTTGGTTGAATCCTATCAAAGCTCATAGCTACAACTAGTGGAAAGGGTGGGTGGAGGTTACTGCGACATTTAAGTTGCTTCAATTGCCACACTAGACCAGTGACTGTCCCAACCCAGGCAAATAAATTAATTCCAATCTGATCATAATTAGCTTGATTAAGGGCATCTTTTAGAAATTGCTGCAGTAAGGTTACTTGATCTCAGTTGTATTCATTCAGACTTTGTTCAAATCGTATTAATGTCTGAAGAAGTGTCTCTACTCGAAACGACACCTATTCCTTCTCAGCGGGTGCGGCAGCATCTATGGAGTGAAGGAAATAGGCAAAGTTTCGGCCCGAAACGTCACCTATTTCCTTCGCCCCATAGATGCTGCCGCACCCGCTGAGTTTCTCCAGCACTTTTGACTACCTTCCATTTTACAGCATCTCCAGTTCCTTCTTGAACCTATTCCTTCTCTCCAGAGATGCTGCCTGTCCTGCTGAGTTATTCCAGCATTTCGTGACAGTCTTCTTTAATATTTTGATGCACATTTATTGAACTACGATCACACAGAAAGGTTTAGGTTTTGTTATTGTCACATGTAGTGGGGTGTAAAATGTAAAGCTTTGTTTTGCAAGCTATCCAATCGGATATACCATACATGAAACAAATCAAGTCAAAATGTGGCCCTTGTGTCTAAGGGGATCAGGGGGTATGGAGAGAAGGCAGGTACGGGATACTGAGTTGGATGATCAGCCATGATCATATTGAATGGCGGTGCAGGCTCGAAGGGCCGAATGGCCTACTCCTGCACCTAATTTCTATGTTTCTATGTTTCTAAAAGCAAGTGCAAAGAACATGGAGCAAAAGGAACGATACAGAGAGCATGTTTAAGAAGGAACTGCAGATGCTGGAAAAATCAAAGGTAGATAAAAATGTCGAGACCCTTCTTCAGACTGGCATATAGTTCTCAGCATTGTAGCGCATCAGTTCCAGAGACAAAGTCCAATGTCCACAACGGCATAGGGGTAAAATGGACAGTACCCTAGCAATGAGGTAGCTGAGGTAGCGCAGGGGTGTTTAATATTGAGATTCTCAGGTTCAGGCTCATCCTATGTGCTTGTGTCATGCCAAGAACTCAAGTATTAATCTGTACATTTATCGATACATCTATGTGAAAAATCGGGGGGAGAATTTTGAATATTTATTTTCTCTTTATCACTGCATGAATCGCAGTGTGGAACCATGTCATGCATTCATAATGCACTCATTAGACACCAAGAAAAGATTATTTCTAGGATTAAGCTAACGCTGAGTGGTTGATGCACTCACTGTGCTAAAAGACCTACTTCTGTACTGTAGTTCCCTGTGACTTTATGACTCTAATTAAGTAAATTGAATTGACAAATAATAAGTTCTTTGCTCCCTATCAGTACAAGGTTAAATTGTGGCTTGCTGCAAAGCTAATAAAATATCCCATTTTTTTAGGTACCTGTCAGAAAGTAATTCCTTTGGAATCATCCTTCCTTGCCCAACCTCGTTTTTCCTCTCCAGATGAGACCAGCATCTGCTACCAAACATCTGGAGGTTCAGGGCAATGTTTTTATTTACTACCCCATAGGTTGGCCCTGACAACTGGGATCAGTTTAGTGCTTGGCTAAGGGATTAGGTTCAGGGCCTTTTGGATGGTATAACCTTCCTCTCGTAAGGTCAAAATTTTCTGTCTGCTTGCATTGTGATCAAGTGCAGCTGCTGTTCCCATTTGAGGGCTTCAGTATAGATGGAGAACATTACATTCTGAGACAGCACCAGTTGTAGTACTTACCTTACAGCACCAGAGACCCAGGTTCGATCCTGACTGTGGGTGCTGTCTGTATGGAGTTTGTGCGTTCTCCCCATGACTTGAGTGGGTTTTCTCCAGGATCTCCGGTTTCCTCCTACACTGCAAAGACGCACAGGTTTGTAGGTTAATCGGATTGGTATAATTTTAAATTGTCCCTACCGTGTGTAGGATAGTGTTAGTGTGCAGGGATCGCTGGACTGTACAGACTCAGTGGGCCGAAGGGCCTGTTTCCGCGTTGTATCTTTAAACAAAACTAAAAATGAAACTAGTGAGGCTTGTCTCCCATTCTCCAGACTCCCCCATATTCTATGTGGATCTCCTTGATGCAACAAGGATTTGGAACCAGAGTATAGAGAGTGATCACTACATTCATGGTTCAATGAACCTAAGCTCCTGCTTCCAAAGCATCAGCACCAAATTGAGTCGTTTTCAAAGTGAAAGGTTTGAGGTGTATGACTAGGGTTGCCAACTTTCCCACGCCCAAATAAGGGACAAAAGGTTAAAATAAGGGACAAATTCCTGACGGCAATTTGTTGCCCGACTTGGCCGTGGCTGGGTGAATGATGAGTTGGCCTGGGTGCTGGACTGCACACAAAGCCCAGCCGGCAGGCCAGCTGAGGAGTTTTGGCCCGAGCACCAGACTTAGCGCGCGACGTCGCATGCAAAGTCCGAACACCCTGTCCAACTCATGAACCGATGATCAGCCATGAGAAGGAGGGGTGATAGTGGTGTCGGCGGTAAGCGAAGGTCCGAAGGTCGGCCAGCTGGCCAGGCTGCCGACCGACGTGGCCACAGGTGAGGCGCTGCTGCTGCACTCCATGGGCTGCACTACGTCGGGATACAGCCCTCCGACCCGACAGTCCTCTCGACCCGAGAAGTAGCAGATAAATACGGGACAAGGGCGGTACTGTACGGGACAAACCAACTTAGCCCAATATAAGGGATGGCCCGGCTAATACGGGACATTTGACAACCCTAAGTATGGCACAGAAACAGGTCTTTCAGTCACGGGTCACAATGTCTGTGCCAAACATAATGCCAAGATAAACTAATTACCTCAAAGACTAGAGGGCATCACTTTTAGGATAGAAGGATAGATAGATAGATAGATAGATAGATAGATAGATAGATAGATAGATAGATAGATAGATAGATAGATAGATAGATAGATAGATAGATAGATAGATAGATAGATAGATAGATAGATAGATAGATAGATAGATAGATAGATAGATAGATAGATAGATAGATAGATAGATAGATATAGATAGATAGATAGATAGATAGATAGATAGATAGATAGATAGATAGATAGCCTTTCTTGGCGAAGCCTAAAGGCTATCTCCTCTACCTGCAAGTGATCCATATCCCTCCATTCCCTGCACATCCCTATGCCTATCCAAAAGCCCCTTAAAAGCCACTATTATATCTGCCTTCACCACCAGCCATGCCAATGTCTTCCAGGCACCCACCGCCCTCTGTGTAAAAAACATGCCCTTAAAACTTTGCTCCTCTCACCTTAAAGTGATGCCTTCTAGTCTTTGAGATTTACTCCTTGGGAAAAAAGATTCTGACTGTCTACCTTACGAATGCCTCTCATAATCTTATACATGTATGGAACGAGCTGCTGGAGGAGGTAGTTGAGGCAGGTACAATCACAATGTTTGAGAAGCATTTAGACAGGCACATGGATAGGATAGGTTTGGAGGGATAAGGGCCAAATGCGGGCAGGTGCGACCAGTATAGATGGGGCATGTTGGTCGGTGTGGGAAACTTGAGCCTAAGGGCCTATTTCCAGGGTGTATGCCTATGACTATGAATCTATTCTTTGAACTAAGTGGACCTTCTTTGGCTGTAATAACATTGGATTCCTACAACACCCAGCAAGGTCGTTCAGCCCATTGTTTCCTGTACTCTCCCTCTGAAGGAGCTTTCCAATTAGTTCTTTGTACCTGCTATTTCTTCAGGGTCAAAGATGGATACAAAGTGCCGGTGTAACTGAGCGGGTCAGGCAACATATCTGGAGAAAAAGGATGGATGATGTGTCAGGCCAGGACCCTTTTAATTAAATTGTGTGCAAACAAAAGCTTACAGCAAGTTAGCCAAGAAGTGGTGAGTTTGATTCAAGGACATTGCACAATGAACTAAGAAGTGTAAATATCCATGATTTAGAGTGACATTTTACAGGCTATTGGATTAAGTATATCAAGGACAAGTGCCGCGAGCGGATTTATCTTCAGATCAACATCGTGCTTTGAAATGTTTAGAATAATGCTTCAAGGAGTCATTTCTTGTCTGGCACAGTGGCATAGCAGCAGAGTTGTTGCCTTACAACGCCAGAGATCCATGTCTGACTATGGGTGCTGTCTGTATGGAGTTTGTATGTTCTCCCTGTGACCACATGAGTTTTCTCCAGGTGCTCTAGTTCCCTCCCACACTCCAAAGGCGTACAGATTGGTCGATTCTGGAAATTGTAAATTGTCCCTTGTGTGTAGGATAGAAACATAGAAACATAGAAATTAGGTGCAGGAGTAGGCCATTCGGCCCTTCGAGCCTGCACCGCCATTTAATATGATCATGGCTGATCATCCAACTCAGTATCCCGTACCTGCCTTTTCTCCATACCCTCTGATCCCCTTGGCCACAAGGGCCACATCTAACTCCCTCTTAAATATAGCCAATGAACTGGCCTCAACTACCCTCTGTGGCAGAGAGTTCCAGAGACTCACCACTCTCTGTGTGAAAAAAGTTCTTCTCATCTCGGTTTTAAAGGATTTCCCCCTTATCCTTAAGCTGTGACCCCCTTGTCCTGGACTTCCCCAACATCGGGAACAATCTTCCTGCATCTAGTCTGCCCTTTTTCAAAAACCTTAAGAATTGTGTAAGTTTCTATAAGATCCCCTCTCAATCTCCTAAATTCTAGAGAGTATAAACCAAGTCTATCCAGTCTTTCTTCATAAGACAGTCCTGACATCCCAGGAATCAGTCTGGTGAACCTTCTCTGCACTCCCTCTATGGCAAGGATAGTGCTAGTGTATGGGGTAAACGATGATCGTCGTGGATCCAGTAGGCCGAAGAGCCTGTTTCCACTATATCTCTAACGTCTAAAGAGTCCTTCCAGTAATTACGTGACTACAGACATCAGCAGAATGCAGAAGTTGTGGATTTGGAAAGCATAGTCGATAACCTCATTCTGAAGTTAAATTTTGCACTAAAATTATTAATCTGCTTTTCCAGTTTCTTTATGGGGTAATCAGGCAGCTTGCTAATGGCAGTTTCATAATGAGATATTGGATATTCTAAAACACCTCTCAGTTCCACCATCAAATGCCAACCAAGCACATTTTTAATGACCATACCAAGTCGAAATGCAGTAACGTATACTTAAGTGTTGAACTGTTGGCCTGTCACACGGGCTGCACTCCATACTAGTTGACTGTGGTCTAAGAACCACCATTCTAGATCTTAACAGCAGATTCCAGATATTTACAGCTGCCAGCTGGTCCGACATTAATTCCATCATGATGTGTTTCCCACTTCCTCGTTGCTTTTGGATGAGCTCCAGGATTTCTCAAAGCCATCCTCACATTCCCATTCGATGATACAAGGAATCGAACATTTCCCAAATCTTGGACATCTCTAGTCCAGGTCTTCCAGATCTCACCCTCCCACCACTCCCGACCATACACTGGTGTTGATGCAACTATATGGCAAACAAAGCCAGAGATACTTCGAAGGTAGACACAAAATGCTGGAGTAACTCAGCAGGACAGGCACCATTTCTGGAGAGAAGGAACGGGTGACATTTCGGGTCGAGACCCAATTTCAGAGATACTTCTCTAAGTCTTCAACAACCATCTTCTTGTATCCCCACCCATCCTTCGATGTTCTCAGTCTAACCCCAAGGCAATAATAAATGCAATGTGTGCTGTGAACTAAAGCACAGTTCACAGCGCACAATTCACAAGACCTTAAGGAAGTTTCTGACCTACCAATTCAGTTACTGACATTTAAAACAAATCATCTTTTCAAGATGCTGTAAGCAATGAAGCCAAGTTCCCTTCTCTTCAACATGAATTAGTTTAATTGTGTCAGAGTCAAACAGCATGGAAACAGGCCCTTCGGCAACGATCGAATGGCAGAGCATACTCAATGGGCCGAATGGCCTAATTCTGCTACTTGGTATTATGGTCAACCAAGCTAGTCCCATTTGCCTGAGTTTGGCTCAAATCCCTCTAAACATTTCCAATGCATGTACCTGTCCAAATGCATGTACCTGTCCAAATGCCCTTAAATACCTGTCTGAACGACTTCTGGCAGCTCTTTCCACACACCCACAACCCTGTGTGTATGTGTTTTTCTTTGGGAACCCGAGGGTCAACTTTTGCACAGTTTCAGATTATATTTCTTTCTATTCTCTGTACTTAAACAATTTACATGGCTGTTGGATATGGCTGTGGCCAAAATCAATGAGCGATCTTTTGTACAAGGGCTTATGTATCAAACTTTCCAGGATATCATTTCAGTTTCACTTATGACTCATTTCTGCCCTTTTTCAGCTACTGTTATGAAGCGCATTCTTAATTTGGCGATGATTTCGAATTGCACAACAAATGGCCCAAAAACTGTTCCGCCTTCCTGATCACTTAACAATTGCAATTAAACATGGGAACAGCTTATTCTCTGGCAAAGATGATGTGGAGAAACAATTATAGATTTTGTTTAGGTTAGAGACACAGCGCAGAAACAGGCCCTTCACCTCACTGAGACAGTGCCCACCCATGCACTAGCACCATCACTACATACTAGGGACAATTTACAATTTTACTGAAGCCAATTTACTTACAAACCTGCATGTCTTTGGAAAGTGGGAGGAAACTGGAGCACCCGTAGAAAACCCACACAGTCCCGGGTAAAACATACAAACTCCGTACAGACAGGACTCATAGTCAGGATCAAACCCGGGTCTCTAGCACTGTAATGCCTCTGTCCCACTTAGGAAACCTGAACAGAAACCTCTGGAGACTGTGCCCCACCCAAGGTTTCCGTGCCGTTCCCGGAGGTTGCAGGTGGTTGCCGGAGGTTGCAGGTAGTGGAAGCAGATAGGGAGACTGACAAAAACCTCTGGGTACCTCCAGGAACCACACGGAAACCTTGGGTGGGGCGCAAAGTCTCCAGAGGTTTCCGTTCAGGTTTCCTAAGTGGGACAGGGGCATAAGACAGCAACTCTACCGCTGCGCCATCGTGTCGACCAACTTTTTATAAAAATTGTTGCGTGTGTTTTAAAGATGGTTAACTGATCCACTGTTCAAATCCCTGCAATGCCCTTGCTATATTTTAATAGACAGAATATTGGTCTGAAGAATGGGCCCGACTTGAAACATAACCTAATCTTGTCCTCCAGAGATGCTGTCTGACCCGCTGAGTTACTCCGGCTCTTTGTGTTTACCGGTTCAGTGCCTGGAACAGTCAGATTCCATCTCAAGTGACCATATCAGCCGCAAGGAAATTATTCTGACATTTCAATATTCTCTGCAGCAGGTCACATCAGGAAGCTTTACTGTTAGATCGGAGTTTTGATCATTATTTAACGTTGTGGTTTCATTCCACATTTTTTTCAGGCTGCTGCTCTGCCTTCCCCTCCAAGATTTCAGGCAGTTCCAAGCATGTGTGAGAGGTTGTTTGGCCATGTCCATGTCCTGGCACAAAGGTACTTCTCCCCAATGAGGATTTCTCAGTTAGCTTAACCTCCCTCCACATCAAACCCTTAAGCCCTGTGATTTTTTTCGGCGTCATATCAGGGTCGCCAAAAGATTTTGAACATTTCAAAACCCAGCGGCGACAAAGAAAAAGTTGCAACAATTGAAAATACACAGCGCGTCATACGTCATCACGCCACGTCACGTCCAGTCATCCATCATCACGTCGCAAGTTTTTCGATGACTTGATACGTCAGTCAATGATGCCGGCAGTCGCCGAAAAAATCGGCAGGTGGGACAGGCCCTTTACTTATAGAGACATTAGTTATAGAGACATATACAGCACAGAAACAGGCACTGCAGCCAAACCTGTCCATCCCGTCCAACATGCCCCGTCAGTGCTAATCCCACCTGTCTGCATTTAGACCAGTTCCCTCTAAACCCTTCCTATCCATGTACCAGCCCAAATTTTAGACACATGGAAGTGCAAGGAATAGAGGGATATGGATCATGTCATGGATCAAGCGCAGAGGGAGAAGAGGAGGGAAGAAACTGCAGACCTAAGACTTTTGCCTCCATCACAGTGAGGAGATGCTGGGTGGACTCACTGTGGTGGATGTTAATATGTGTTTATTGTTGTTTTATTGTATTGTATTATATGTATGACTGCTGCAATTTCGTTCAGACTTCGGTCTGAATGACAATAAAAGGCTATCTATCTATCTATCTATCTATCTATCTATCTATCTATCTATCTATCTATCTATCTATCTATCTATCTATCTATCTATCTATCGGCAGATGAGGTCAATTTAACTGATCAGTATATTCAGTACAGATATTGTGGGCCGAAGGTCATGTTCCTGTGCTGTATTGTTTTATGTTCTATTTGGCACGATCGACTCTTTAAAATTTTCACAGACTGTTCAAAAGTAATTTTAGAATAAAAGAAACATAAAATAGTTATGGCAGAGATAGCAGCCATTCAACAGGGTGTCATAGCGGCATAGCAGCAGAGCTGCTGTGTATCGTGCCAGAGACCTGAGTTTGCTCCTGACTACAGGTGCCTTCTGTACATTCTCCCTGTGACTACGTGGGTTTTCTCCAGGTGCTCCGATATTGTCCCACACTCCAAAGATGTACAGTTTTGTAGATTAATTGGCTTCAGTAAAATTGTGCATTTTCGCTAGTCTATAGGATAGTGCTAAGTGTACGAGATGATTGCTGGTTGGTGCAGACTCTGTGGGCCAAAGTGCTTGTTTCTGTGATGTATCTCTGAAGTCTAAATCCATGTCATCTTGTAGTAAAGCCATCCTGTCAGTCTCAACACCTCTTCTGTCACCATTTTAATTTGTTAACCAGTCTTATCTTTGGCCATAAATATTTTCTAAATGATAGAATAATGGTCACTGATCTCAAAATACTCCCCACCGACACTTAACTTTATGCAAAGTAACGCTTCACTTTGTCGTCTTCTGGTGGGATGATGACGACAAGGTAGGGACAGATATGCTGGAAGAATTTTGCACCGCATTTGAAGATTGCATTTTCATGTATTCGTGTTCATAAATCCTAGGAGCAGAATTAGGACATTCAGCCCAGCAAGTCTACTCCACCATTCAATCCATTCAAATTCATGGCTGATTTATCTTTACCTCTCAACCCCATTCATCTGCCTTCTCCCCATATCCCCGACACCCACACTAAACAAACTAATTTTCAATCTGTTGATATGGCAGCCTTCAATAAAATGTAAAACCCCAACTGAAGAATACAATAAAAATTAGCATGTGCGGGAAAAGATTTTTTAAAATATGTTCCTTCTTTCTGACCATCAGAGACATATTTAGAAGGGAACATGTGTATGTGTAGATGACAGTGCATCATCAGCCGATTTAAAGGTGCAGGTTCTGAGAACATTGACACCATCCATGTGTATTCAGTTTGCAGTATCTAACCCATCACAATAAGGCACTGTTCATCTCTACAAGTTAAGAGTCATGCAGAGAATTTACATTTTTTTTTTTGCTCAAGCCTTAATCCAATGGATAAAGAAGTCTTTAACTATAGTCCACCTTTCTATCACCACTACTTCCTCTGTAAAATACATGCATACTGACTTGTAGTACCAGTGAAGTAGGTTTCATTTCAATCTGTGCGGTACAGTGGTGCAGCCAGTAGTGCTGCTGCCTCGCAGCGCCAGAGACCCGGGTTTGATCCTGACCTTGGGTGCTGTACGGAGATTGTACATTCTCCCTGTAACCGTGTGGTTTTTTGCAGGTTCACAGGGTTTCCTCCCACACCCCAATGACGTGCAGGTTTTTAGGTTAATTGGCCTCTGTAAATTGTCTTGACTGTATAAGGAGTGGATGAGAAAGTGGAATAACGTGGAACTAGTGTGAACGGGTGATCGATGATTGACATGGACTCAGTGGGCTGAAGGGCCTGTTTTCACACTGTCTCTCTAACCTAATGAACCCACCCCTCCATCACCACCACTTCATCAAATACATGAACATTGATGTAGGACAGATGAAGGTTTCAATGCTTAAGGGACATACTAGTGAATAGTGCATTAGGTGGTGTAAATATTTATAGCCAAAGAGAGCATTACCAAGGTTAAAGTACAAATACTGGAAATTTACAACGACACTTAAAAGTGGAAGCAGATGTTAGAATTGAATAAAACATGTGAGCAAAGGATGGATCCTCTGAAATCCCTTTCACTGCTCTCTTTCCCAATGGAAGAGAGTCTTCAAGAAATCCAGTGGGAATTCAGAGGGAATTTATTGATGCAAAGAGCAGTAGGAATGTGGAACATGCTGCCACATAACAGGAAGTGGTTGAAGTGAATTGTACAGACGTATTTAATGAGGAACTGCACTGAAGCTGAGGGAGATGATTGGGTTAACATATGAGGATTGTTTAACAGCACTGGGCCTGTGCTCACTGGAGTTTAGAAGGATGAGGGGAGGATCCCATTGAAACTTACTGAATAATGAAAGGCCTGGATAGAGTGTAAGTGGACAGGATGTTTCCATTGGTGGGAGAGTCTAGGACCAGAGGGCACAGCCTCAGAATACATGGATGTACTTTTAGAATGGAGATGAGGAGGAATTTCTTTAGCCAATGTGGTAAATCTGTGGAATTTTAAACCAGTGATAGGTTTGTGACTAGCATCAATTCAAAGCAACAGGAGAAAAAGAGTGATGCTTGTGCTGTCTGCTATCATGGCCACTAATTAATTGTTTATCTGAAGAGCCCAATGAAAGGAAATGTGGTTGCTAAGGTAACATTTATTTCAAGCTAATGCTCTATTGCGTGCAAATGGGCACTTTAAGTTCTCAGTGTTCATTTTAATCCGTATAAAGAAGTTTGCTTCGGAAATCAAGGAGATGAGATTTTATCAACAAGATTATCAGGAGGAAATCAGCGGGTCAGCTAGCATCTGTGGAGGAAGTGGATGGACAACCTTTTGGGCGGGACTCTTCTCCAGAATGATGGATATTGTTTCGGGTTGGGACCCCAACTGATTAGTCTGATCCTGATGTCACTTGATCCAGTGAGTTCCTTCAACACTTTGTGTTTTGCAATGGTTTTTTCAGCAGGGTTCTCATTAAAGGAGTCATTTGAGATAGCCCATGAATTAGTTTCTCTCGCCATAGGCTAATATGGGCAAATCACACAGAAAATAGTGGAAATACTCAACAGGTCAGGTGACAACTTCTTCTGGTCTGTAAGGAAAGTGTTAACATTTCTCATGGAAGTCCTATCAGCAAATCTCTTTTTCTCTCTGAACAGACTCTCTGACTTGTTAAGTACATTCAACATTCTTGATTTTATCATTTGATTTCCAACATACATGTTGTTTTGCTTTGGGACTATAAACTACAAACTGACTTGATTGCACTAGGGACATAGAGCTTTATTTTTTTCTCACAAAATGTTTGTTTTTATTGAACTTTTTATGTTTGTTTATTATATTATCTATTGAACACGGTGCATACAAACCTGGTGAGCTGCTGCAAGTAAGTATTCAAAAAAGCTGGAGAAACTCAGCGGGTGCAGCAGCATCTATGGAGCGAAGGAAATAGGCAACGTTTCGGGCCGAAACCCTTCTTCAGACCTTCTTAAACACTGTGTATACTCCACTGCGTTATCTCTTCAAGATATGCCTACCTTGAAGTTCTCCAAAACAGTTCCTTCTTAAACACTGCAAGTAAGTATTGTTCCGTTCTGGTACATATAACAATAGGAGATTCTCGACTCTAATGTGTAGGAGCTGCAGATGCTGATTTACATTTAAGATCTATCTTGTCTCTATAGAAACATAAAAACATAGAAAATAGGTGCAGGAGTGGGCCATTCGGCCCTTCGAGCCTGCACCGCCTATCAATATGATCATGGCTGATCATCCAACTCAGTATGCTGTACCTGCCTTCTCTCCATACCCCCTGATCCCTTTAGCCACAAGGGCCATATCTAACTCCCTGTTAAATATAGCCAATGAACTGTGGCCTCAACTACCTTCTGTGGCAGAGAGTTCCACAGATTCACCACTCTCTGTGTAAAAAATGTTTTCTCATCTCGGTCCTAACAGATTTACCCCTTATCCTTAAACTGTGACCCCTTGTTCTGGACTTCCCCAACATCGGGAACAATCTTCCTGCATCTAGCCTGTCCAACCCCTTGAGATTTTGTAAGTTTCTATAAGATCCCTATGTGTAGGAAGGAACTGCAGATGCTGGTTTACACCAAAGATAAACACAAAAAGCTGGAGTAACTCAGCGGGTCGGGCAGCATCTCTGGCGAGAAGGAATGGGTGATGTTTTGGGTCACATTGAGAGTCAGGGGAGAGGGAAACTTGCCTCTTATCTTGGGTTCCGTATCTCTGCCCAATGACTACATCTCCCAGAGTGCCTCGCGAACACCCTACGTGTGCGCATGCTCGGTTGCTGCTTTGCACGTCCGCGCGATCGTCATATCCGCGCGGAAGAGGACTGCGCTTGACCGACGTCGAGACCGACCAATCGAGGCCGTGGAAAGGGGCGGGCACAGGTGAGTGATGGGGGACGCGCCAATGGCTGCAGGGGTGAGGGAAGACGCCTCTGTCGGGAAGCAGCCAGTCAGGGCGGTGGCGGTGGGCGGGATTTCCGGTATGGCGTTGCCGGGGTTGATTCCGGAGGCTAGCAACTGTTGCCTTGAGGACGAGCGCCATAGCCACCGTAGTCCTGGCGACTGTTACCCCGTCAAACAACAACTTACGCCACAAAGGTGATTCTTTTTTTTCTCTCTTCTCTGCTCATCGAGAAACTTCGTATGATAAACAGAAACACTTTTTCCTGACAGGATATTATAAAATATGAACCAAAATTCTCAATCAAAGAGATTAAAAAGATAAAATAATTTTAATATGACGATGCCAAAAAGATTTTTCAGGCACAAAATGGCGGTTGTTAGTCCAAAGATCACTCTAACTATTCATTTGCGGGGGGGAAGCTAATATTTATTCTCTGTGTTGATAGTTATGAAGTAAATTGAACTTTTTATAACAATTTTGATAATTTTGGTGGTGATTGATTGTTGTTAGTAATCCGGCCTTGCCAGAAACAATTTCAGATGAACATGTTGGATTGACTAGAATGTTTTAAGTTAGAGATGGTGATTTGGTGCGGGTTGAATGTTTGCTGAGGCGCGGGTGCTGCTGCTGGTGGTGGTGGAGGAGGGGAGGGGAAGGGGAAGGGGGCTGCTGCCGTTTGGCGGCTCCGTGCAGCGGGCGGCAGCGGAGGGGAGGGAGGGGAAGGAGGCGAGGTCCGCGTCTCGTAGCAGCGCGGACTAACCGGATGGGGAGGAAGAAGGAGGGGAGGTGAATGGGGGGGGGGAGGGGTCACCCACTCTAACTGACGGGGACCTCCGCCAATGGCGACGCAGCCTGCCCTATACGATGCGCCGGAACCGGCCAATGGGCGTGAGGGAGGGGCGGGTGTAGAAGGTCTGCGCGGGAACCTGGCCGGTGGTTGTTGCACGAGACCGGCCTTCAAATGCCGTGACGCTAAGCGATGTGACGTCATCCAACCGACGTCACTGTCGTGGCGTCACTGGCATGACGTCGTCGGGGCTGCTGCCAGGGCAGCTCCACTTCCTGGTTTTGGGGATCAGCTTGACCTGAGACAATATGCTGGAGTAACTCAGCGGGACAGGCAGCATCTATCTCACTTCGAGAAGAAATGAATAGAATAGAATAGAATAGAATAGAATAGTTTCTTTATTGTCATTGTAACATGAACCATGTACAACGAAATTTAAAATGTCAACCAGTCAGTGCAGCATTCAAACATTTCTAAAATGGGTGACATTTCCGATCGAGACCCTTCTTCAGACCGGCATCTGCATTTCCTTCCTACACATTTCGCCTGAATCACTATTATACTATGACTTTGGAGATGGCACAAGAGCCAGCAAGCCATCACTTTTGAAGGAGATGATTGCTCCTTTACTAAAAGGCACATTAAACTAGATAAACAGATGTCTATAAATTTGTAGGAAGGAACTGCATATGCTGGTTTACACCGAAGATAGACAAAAATCATCTCTGGATAGAAGGAATGGGTGATGTTTCGGGTTGAGACCATTCCTCAGACCTTCTTCTGATGAAGGGTTTTGACCCGAAACGTCACCTATTCCTTCTCTCCAGTGATGCTGCCTGTCCCGCTGAGCTACTCCAGTATTTTGAGGGGTCTTCCATGGGAAATTTCAAGTGCACTCTCGTAAATTTGTCCAGATTAAAGGGAGTGCGGGAAAATCGGTGGTGGATCTACAAAGAAAAGCTTTGTTTTGCACACTATCCAAACAGGTCAGATAATACTAGACATAAATACAATCAAGTTAAACTCAAGTAAAATAGGTAGAGCAAAAGGGTGCAAAATATAGTTCTCAGCTTTTACAGACAAACTCCAATGTCCACAATGGGGTAGAAGTGAATTAGAAAGTACCTTAGGTTATGGAAGGATTATTCTGAAGTCTGATTACAGAGGGGAAGAAGCTGTTCCTGAGACTGGTGGTGTGAGTTTCTATACCTTATGGTGCATGGGAGCAGGGAGAAGAAGGAATGACCGCAGTGGGACAAGGGTTGCATTTACAAGGCAGAATGAAGTGAAGATGGAATGGGCCACATCTGGGCAACACCAGTGTCTCACTCTATTCTTTATATGACAACATATGGGTTCCAATCTCACACGACCAAAGTGAGCATTAGATCAGATGTTGATTTTGGTTTATTGGTGTCACGCGTATGGAGATACATTGGAAAAATGTGTATGCATGCTATCGAGTCAAATCATATCATGTACGAGTACAATCAAGACATAAATAAACACGTGAAACTGAATGCAAATATCATGTTACGGCTACAGAGAAAGTGCAGATTTGAAAAAATTTGAGGTAGGTTGAGAGATGGAAGTCTACATCTCAGTTTATATGAAGACTGCTCAGTAGTCTGATAGGGGCTAGGCTGTATTTGTGTGATGGCCTAGGCTGTATTTACAACACTGCAACAGTTGCAAAACTGCGTTGTGATGCATTCCAATAGGATGCTTTCTGCTTTGCATCTGTTGAAATTGGTAAGTGTCGTAGGTGGCATGGTAAATATTTTTAATCATCTGAGGAAGTAGAGGTGTTGGTGTGTATATAAGAAGTTATTCTATAGGAAAATACACTACATGCAAAATATTTGAATCAGGAATTTTTGCAAACACTGCACCTTGTGATTGTTTTTCATTGTGTATACCTAATTTTAATAAGGCACAAGCATAATTTTAGTATGTTTTTTGTTAAACCAGTGCAACGATTATGCCAATACAGTATCAGAACATACATGTACTACCTTCCCATTGCCTATTCTACATTTACACTATCCATCAGGTATTGAAATTATGGTTTCAGTTTTAATGTTACTATTTGATGAAAATAGATATAACTTTGCTAATTAAAAACAATGCAGTCTGTAAAAGTACAGAGACCAATCCATTCCTGGCATTGATCCATTTAAACCAACACTACCAAAGACAAAATCACAAGAAAAACTGAAACACTTCTTTAACTCTTCGGTTGATCAACCATTCCGTTTTACGCATTCTGGTTCTTTTCTCTTTTCTAGTATTTCTGATTTCATTTGTCTTCTAATTACACCTCCACCAGATATATCTTTAGCCACCTTTTTAATCAACACAACTATCACTACTTGAGTCTCTTAATCTCAAATACCTTGCTTTTTGTTGTCTTTTTGGTTTTGGCTATATATATATACTTACGTACCTGTCCAAAGATTTTCAATTTTGTCTTGTTATCTCCTGTCCCATTTTGCACCTTCAGTCTCCAGTCCTGCTGTGCTTTTACATTTGTTGCACTTACGAGAACACTTCTACTCTTTGCTGTTCTCTCTGGTTCAACATCGCATTTCCTGCATTGGTCGATAGCAGGATGCCAAAGCTTACAGTTGTATCAATTCTAAGCAGACTGAAAGGCTTACAGAATTTTAAGACTATCAGCCAATCTCAAATGCTGTTCCTGCTGCTGCTAAAAATTAAAACACAGAGGCAGCAGTATTGCCAATTGGAAATTTACTTAGGCAGTGTTTTAAGGTGCCTTCTGTAAATAGTCTGTCTCAGAAGTACATAGGTTGGCAGGGATTGCTGCTGTCTTTAGGCTTTGATCTTCAAAACTTTTCACTCAGGTGGCCAAAGGCACTGAAAGTGATTGTGAATTTCATCATGAAATCTTTCATTGAGGAATGACTCCCGAAACATCAGAGGCCATTGTTTGTAGCAGTTACTGGTGCATCCTCGCATATTTTTAAGTGCAGCGTTTCTCAACCTTTTTACCCTTGAGGTACCCTTGAAATAGTTTTCATGTCTCAGGAAACCTCTACATAAAAAGTATTGTATATCTTTTTTAATCTCTTTCTTTCTCTTTCATAAACTTAAAGTTCATATGGCAAACATAATATATTTTTCTGATAACTGGTTTAAGCAAAAATTAACTTGCGTTTTTCTCAAGTTTATTGACAATGCAAAAAAAAAAACTGAAATCAAACTGCTTGCTCAAAGCTGAAGCAAATAAAGACAAACAGAAAAACTAACCTTGGAAGAGAGAGAGAAAACAACACACAAAGTTTTCATAAACTAACAAAAACATACATAAATCAACTTTTCATAAACTAACAAAACTAAACATAAACATACTTACATTTTTTAAATTCATATAACATCCCTAAATAATGGGTAAAACATACTAAATAACATGGGTGAATAAGGGACTGTACCTGTACTCCAGGAAGCACAGACAGGACTGATGGAGACCGTGTATGCATCTGTACTCGAGTGAGTCGCTTGATGATACACAAATCCGTCACGTACAGCTCCTGTCCACTGACCACTGAAGGCCATTTCACACTGGCGCCGTATAGACGTCGCTAAACATACCGTATGTGTATAATAAAATTACGAATATGAAATTAAACACAAAAATAACTAAAAAATGCATTTACATATGATTAGCCTATTTATCACTATTTCTCTCAGAACCCCTAGCGATCTCTTGCGGAATCCTAGCATTCCGGGGAACCCCAGTTGAGAAACGCTGTTTTAGTGATTGAGTTGATGATGACTTGGAGCTCACCCTCTGAGTGTTAATATATACACTGGAGTAATCTGCGAACTGCAGTTCACCTACTGTGGTGTAGGTGACTTTGGTTGACGACACATATTTGAAGAGTTTCATAAACTCTCCTCCAGTAGGAGTTCGTTGGAAATTAGATTATAGTCCATAGCTTTGTAGATTACAGCATTTCAAATGCTCATTTGTCATTTTGATTGTGATGATGGATTTTGCTTGCACCACCTACAGTATGTCAGCAAGTTCCAAACATTTGGATGAAAGTATTTTCTTCCAACCTTCTTCTTGTAATTCTTACAATTACCTAACTCCTTGTACTCAAGTTATTGACCATTCAGCTAAAGAAAGTACCTCATTTCAGGTCACCTTGCCAAAGCCACCTATAACATACAGATTAATTCAATCTTGCATCTTCGTAACATATTATTTCTCAGCAGCTTTGCTTGGCATAAATCCATATTTCCTATCACATACATTTTAGTTTCCATCATGCTACATACTCTCATCTTCAAAAATTTCCAGTAAATGAACATATTAAAGTGTAGACAGACATAATGAGAAGTGAACGGAGATGTAAAGAGAAGTGATGGCAGGGAATTGAGAGATAACGTACGTAAAGAAGCAAGTGAAAATGTAATGATCACATACCGTGGAAAAAGTGGAAATTAAAAGTTGTAGCAATGTGACAGAAATCGTGACATGAAAGATCAAGTAATAGTAACTGATTTTTAGAATAACGGGCTTTGTGTAACTTAGTTGGAATGTACCCATTGAGAAGATTGCAGCAGACAGTAATTGAATTTCACGGTTGAATTTTGCACCATTTCTTTGCCCAAACCTTGTTACTTTTTTTGTGTGAGAAAGAACTGCAGATGATGGATAACGTCGAAGGTAGGCACAAAATGTTGGAGTAACTCAGCGGGTGAGGCAGCATCAATGAGTGAAGGAATGGGTGGTGTTTCGGGTCGAGACTCTTCTTCAGACTGATGACGGGGAGGGGGGTGGGGGGGAGATAGAAAGTGGGCGGAGACAGTAAGACTTGTCGGAGAACTGGGAAGGAGGAGGGGAATGAGTGAGAAAGCAAGGGCTCTCAAGAAATTATAGTTGAGGCTCTCACTAGGGTCTTCTCTATATACCACAGCTCCACTCTTACTCTCCCCCCCCCCCCAATTCGTAACAAGGACAGAATCCCTCTTGTCCTCACCTTCCACGCCATCAGCCGTCGCATACAACATATAATCAACCAACATTTTCACCACCTCCAACGGGATCCCACTACTGGCCACATCTTCCCATCTTCACACCTTTCTGCTTTCCGCAGAGACCGTTCCCTCTGTAACTCCCTGGTCAATTTGTCCCTTCCCACCTAAACCACCCCCTCCCCGGGTATTTTCCCCTGCAACTGCAGGAGATGCAACACTTGTCCCTTTACCTCCCCCCTCAAATCCATCCAATCAGTCTTTCCAGGTGAGGCAGAGGTTCACTTGCACCTCTTCCAACCTCATCTACTGCACCACTCTTCCAGGTGTCAACTTCTCTACATCAGCGAGACCAAGCGCAGGCTCGGCGGTCGTTTCGCTGAACACCTCTGCTCAGTCCGTCGTAACCAACCCGATCTCCCGGTTGCTCAGTACTTCAACTCCCCCTCCCATTCCCAATCTGACCTTTCTATCCTGGGCCTCCTCCACTGTCAGAGTGAGGCCCAGCGCAAATCAGAGGAACAGCACCTCATATTTTGCTTGGGTAGTCTACTCCCCAGCTGTATGAACATTGGCTTCTATAATTTCAGATAGCCCTTGCTTTCTCACTCATTCCACTCCTCCTTCCTAGTTCTCTTACAAGTCCGTCAGTCTCTGCCCACTTTCTATCTTTTTCTTGCCCCTCCCCCCTCCCCGACATCAGTCTGAAGAAGAGTCTCGACACGAAATGTCACCCATTCCTTCTCTCCATAGATGCTGCCTCACCTTGAGTAAAGGGCATGTCCCACTTTCACAAGGTAATTAACAAATTCTCCTGAGTTTTCCCCTCGATTCAAACTCGCAGAATGTTCGTAACGAGTCCGTAGGAGGTCGTAGGAGTTCGTAGATGTATCGTAGCGGCTCGTTATGCCAGCCGTAGGTACTCGTGGCATCAGGTAAGTCGGGATGTTTTTTCCAGCCCGATAAAAAATGTCCACGAGTAAAAAAAATGGTCGGGATGAAAGAAATTGCAACTTTTTACCCGTAAGGAGTGCATCGAAATAGTCATGGGAATTCGTAGACATACTTGTAGGAGTTCGTAGGAGTTTGTGAACATAGTCGTGGAAGGTCGTAAGAGTTCGTAGATTACCACGATCTTGATTTTGTTTTAGGTCCTTTAAACTTGGCAGAGGTTTTGAATTAAGTCGTGAAAGTGGGACAGGCCCTTTACTCCAGCATTTTGTGTCTACCTTGTTACTTTTTTGTCTTCCACATGATACTTCATGACTGTCTTTGTTGGACACAGTACTGTAGTATCTATATTGATTAATTTCATGGTGGGGCAGTTACTTTGTCACAAATGTAGGAAGACACACATAGAGAGATGAGCATATACGTAGAATGTTTCAATACAGAAATGATTTCTTTAGTCATTAGGTCTGTGCCAGTAATAAGCTACCTAGTCTAGCTTCTACTGTCTGTGCTTTACGTAATATCGAGATCGATTTTGTGTTTTATATATATTAAAACATCTGTATACAACTTCTGAATCATACTTTTGTGTAATTAGGGAACTTATAATTTTACTAACCAGATTCTACCCTATTCTCTTAAAAGTATTAATTCCATTGCTTCAAAAATACATGTGTACTGATTGTTCCTTTCTATTTTCTATTTCATCTTGTATCTGTGAACATGCATTGCTGAAAGTGTGTTTGCTGTTAATGACTTTGCATCAGAACACTGTTTACATTCGTAAATTGCACAATCCTCAAACTTCACCTGGAAACATCATTGAGCATAATACTGCTTCATTTTACACAATCAAAGCATGTACTGGCCCATCACCTCTTACCCAATTTCGAGCAAAAGCTGCTGGAAAGCTATGAGCCTGAAATAATCCTTCTGTTCCCAGTCCAGGAATTTTTAGACTAATTTTAGTAACCGTATGACTTAATTGAGCTAACTCAACATAAACCTGAAACCAAATCAACATAGCACTGTCGGGAGTATTTTGTTTTGCTAACTTTCTCAGAACATCAGACAGTTTTTTTTTTTAAATACAGGCTGCTAAAGTGATTTTTGGAATCATTATTGGATTTTATTCAACATACAAATGTACTTTCTCCATATTGTTATAGATTATGTGAGAATCTGTACATATAGTAATCATAATCATATTGTATTAGCCAAGTATGTTGTGCAACATCCAAGGAATTTCTTGCCATAGAGTCATACCAATAAAAAGCACCAGAACACACAAAATACATTTTAACATGAACATCCACCACAGTGACTCCTCCGCATTCCTCAATGTGATGGAAGGCGGAACAGAGTTCAATCTCAATATATATGTATAACTAAAACTAAAATTCTCATCTTGTTTGTGTTTCTGTCTGTCTGTCTGCGTGTGTGCCCATGTGTTCCCGGAACTATGCCAAAATGGTACACGATAGCGCTACAATTTCTGGACCACCTTACTCACCATTTTCGAGTGGTGTGTTTTATCAAAGTTTTGTTCAGATTGATGGTATATTTCACAAGTTATTCATATTTTAAATTTAAAAAAATTTAACTTCCCACTGTAAAAAATCAAATTCCCTTATCCTGCCCCCTGCCCCTGCCCATTACAATGTTACAAAGACAGGACACTGGTCCCGCTTTGACTAGTATATATATTACTAAACACTCATCTTGTTTGTGATTCCGTCTGTCTGCGTGACCATGTGCTCCCAGAACTACGCCATCGGTACACGATGGCGCTACAATTACTCACCATTGGCCTATGGTGTGTAAATATATATGTATTTTTAGTTCCTATTTCATTGACGGATCAGCAAATGTAGACTAAAATGCTGGAGTAACTTGGTGGGTGAGGCAACATCTCTCGAGAGAAGGAATGGGCGGCATTTCTGGTTGAGACCCTTTTTCACTCAAGACCAATCTGAAGAAGGGTCTCAACCTGAAACGTCGCCCATTCCTTCTCTCCAGAGATGCTGCCTCACCCGCTGGGTTACCCCAGCATTTTGTGTCTACCTTTGATTTATAGCAGCATCTGCAGTTCTTTCTTACACAGTAAATGTAGAGTAGTATACTGTAAACTTTACGCAAAAGGAAGGGCGCCGAAGAGACCAATTGTATGGCTTTGTCAAATTGATTCGCACTATGATGGGGTTATACTAAAAACCTCCTAATACTCAGCAGGAGATAGAGGAATATATATAAACAGATTATGGAAAAATATAAAAGCATTAGAATAGTCAGAGTGGATGGCTTTAATTTCCCCAATTTTGACTTGGATTCTATTTGTACCAGAGGATTAGATGAGCAGAATTTGTTAGGTGCATGTAGGAGGGTTTCTTGACACAGTATGTAGATAATCCAGTCAGGAATTGGCCATACTAAATCTTGTGTTGGGAAACGAGCCTGGCCAGGTGATTAGAGTTTCAGTGAAAGAACATAACTCTTCCACTGAAACCAAATCAACATAGCACTGTCGGGAGTATTTTTAACATTGTATTTCTTAATTTAGTTATGGATCAAGACCAAGTTCAAGTGAGTTTATTGTCATGTGTCCCTGATAGGACAATGAAATTCTTGCTTTGCTTCAGCACACGGAACATAGTAGGCATTTACTACAAAACAGATCAGTGTGTCCATATGCCATATTATAAATATATACACACATGAATAAATAAACTGATAAAGTGCAAATAACAGACAAAGGGTTATTAAAAGGTAAAGGTAAAGATAAGATTGGACTTTGGAGGAAGTGCAAACTTGGAGAAAGGCTAATAGCAACAAGATTAGGCCGGAACTGGAGAGAGTAGATTTGGAGCGGATGTTATTGGTTAAGTCCACGTGTAAGATTTGTTTAAATGCCAGCCTGTGAGGAAGAAAAACAGGGATAGCTAAGTCCAAGAGCCTGAATGACAAGAGATGTTGCAAATTTAGTCAAGGAAAAGGAAACATAGGGTTGAGAAAAATTGAATTATATAGGGAGTTTGATACGGGCTTGAATCACAATATTCAGCATATCAATTTTTAGACAGAGGATATTTATTTCCATATTATTTCCGAATATATTTCAAATAAAAGTAAAACAGTTTCATTAAAGCCATTTGCTTCAAACTTCCAATACAATTATTATTTGCACGACATTGGGTGTGGTAAATGTTCTGAGCAATCATTTGTCATGGGTGACAATTATTGCTTTTTTGATCCTAGTTAGAATTTTCAATCATCAGCTCCTTGAATTTTGTCTGAAGAGGTATACATCAATACTGCAGCTTGAGCAAGCATACACACACTCAGTTCCACCCTGCTTGGTAGATTTTTAATTCAAAATTTAATTTGGAGATATAGTGATGAATCGAACAATGTAATTTGCATCATCAGTTGAAACAGTAAGCAACTGAACGATCTGGGTTGATCAAGTAAAAATACATTGCTAATTCAAGGTGAGGTTTTTAGATACTTTTTAAATTTCAAGTTTTGAAGATGGCAACACTGAAAAAACAATCAAGTTTCTCAGTAAGATTAAAACAGTATGTTGCACATTGCACCACATAGCAAATTTAAAATTGCTTTTTAAATTGTTATTCGAAAAAAAAAAATATTATTTCTATACCTGTGTGTTTATTACCTATCTCTATGTGGAATATCTGAATAAATCATAGAACAGAATGTTACATTTAAGACTCTTGAGCCTGGGTTATGTTATTATTATCTGAAAATCAAAGTTCTGGGCACATTAATAGAAGTCTTTTATATCGACCTTTATAATGTTTGCAGAGATCAACTGTTCTTTTTTAATGCTACCTGAGCCAGGAGCACAGATGATAACCGTGATTGGAGTTGCAGTATTGGTTAAAGAGTATGTACACCTCTTGTGTATTGTTCCGCACAGCCAAACATTAATACGTCCTTTAGAAGTTTTGCATGGCAATATATTATTTGTAAAAAACTAATATTTGTCAAAACAGAGTATTAAGTACAGAATTTAGTTGTATCCTTTCATTTTACAGGTTCAGCAGTGTGGGAGGTTCTGAGAATAGCTCATATTTTCTCAAAGAAGAGAAATGGATGGGAAGGTCAACTCAGGAGAGGGTTCTTTGTATTGTATCATTTTGCATTATTGAAAAGTTACAGGAGGAAATCAGCAACTATGTTATGCACTTGAGAGGTATCATGTGGTTGGGGAAGAACAATGAAGAAAAATAACAGAAATTAGAGGGTGAAAAAAAAAAGTTTCTTACACCTCTTTACCTGGTATTGCTTATCTAGATCCCAATTGCTGTCTGCAACTGTTATATTTCTTTCTTTGCATGTTTTAGCTTGAAAATGTCTACCGTTTCTTCAATGAATTGATAAAAATGTAATTATACAATTATTACATAATCTATGACAGACCATGGAAATTCTTATTGTTCAAGTAATTGGCAGTTACAGATTGCATGACACAATGATGCCACTGATTACTCTTTCTCATCACTCATTACACATAAATGGGTTAAACAGATGTGGTAACAAGTTTTAAATGTGGTAGGATTGGCATAACATTGCGATTGCATTGTTAAAACATAATGAAAGATGGTAGTAAGAACTAACTCATTATAGTCAATCTGTTCACCGCATCTTGATGAATTCTTAAATTAAATTCTTATATTTTTTCTTAGTGGACAAGGTGGAGAGTTCCATTTAACACCACCACCTGCAGAGGTTGGTATGGCAACACAGGCCTACGTTACAGAACTCCCACCAGTTCAACAACAGCAGCAGCAGCAGCAACAACAGCCACAGCAGCAACAACAACCAAACCAGCAACAGTATGTTACAGACTTGCAGACCGTTGCTGGTGCACAACCATCACAGCAGCAACAACAGCAGCAGCCGCAACCAACACCATCCCAAAAACAGTATGTCACTGAGCTACAGGTATCACAACAACCGCAGCAGCCTTCTGCTCAGATCTCACCAGTAACTACACCACAGCAGTACATTGTGGTTACAGTGTCAGGTGAGTACAGCTTAAACATGTATGAGAAACATCCGTGGGCAGTCTCTTGCTGATCTCACCCCGTGAATACATGCTTGTCATTCCTGCCTCTTGCCTTAAGGCTGTTCTGTTTTTAAAAGCTTGTATCTTCTGATGTATGTTCACAAGATTGGAAGTGTACTTCAGTCTGAACCCTAGTATATTTCTACAGAGTTTCGAAAACTGTTAATATCTGAACTATTGAGTGTGAGAATCACGCATTTCAACAAATTCTCACGCTCTCACGCTGATCACAAATTTCTCACACTCTGTTGTGAGAAATTCTGTGATCAACGAAAATTTCAAAACTCATATCGACTGCATGGGTCGCGGGTGTTGGAGAATCGGGGCTGAGGGAGGGATGGAAGCAGAAGCAACGGCGGGGACAGATGCGGATGGGGAGCCGGGGCTGGCGAGTGATTGCTGGGCTGATGAGTCGCTTGCTGCAGCTCCGGCCATGGAGCAGCCTCAGTGCAAGAGTCCTGGGCCGTCGGAAGCGTTGCGCCGCTGCCGTGAGAGTCTCTGTGCCAAATTCGCCTAGGTGACCGGCATGGACCAGGCTGCAGCTCGGTGCATCCTGGAGGACAACCAGTGACTGTTGGAAGTAAGTACCAAGCACTGGGCGGAAACGGTGGAAGATAGTGGCCTTCAAATGGGGGTGGTTGGAGAAAGCATCCTGCTTGTCTGCTAGATGTTGGGGGAGTTCAGAACCAGGGGTCAGTTTAAGAATAAAGGGTAGGCCAGTTAGGACTGAGATGAGGACAAACTTTCTTCACGCAGAGAGTTGTGAATCTGTGGAATTCTCTGTCACAGAAGGCAGTGGAGGCCAATTCACTGGATGTTTTCAAGAGAGGGTTACATTTAGCTCTTGGGGCTAGCGAGATCAAGGGATATGGGGTAAAAACAGGAAAGAGGTATTGATCTTAGATGAACAGCCATGATCATATTGGATGGCAGTGCTGGCTCGAAGGGCCGAATGGCCAATTCCTGCACCCATTTTCTATGTTTCTATGCTTGAGCATAAAGCAATAAAACTCGACCACTTGATTTTAAGGAATTCATGCATGATGGAGGTATAATGTAGTCATAGAGTGATACAGTGTGAAAACAGACCCATCGGCGCAACTTGCCCACACCTGCCCACATGTCCCAGCTACACTACCTGCTTTTGGTCCATATCCCTCCAAACTTGTCCTATCCATGTAACAGTCTAACTGTTTGCATTTGTATACAGTTCAGTGACTATCATTAGGCACAATTATTCTAAATATAAGACGGTTAGATAGTAGACCACACTGAGTCAGTACACGTCGCCTAATTTTAGGCGCCATCTTGTACCCTTCAAATCTGAATTTAATTTTTGTTTAGAGTCTTAACTTGATTGTAAAAGCCCATTGTCCTGGCAGCAGCACTGAGTTGGAGTTGCAGAGGTCAGCCTGCAATGTGTCGGTGTCCTCCACCGCCGTTCCAGGCCACTGCAGGCCGTGTCCATTCGTTTGCTCAGCCACTCGTAGCTTTTTCAAATTTCTCCTGCCTGATAGAAGAGGGTGTAACCGGGGTGAGACTGGCCCTTAATTATGCTTGTGACCTTACGAGGCAGCGTGAAGTATAGATGGACCCAATGGAAGGGAGGTTGATTTGCATGATGGACTGGGATATGTCTCTCCCTGCAATAAAAACATGGAACACTTCACAAATTTGAGTGTCATGCTTGCTCAGAGGCTATGCTAATCCTCGCAATATTATTCCAATATTGGTATATGTGCTGCTGAAGCGATTGCTACATTTATAGAATAATTTTGCTAATTTGCCCGATAACTAATCGGATATCCCAATGATTTGGCAGGTAGCCAGCCAGTGATTTTTGCTGCAAACTCTCAATTCATTGGAGCCCTGTTTTCCACGTTCTCTCTTGATTCACCAGTGCCCCAGATCCCGTGCTTCCTTTCAATTTTATTGGATGTATTATACGTTTGGTTGGGTATGCACTTGAAATAATTGGTTCATGTTGACCCTTGAATAGTTAGCAAGACTGATATTGTGACTTATTTTTTAAAAGGGAAAATATATGGTAAGTTAGCTTGCTTACTGTTTGAGCAGAAGTATATTGAAAATAATATTAATGTAATTCAAATTTTGGTTTGAAAGGCCAATTATCTGAAGCACAGAGAATACCTTCTCTTTTGTTGAATGACCCATATTATCCTGGAGCAACTTTTTTGGTGGATGTGGCTTTGGAATGTTTGAGAATTCATTTGGTTGTGTTAAATTCTTTGAGATACCCATGGGATTGTGTAGCCCCCATTGTGATATTCAGTCATTTTGAACAGTTCCAAAAATGTGTTTCGTCAGCCGAGAAAAAGGCATTTTTGCTTAGTATTTCCAGTGCTTGGAAAATACTGGTACAAATTTTGCAGTTATCAGCAATTGCAGTTTTTACATGATGTAATTGACAGCAACTCAGAATAATGTAAGTGCAGATCTTTAAAAATATACTATTTATAATACATGGGCAATGCTATCATTTATTATCCTTTCTCAAGGGCAGTACAGCCTTCTACGACACGACAACAATACGGTATGATAAAACTTTATTCATCCCTGTGAAAGAGCTAATAGTCAAATCTAATAGTCAAATCTAAAATGGAGTCATTCTTCTAGAAAAGCATGGACTAGTAGAACAAAAGAATGGCTCGGTGCCAAGTCTGAATGACATTGTAAATTATATGGAACACAATACGGAGGACAGGTCTTTTCACTAAAGACATTGAGATGGTAGCCTGCAGTAATAACATGTGCTTCTTTTCAAGGCCAAGATTAGAAAAAAATAACTGACGCTCCAGAGATAAGTAGTAAATTGTTATTGGATGAGCTTGATTTGGACCCAGCTTTTCTTATATTCTGAAAGGTTGCAGAATCTTTCAGTCATGCCATATTCAGACTTGGTAGGAGTGTTTTACTGATATGAAAAATGTATAATTGTACTAACTGTCCTTTGTTCTTTGAGTGGGAGCCCCAGAAGCACTGAGCAATGTTTGTGCTCATTGTAGATCGCCAGTCCCATCTGACGAATCAATTAAAGATTGCCATGGTCTACCTTTAACAGGTTTTGTTGCTATTGACTTTAATGAAACAAACTTTCATACCTGGAGGGAAATTGATCTGCCAACAGTCACAACACACAACAAGGTACACAAAAACTTGCAGTTAAAAGTGAAAACAAAAAGAAAAAGCCAAGCAACTGCTGGCTGGCTGCCATGTGCACAGCACCTTCACCGGAACAAATGAACAAACAAACAAACAAACACAGACTTATCCCCTGGGCATAGGATTCAAAACTAGAGTGCACTCCCCCACCCCAGGTCCCCCTTTGTTCTCCAACTGTCCCTCAGGGCAGTTCCCCCACGCTGGGTCTTCCATTCTTCTTCACGGCGGTCCTCCCAGGTCGGGTCCCCATTGTTCTTCCCCTAGAGTGCCTTCACCGCCGCCAAGCTTCCTGTTGCCGCCGAGGTGCCCGTTGCTGCCAAGGCTCGCACCGCCGCCGAGGCCCCACCACCGCTGGGTCTCCTGTTGCCCTCGAGGCTCGCGCTGCCACTGAGGCACCCACTGCCACCGCAGAGACTCCCACATCGCCGCTGTTGAGGCTCCTTCGGCCCAGGCAGGTCTCGCTGCCCCGCTTCTCTGCAGTCCCCTGAGCGGCCTGTGGGGGGAGTTGGGCCTACCGGGGCACGTTCCGGTCGGCAGCGCAATTGTTCGGTGGGTGGATCCTCGGGACACTCCCACCGCATGCGCCGTTGCCCAGGACAATAAAGGATAGAATTGCCCTTAAGAAGGGATGGTGAACTATGAATAAATTAATCTGGAACTGTTATTGCAAGTGATTGGTTTGTTTTAGTTTTTGAGATGCAGTGCGGAAACAAGCCCTTCAGCCCATCGCATCTGCGCCAATCAGCGATCACCTTCTACACTAGCACTAGCCTACACATTGGGGCATTTTGTTACCAAACTTACACTTACCGAGTTACCAAAGCCAATTAGCCTACAAACCTGTAAGTCTTCAGAGTGTGGGAGATTAACTGGAGCACCCTTTGTACAGACAGCACCTGTAGTCAGGATAGAACCCGGGTCTCTGGCACTGTAAGGCAGCAACTTTACCGCTGCGCCACTGTGCCGCCCCGATCATCATGGAACGTGGTGTATTTTAAAGTCAGTGTGCTGTGTGACTTGGTAGAGTGTACTTCATCTGGTGGGGTTCCCTTGTGCCTACTTTTGATGACAAAATTGATTTGTGAGTTGCTATTTAAATAGCCTTGGGAGTTGCACCAATCCATTAACAGACAATCTATACTAGTTCAATATCCTGATGGTGGAGGGAGTGGCCGTTAAGAAGGTGGGTGAAGTGTTAATCAAATATGCTGTTTTGCTCTGAATACAGTGGTATTTATGTTTTTGGAGCAACACCTAATTACACATAACCTGTGTCTTATGGATGGTTGACAGAATTTTGAGGTCAGGAGGTGGACTGTTCTTGTACCCACAATATATAAGTAGATAAAGGAGGCTTTATGACAGTAATGCAGCTGAATATCAAGAATAGGCAGAGATGGCTATTATCTTCCACTTTTGTGATTTGTGCTACTTGTCACATAAGCCCAGACTTGACTGTTATCCGGTCTGTATGTATGGCTGTTTATTTTTCTGAGAAGTTCCAAATCGAATTGACAATCACCATCAAGCATCCACGTTTCTAACCTTATGATGAAAGGGATGTTATTAATGAAAAAGCTGGAGGTGATTGGGACTAAAACACTCACAAAAGAATTCCTCTGTGATGCCTTGCACTTAGGTAACTGACCTTCAACATCCAGAACCATTTACCTTTGTGCAAAGTACATCACCACAGTAGAAATTGGTCTTAGGTAGACACAAAATGCTGGAGTAACTCAGCCGGTCAGGCAGCATATCTGGAGAGAATGAATGGTTGATTCCAATCTATTTCAGTTTCACCGGGTTTATTTGATGGTACTCTGCATGGGATTGTACACAGAGAGCAGTCAGCCACATGCCTGGATTCTTAGGGGGAACATGCCCAATATTAAATAAGCCAATTATGATGCAATACTTGCCTAGGATACAGTGTAGAAAAGATTCATTATTGTTTCTGGGTATGAGGGGTTTCATGAGAAAAATATTAAGCAGGTGATCCTACACACCCTGGAATTTAGAAGAAAGGGGAATGATATAATTAAACAAACAAGATCCCATCAGGGCTTGAAAGAAAGAGCAGTAGATTCTTGAACCTAGGTAGGATAAAAGATAACCAAGATGAGGAAGAATACTCTCCAGGGATTATGAACCCAGAAAAACACTATTGAGGCTAAGTTTCTTGGACTACAGATGACTTGAAGAAAGTGGAGTTGAGGACATTGATCACAGGCTAAATGGACCTGTTCCTATTCCTCCGCCGCTTCTTGTGTTCTTGCAGCCTGTTTTTTTTTTTAAATTGTTAATCCCATCCTCAAATTGTGTTACTTTGTCCCTTTCTGTGATATTAACAATGGGCAGAACAGACCTTCAGCTTCATCAAGAAAATGCAGTTCTGCCGGTCATTACCATTCTTCAGTGGTTTGTTGTTGATTAAAATTTAAAATAAAAGCATTGTCTAATAGAAAGTAAATCAAGTACAAATGCGCAATTTTACAAATAATGTTAAGAAGTATGATTTTTCAGAGGCTATTACAATGGTAACTAAAAATCTGTGGAAATATGAATGCTGTGAATCTGTATCTTTAATTAAAGTGAAACGTATAAAAAAACCTTCAGTTTTAAGTGCTTCTGTGACCCAGATGCTTGTTTTCCATGTGGTAAACATCCAGCATTCACTTAATCCAGTTTGGTTTTTGGTTTCACTTATCCAGTTTGGATCTAAATCTTTCAGGTCATATTGACTTGCTTCATTCATTATATATGATGACAATTACTGGCAGCGTATTATATTAATGATACTTCCATGTTACTGCATTGAGTTTCATAAATTTTGATGTACTGATCTAAAGAGCTGGATCAAACTGACAGTTTTCAAAAATAGGATATTTCGCAGATTTGGGCAAATTAGTGTGAACCCAAATGATGCAATATAATTGTTTGTCATTGACCAGCAGTAACTAACTTATTTGTGGTTAAGCAGTGAAGAACTTTGAGTATTTGTCTGCAATATGTCTGTCATCACTTGATTTAGATAGAATTATAGATTTTTTGTGTTGTACTAGATGGAAACCAGCCCTTTGGCTTAACTCTTACATGCTGACCTAGATGTCTTTCTACAATAATCCCATTTGTCTGTATTTGGCTCATATCCTCTAGACCTTTCCTGTCCATGTACCTACCAATTATCTTTTAAACCTGTAATTTCACCTGCCCATACCACCTTTTCTTGCACCTCCAGCTCTTTCTGTGAATAACTGGGTTCTTTAAATTTCTCCCCGCTCGCCTTAAACATATGCCCCTTAGTTTTAGACTCTCCTTCATATGGGGTGGCAATGGCACTGGGTTAACGTAGAACAACACAGCACAGGAGCACACAGTTCGGCTCATGATACCTGTGCTGACAATGATGCCAATTTATCTAATCCCATCTGCCTGTATTTGGTCCACATGCCACAATTCCCTGACTGTTCATATGCCTCTCTTAAACATTGCTATCCTATATGCTGACTGCTATCACATCTGTGGCATTCTGTCCTGCATCTTGGTGGAACCAGTCTGTTGCTGAAGGTACTCCTCAGATTGACCAGTGTGCCATGGAGGGGGTGAGCTGTATTGTCCAGGATGCTCTGCAGCTTGAGGAGCATCCTCCCCTCCAAGACCACCTCCGATGAATCCAATTCCCCCTCCAGGAAGGAGCCAGCCTTCCCGATCAGTTTGTTGATCCTATTGGTGTCCCCAGCCTTTGGCCTGCTGCCCCAGCACACGGCAAAGAAGAAGATGGCACTGGCTACTACCGATTGGTAGAACATCTGCAGCATCTCACTGCAGACACTGAAGGAGTGGAGCCTTCTCAAAAAGTGCAGGCGTCTCTGTCCGTTCTTGTACAGGGCCTCGGCGTTCCTGGACCAGTCCAGTTTACTGTCCAGGTACACTCCAAGGTATTTGTTCTCCTTGGTAAACTGCACATCCACACCATTGATGGAGACAGGGGACACGGGTGTTCCTCTCCTCCTAAAGTCCACCACCAACTCCTTAGTCTTCTTCGTGTTGAGCTACAGGTGATTCAGCCCACACCACTCAACAAAGTGCAACAGTAGGTCAGAGCTTGGGATTACTGTAATGAATAACACACCTCCTAATTCTCTAAATTCTGTCCAAGATCTACAAATCGTGTCAGGAGTGTAATGGAATACTTTCCACTTACTTGAACAAATGCAGATTTAAAAACACTCAAGAGGCTTGACACTATATGAGACATATCAGCCTGCTTGATAGCCACCCCTTCCATTACTATTTACTCACAACGCCCCCCCCCCCCTTCCCACACACACGCACACGCACAAACTAACAGCAATATTAATAATTTACAGGATACACTGCAACAACGCACCAACACTCCTTAAACAGCACCTTCCAAATCCGCGACCTATACTTGCTGGAAGGACAAGATCAGAAAGGGGATTGTCCCAATCCCCCATGCCCCACCTGACCTCACGCATTTTTCTCCCCACCTCTCCCCCCCCCTCTCCCTCCAGGTACATTTCTTCCTCTTTGGCTTCACAATTCACAATACTTCAATCCTCTTGTCTCACATCTTCAGCTTTTACATCTCTGGCATTTGCCCCCCCCTCCCGAATTTGTTCACCTATTAACTGCCGCATTTTGTCCTGCCTTTCCTCTCTTCCAGCTTTCTTAGCTCCCACACACACACACAATCGGTCCCGACCCGAAAGATCACCTATACATGTACCCCAGTGTTGCTGCCTGACCCGCTGTTACTCGCCACTTTGTGTCTTTTTTTGTAATCCAGCATCAGCAGTCCTTGTTTCTACCGATGAAACAGTACATCTTAGTAGGTCAAAAGCTTTAAGGGGTAAGCTGAAAGAAACATGAGATGGTCTGGTTAGACAAGATATTTTGGTTCCATTATCAATACTGACTGCTTAGGTCAAAATCTAAGACGGATGGATCATTGTGTATATTTTTAAACCCTGAAGGCTGGAATAGAACTATTAAAAGATAAAATTCTGGTAGTGACTGAAGATATGGGTACATGCCCATATGGTGCTGAAGTTTTTACAATTCTGGATGATCGAAATAGGTTACAGCATGTTTCTTTAGATCAGTCGTCATACTTAATTATCCTCCGTATGCTCTTTGGGAGATACTGCTTGAATTGTGAGCCATTTGACAAAGGTTTCTCCGGTTTTCCAAAGTTGATGGAAGGACTTCTGGAAATACAGTATAAATTATTGTTGAACATTTCATCACAGTTGCCATAATATACATTTATATACATTTCTTTAGGGATAAGAGGGTAGTGCGGAGTAAAGTTTAAGTGAAAACCAGCTGTAAGTTGTATTTATTAGTTATATTGTTATGGGCTAAGCACCTTGTGCAGAGGCTGGAGTTTTTGAATCATTGAGCTGTAGAGCATGGAAATAGGACCTTTGGCCTATCTTGTCAATGCTGAAGTTGCATAACCAAGCTAATCTCACTGGCATGGTCATATCCCTCCTAACCTCTTCTACCCATGTACCTGTCTTATCAGTGGCATAATGTTCTACCACTTGTTCTGTGTGCACACCACCCTCTGTATGAAAACGTTGTCCCTTGGGTGCCTTTTTAAATCATTCCTCTCTCCCCTCTGACCTTATACCTGTGCCCTCCTGAAGGATTGTGAGATAATGATCATGGATGACTTTTAATGGAAAGTCCACACATACAGATAGACAGCCAAGAAGAACTTCATATCTACACTCAGATGGACTGGCAGATGGAGGAGATAGGAGTTGGGGAAAGAGAGGAAAAGCCCAAGAGAAATATAGGGAAAGGGATATTGGAAAAGACAGATGCTGGAATCCTGAAACGCATGTTAAAACATTTAAAAGGTATAAACACATAGCAAATATGTGCAGGAGTAGGCCATTCGGCCCTTCGAGCCAGCATTGCCATTCTGTATGATCATGGCTGATCATCCAAAATCAGTACCCCGTTTCTGCTTTCTCCCCGTATCCCTTGATTCTGTAACCCTAAGAAATTTAAACATGGGAGGCTTTTTATAGTGAAAAAAACCTTGCATTTTTACCATGTGATGATTTTTCCACACGTCGGCAGTCGTTGTTGGCTCAAGAGTAACTCGGAACTTGGTAACTCGGGAGAGGAATTTGGTACATCGCAGAAATGAGAAGTAAACGGCAAACTTAGACATACACGTGAGAACTCGTTTAAACTCGTGAACATAAACTTGGAATCTCTTAGAAAACCACGAGTTTGATTTTTTCTTTCACTCGGGATCACTCATGGGTGGATTCGCACCGTAGGACAGGGGTATTAGTCTCTTGTACTTCAGAGAGAAAAGACCCAGCCTATTCAGCCTCTCCTTATAACTCTAAGCCTTACCTGGTAACATCTTCTTTATTGCACCCATTCTTGTTTTATGATATCCTTCCAACCAGAAGTGCACATAGTACTCCAAATGTGGCCTTAGAAATGTCTTGTACAGCTGCAACATGACGTCTTCACCACCAAATTACACCTTCACCACCTTGTCCACATGTGTTGCCACCTCCATGAAACCATGTACCTGCAACCTAAATCTCCCTGTTTTACAACACTATAGTACAATAGGTGGGTCTATAGTGCAGTCCCATCCAAGTGATCACCCCCTTATTAATGAATTCTGCCCGTGTAGCCTCATTGTGTGATTAACCAGGATTTTATTTCCTAAGTATTGCCGTGATGTTGTCCTTGAACAACAAAGCAACACCCCCGCCTTTGTACCTGTGCCTAAATACGTTTACAAAAAATTTAATTCTTCCATAAAATTTGATAATGTGATATTCATGATTAAAAAATAAGGCAAATCTCTGAGTCATACTGAGAGATTGGGTTTCCAAGGTCCGTATTGGATACATAAGGGGGAGCTTCGCGAATAGGCAGTGAAGTTGCAAAAGCACAGCAACAACTCGTGAACTTATGGAGTCTTTGTCACTACAGAAATCAATGTGCAGTCATGATGATTTTTGTATCATGATTGAGTCTTCACGTAAGTAAAGCCTTTATGAAAAACATTTCTTCACAGATTTCTGTTATATGTCATGCATGTTTGTATTGCTTTCATTTGTGGAGATTTTTAACTTTTGTTCCAAACAAATAATTCCTATATAATTTTACCAGAACACTGCCTGGATACGGGGTATTAGCTACAAGGAAAGGTTTGACAGACTTGGATTCTTTTCTCTAGAACTGAGGGGAGACGTAGAAATTTCTAAAGTTATTATGAGAGGCATAGATAGAATAGACACAGAATCTTTATCCCACAGTGGTAGTGTCAAAGACTGGAGGGCTTATGTTTAAGGTGATATGTGGGGCAGGTTTTTAAACAAGAGGGTGATGAGTGCCTAAACATGCTGCCAGGAATGTGGTGCAGGTACAATAATTGTGTTTAAAAGGCTTTTTCACAGATAGGTGGATATGCAGAGATTTGAGCGATATTGATCATGTATAGGCAGATGAGATTATTTCATCTTGGCATTGTAATCGGCACATACACTGTGGGTTGAAGGACATGTTACTGTTCTATATTGTTTTATATTTAATAATTTATCTTTTTGATGGTTTTTGCTTTAAAAAAATGTCAAGTGAGTGTCATTTTTTAAACTAAATCGAAACTGCTTTCAAAATTAGATCAATAACATGATGACTGTGGTCTTGTTTTTCTAAATATATCCAGGAATAGATGAACAGACATTGGGCAGATAAAAATGAATACATGAAGCTGTAAAGAGATGTATGTTGGTATTGGAATAATGTGGTAATGTGGGAATAAAAATGAAGATGTTGTATTTGGGGGAAAAAGCAGGAACGGGGTACTGATTTTAGATGATCAGCCATGATCATATTGAATGGCTTGAAGGACCGAATGGCACCTATTTTTCCTGCACCCATTTTTCTTGCACTTATTTTTCTATGTTTCTATTTGTAACTTAAATGAAAAGACAGAGTGTATTGTAGCCAAATTTGATGACGATACAAAATAGGTTGGAAAGCAAGCCGTGAGAAGATCTCAAAGGTCTCAAAAGGATCTTAAAAGATTAAGGGAACAATCAAAAAATTGACAGATAAAGAAAATTGTGTTGAAATGTGTGGTTATCTGTTTTGATTGGAAGAATAGAAAAACAAATAGGTGTTTAAATGTAGTTTAAACGGTTCATGTATCCTTCGTTATTGGGAATTTGTGGCCTAGAATGAAAGACAGTTTGGAATGCAACAGGTAAATATGACAGCATATGCAATAATGGGAAATCTGAAATGGAAACTGCAAATCATAAAGTTTCTGCAGAGGAGAACAGGCATTAGCTTTGCATCTGACATCCCAGGATCTGATGAAAAATCATCACTTAGTTGAAAAATCATCAATCGTCAACCACTGTTGCTACTTGATCTGTTGAGTATTTGCAACATGTTCATATACAAACATTTGTACTGAATTAGGACCAAAAAGTGTCTGACTGTGCCTTCTCTGCCATTTAAAAAGATTTTAGCTGATCTTTTAATTCAAACTCTGCAATCCCATCCATTTGCCATAATTCAGACAATTGATTAGCTTGATAGAGGTACATAAAATTATGAAAGGCATAAATAAGGTAGACAGTCCGAACTTTTTTTATCATGGTGGAAATGTCAAAGACCAGAGGGCAGAGCTTAAGGTGAGAGGGGCAAATTTAAAGGAGAAGTGCAGAGCAAGTATTTTACACCGAGGGTGGTGGGTGCTTGAAATGTGCTGCCAGGGGTGGTAGTGGAGGCCTTCAATAGTGGCATTTAAGAGGCCAGGTGTGATTAGTGCCCCTTGTCGTTGTGGTCGGTGCAAACATTGCGGACCGAAGAGTTTTTCTTATTGTTTTCTTACTGTTCCACGATACGATACTATAGAACTTAATTTATCCCAAGAGGGAAATTGGTCTGCCAACAGTCTTAAAACACAATAAGATCAATGAAACATGAAATTAAAATGATGAGTGGAAAATCCAGGATTGGGGATGTGCAAAGATTGGTGAGATGGGGGGCGGGGGGTGGAAGGGGAGTTAGTCGACCCCATGACAGAAGGGGGAGGAGTTGGACAGTTTGATAGTCACAGGGAAGAAGGATCTCCTGTGGCGTCCTGTGCTGCATTTTGGCGGAACCAGTCTGTTGCTGAAGGTGCTCCTCAGGTTGACCAGTGTGTCACGGAGGGGGGTGAGCTGCATTGTCCAAGATGCTCTGCAGTTTGAGGAGCATCCATCCCGCCAAGACCACCTCCCATGAGTAATGGAGAGAATGATCCATGCAGAAAGATGTGGGGAGAGGATGAAAACGTGGGTGGTCTGATCAGTAAATTTGCCGACAGTATAAAAATCAGTGTATTAGTAGATAGTGGTGAAAGTTGTGAAAGGATGCAGCGGGATATACAACAGATGGAAAGTTGGGTGGAATTGTGGCAGAATGAAATTAATCAAGATGAGTGTGAGGTAATACATTTTGGGACGTCACATACAGTAAATGACACGAATGTCAAGAGTCCATAGTGTTGTTGAAACAGAACAATGAAATTCTTACTTGCAGCAGCATAACAGATATGTAAACGTAGAACTCAGTAAACACCATGATAAACGGCATAAAAAGTTAATTATATGCAAGGCTTCTGGTTGTGGGACACTCAGATGGTTTTCTTATGAAGTTGGTAACAACTATGGCAAATTCATTCATGTCCATTGCCAAGTCCTTGAACATCGCCCAGTCTACCAACAAGCAATCCCAGAGTCGATCCTCTGCCTCCCCAGACCAGCTCTGTGCAGTCCTCGCTGCTGGCCGTGCGCTCTTCAATAGGAGAAAAAGCACAGCTGAGTTTTCGTATTTCCTAAAGTGAAGGGCAAGGGATGGAGCAATATGCATCTCTGATGGTGGAATAGTGGTGGCCGAGGTTGTTTGATCCTCTGCTGCTGTAGGACATGTGCTGGTGGTAGCTAGGGAGTGATATCTTCAGGCTGGCTTTGTTGAAGTCCCTGGCTATGCGGGGAAAGCAGTTGGAGTATGTTGTCTGCCGTTTGTTGACCGCGGCATGCAGCTCCTCCAGTGCTAGATGAATGTCGACTGGGGTGAGATGTAGACCACAGTCATGATAAAAGTGAATTATCTCGGTAGGTAGAAGGGACGGCACTTCACCGCCAGGTGTTCCAAGTGCGAAGAGCAGGAGTTAGATGCGTATGCTACGTCTGAGCACCATAGAGTTCACCATGAGGCAGACACCACCGCTTTTCCCTTTTCCCAATGCCTCGTTCTGTCCACGCGATGGATGGAGAAACCTTTGGGCTGGATGGCTAAGTCTGGGGATGAGCTATGTCTCTGTGAAACCGAGCACACAGCGTTCCCTCGTGTCTCTTTAATAAAGCAGCCTTCCTCGTATGTCCTCCACTTTATTTTCTAGTGACTGAACATTGGTGAGTGGAATGGTGGGGTGGGGGAGAGTCATAGTCCCCCGCACTTCATTCTTACTTGCAAGCCTGCCCACATTTCCAGACACATTGAAGGCCTCCCGGGTTACTCCTGGCATTGAAGCCTCCCGGTGTTGATGCAAAGTGGGACCTTGGGGTTGTTCAAAGATCTGTAAATTTGGAATACTGCTGCTGCCTAACTTGAAACCATTCATTACCGACTCTGACGCAGAATCAAATATGAAATAACCAAATTAATTGCTGCTAAGCAGATGGCAAATGTGAATGTCCAAAAGTGCCACAAACAAAGCCATCACTTATTACTTTTAGCTAATGTGATTGCGAATTTTTTGAAGCTTAATTACATTACAGTATGAGTCAATCATTTAATTTGATTCATTTCCTTTTCATTTTCAAAAGATAGCAGAGTTCCTTAAATGCCATAGAGTAATTATTTTGAAGAAGGGTCCGGACCCGAAACATCACCCATTCCGTTTCTCCAGAGATGCTGCCTGTCCCGCTGAGTTACTCCAGCATTTTGTGACTAACTTCAATGAAAACCAGCATCTTTCCTTCCTTCCTATACAGTCATTCTTTTGCCAGTTGAGTTATTCTATCTTGTAGACCTCAATAAAAAATATCCTGCAGTTGCTGTCTCCATATTTAAATGCTCTCCTGGTTTCATTAGGCAAAACTTAAAGGATGGCTAAAGGTTCAGTCTTTGAAGTTAGTTGTGTTTAGTATCACATGTACCGAGGTACAGTGAAAAGCTTTTGTTGCCTGCTATCCAGTCAGCAGAAAAAAGGCTTTGGCATAGTGAAATGAATGTGTAATAAGCAAGATAAAACTAAAAACAGAGCAGAAAATGCTTCTGTAATATTATGTTCTTCAAATCATTGCCGTAGTTTCTCAGTGTTTTAAGTTTTGCTTAAGAAGTCCAGTGTTAATTGTTCACAAGAGAAAACGAAATTATTGATGTGTTGTTACTGTTTCTGTTTAGAAGCAAATATGCGGCCAACGGAAACAGGCTCAGATTCCAGCCCTTCCTCAGCTGGAGCGCAATCTGGAGTGCCAACGCAAGTGGTTCAGCAAGTTCAGGCATCGCAACAGGTGAGTGAATTGTGGAAGATAATGGACAGACTTAATTTTAAATGCATTCATTAATAGTTTGCGTAGCATTAATTCTTGTGAACAGTCAACAGATAATCAAAAAAAGCTTTTTTCCTTTTTTCTCCTTATTAAACCTCATCTTGCATCCTTGTTAAGGGCCTGTCCCACTTTCACGGCTTAATTCTTTCATCCTGACCATTTTTTTACTCGTGGACATTTTTTATCGGGCTGTAAAAAGCGTCCCGACTTACCTGATGCCACGAGTACCTACGGCTGGCATAACGAGCCGCCACGATGTATCTACAAACTACTACGGACTTACGAACATTCTGCAAGTTTGAATCAGGGGAAAACTCGGGAGGATTCGTGAATTACCTCGTGAAAGGTGGACAGGCCCTTAAAGGATTTGCCACACATATATATTGTTTTTGGCTGTGAAATGTTTGAGATCTTTGAATAAGCTGTCAGATGGTAGGAAGGTTTAAGGCTGGCATTAGTTCAACCCAAAGTGGACCATATTACATTTGCACTTTATATGTTCATAATAAAGAGTATAACATAATAAACGCTGATTAAAAGCTGTCTTCCATTTGTCACCTTTTTTATTCAATATTTTTGATGGATTCGCAACCTGTTGTATTGTAAAACCTAAAATTCTGCCGATGTTGGAAATCTGAAATAGAACAAAAAATGCTGGAAATATCCCATTGATCAGGTAACATCTGTGGGAAGAAAACAGAGTTATATACCCTTTCGCCTTTGATTTCTTTTAAATAAATTATTTGATGTTTTATTTTTATGGCACTGCTATTCGTATATGCAATGTGTTCCCAGCTATTAAAGCTGCCTGGGGTAAACGGGACGAAAAAGGTTGGGACCCCCTGATTTACACCATTAAAATAAATCAAACCAACAACACCACTCATCACTTCCAACCATACAATGTTATTCCTGCAGGTAAATTGGTGATCAAGGTTTTTCAAATCTGCTTTCCCTTTCAATCCTTTTACCTGTTTTCTTAATTTAATGTTTTTTCTTGTATCTTTCTTATTTTTCTTTTGTAATTTACCCTTTTTCTTTAACAATCATTGAATCTACGGTTTTGGAGAAAGGGGTTTGATCCTCTATTCATTCCATGTTCCAGGAAATTCTGAGCCCTTTTTTCAGAACTTTTGGTACTATTCCATGTTAATTCTGATATAAATAGGTTAGGATTTTGCATCTCATTGAATGTTGACTTTCCCATGGTGACCTTAGAGCGCAATATACAAGTTGGTTATTTTCACTATAAACCTATGATTCTACTTACAATATTTTGCTGATGCTCCCTTGATTCATTCCTAATGAATAGAGTAGAAAGTCCCATATATTGAATTTAGAGGGGAGAAAAGCTACTTCATTCCTAATAACCATTTAAGTGGAAAGATGGTAATTTAAGAAAAATGAGTGGGAACAACTAGATATTGCTGAGGTCTCATTGAAATATGAGGTCTCTTAATACATCAGTGGCCCAAATATGATAAGTAGCTAGTATCTGGAATGGATGGCTTAAAATTAGATTCCAACTCCTAAAAACAACGTGAATTACTGCTATAGTAAGTAGGAGAAGTCACTGTGGAGGTGATTGCAATTTTTGCCTGACCTAAAACAAATGGATCATAAATTATTGCATTGGAAGCTTTGGTGGAGAAGTGTCCCCTTTCGACAGAGATCCAATAGGTCCTTCAGATTGTCACTGGAATGAAACTAGGGAAGGAGTAAGGACAAGCCAAGAGGTCCTGGAGGAAGTGTCCCCCCCCCCCCCCCCCCCCCCCCCCCCCCCCCCCCCCCCCCCCCCACATTAATTCTGACATAATTAGTCCCACACATTTACTAGCTGCTGATACTGTAAGCATGCATCTTTCATTTTCCCCACCCCTTCCTTTATAGCCTCCACACCTGCCTCTCCTCCCAGAACCAACCAATCCCAGTCTTTATTACAACCCCACACTCCTCCATGAGGAGGTTAAAAGGTACAAGAACTGCAACCAGAGCAGATGATTATAGATCAAGTGATCTTTGGTATATACAAAGCTTTTTGCTGTACATTAGTATATGTGGCAATAAGAAACCAATAAGTTGAAAGATATTGGCATGTTATTGGGGATTTGGTAGGGATGAAAATTGGGACATTCCAAGGACATGCTGAATCTTCAGGAAATTGTTGAGCTAATGTTTAAGACAGCTGTCCCAGCTTAAATCTTTTCTCGTCTGACCTTTGAAAAGTTGACTCTTGTTCAGATTGGATGGGCCTTAAATATTGATGTAAACGTTATTTGGTGCAATCTGTTGAATTGGTCCCGACGGCAATGTTGGAAAGGGCTTACTCATTTTCCACCTCTTCATCCTCCCTTCACCACCAGCTACTCAACCACCCTATCATCACTTCCTATGCTAATGCTTCCTGAATAACAATTGCCATATCTAAATCCTCATGGTTGCAAGGTTCTGTTGTGCAAAGCATGCTACACCAACTCTGATTCCTGTTCGGCCAATTACTATTGGGCTCTTTTGGAGTGGCTCATGTAATACAATTGTTGCTTGAACACACTGATGATCTATGCGAAAGGCATTAGATGTGCTTGATTTGCACCACAGAAACAACTATTTTGTTGATATGGAGACAGAAATACAGATGGTATACCTAAATTATGTGGATTGAGTGCATCATAAATGCTACCAGGATACTAGACATGAACTTACATGATGTACTGGCAATATTGCATGCCAGATAGATATTGTGAGACCAGAGTCCCTTCTAGTTTCAATTTGTAGATGAAATAAATGCAGTCAATACACTCTGCACCTTTGGAAAGCTCTCAAAGATTGGATAGATTGTTTTTCCATGGTCTCGGTCTGACAAGATATAATTATGTCATGGAGAATTGCGGAGTAATTTTTAATTTGCTGACAATATCATTGTTATTGGATGAATAATGGGTAACAATTAGACAGAATACAGGGGGAGATCGATAACCTGGTTAAGTGGTGCCAGAACAAATCCTGCGTTCATTTTTACAAGACTGAGGAGCTGATTGTTGACTTTGGGAACAAAGTCAAGGGACCATGCAGTTGTCTTCATTGATGGGATGGTGATGGAGAGAGTCAACAGCTTCAAGTTCCTGAACATGCCCATCTCTGATGATCTGTCCTGGGGCCAGCACATTGACGCAATCACCAAGAAAGATGGCCAATGCTTCTATCATCTCAGACGTTTGAGGAGAATTGGTATGTCGCCAAATTCTCTTTCAAACCTGTACTGGTGCATTTGAAGAGCATAATGTTTGGTTGCATCTTGGCCTGGTATGGAAAATTGAATGCTCAAGAACGAAGGAGGCTGCAGACAATAATGAACATTGCCTGGTCCATCACGGGTACTGACCCCACCACCATCAAAGCGATCTCGAGGAAGCGTGGTGTAAAAAAGTCAGCTAATATCATCACAGACCCAGTCCACCCTGGCTATGCTTTATTCTAGCTGCTACCATTGAGAACAAGATACAGGAGACTGAGAACCATTACCTCAGGTTTGAAGACAGCTTCCTCCCGTAAACCATCAGGTTCTTGAACGAATCTTCACAACACTATCCACATCCTACTTCAGCACTGAAACACCAAGATTTTGGACTACGATGGTTGCTCTATATACTTTGGTGTTCGATCCGTCATAATCTAGTTTACTTGTAAGAATAGATAGTTTATTGTCTTCTTGTTTGTATTGTAATTGCATCTAATGTGCCTGTAAACCTGCAAGCAAGTAAGCATTTCCTTGTTCTGGTTCATATGATTGTATGTGACAAAAATAAACATTCTTGAATCTCTCTTGAATCTTGATATGTTACAGAAATTTGTATCTTCAACCTGGAAGTTAATGGTCATGGTGATCCTAATAGCCTTTGGTAATGTAGCTGTACTCCTGAAGTATGGTTGAAATTATAAAAGAGCATGTCCCTGAGGATGCCGTTAAAGAGCTGTAGATGCCTCGTGTTATTCTATGTCGAGGTGCTATTCAAATTGCTCACTGAAAACTCTTGATGGATATGGCTCCCTACTGAACCTCTCTGGCATATCGTTATTCACTCACTGTCATTCTTCAGTGTGAGAGAATACCACTTAAGCATTATGAGTTGACTTGAGATATATTTAATAAAAAACATTCAACAACTCATTTGTTTGTACTTGATGATTCTGAGAAAGGAAGCAGGTTGAGGGCTGATCCATCTGTTGCCGAGTGCTTGATACTCCATGCATTGGCTGTGACACTGAATTCCAGTGTGGCAATGCGTTGGCAATGAATTGGTGTTAGGCACTAGTGTCTGCCTCCACTGAGTATTTCCAATGTGCAATTACATTACAAGAATCACAATTGACAAATTTCTGACTACAACAATGTGTGTTAATTTCAAATTGAAGCAAATAGCACCCAAATTGCCCAAACAATGGGTAATATATTACTCCATTTTGTGGTTTTCGACTGTTCACAGCAAAACCTGCTGAAAGCTACTAACAAAGGGCAGATGTGCACCAGAGGAATAAAGGACAGTGAGTGACTAACTGATTAATATTTTCTTACAGGATTTAGAGCTTATTATTAGATATACAAAACTTGCTTGAGCATGTTTATTGGTAATGGTATTTCAAAATACAGCCTTAGATTTAGACAAGGTTTATCTAACAACACAAATCAAGGAATTCAATTCAATATTTCTTAAAGTGTTAAGACACCAAAAATATTTAATTTAACACTTATTTCTGATTTTGACTTTCACCTACTTATTTTTTTTAGTCTGAAGTGAGCAATAGTTTGACAATAGACATTAGGTACAGGAGTAGGCCATTCAGCCCCTCGAGCCAGCACCACCACCCAATGTGATCATGGCTGATCACCCCCAATCAGCAGAACTGGAAATTTCTCCAGTTTGGTTCAGAAATGAAGCCCAATAAATTATTATGCTTTTTCAGTTGTTTCTAATACATGTGTCAATTAAAATCTTTATTGCACAGCTTTTCGAGGTTGGTTGAGATCATCAGCCTCATACCACTCAAGTGTTAAATTATGAAACTAATTTTCCATGCAAAGTTTACAATAAGTCTTACTTATCTTGCTCCCCTACAAAACTGTTGAATGTTGCAATTGGAAATTTCAGTTTATCAAAGGAATATTAAATAAAGTTGGGTAAGAGGGGTTGAGGTACAAATCAACCATAATCTAATTGAATAGCAGAGCAAATTTGATGACCTGAACTTTTGGGGGACCTACTAAATTGAAAGTTTTGCGGGATGTGATTAATGTGAACAGTTCAAGCATTGCAGGCTGATTTCCTTTGATTTGCCCGTGGGTTTTTGACATGCTAGAAATGGCATCTGTAAGGGTAGTAATCTTGTAGAACAAGAAATCAAAATTCTGAAAAAATTGTATGCTTTTAAACGAGCTGTATGGATTAAGATGATGGAAGATTTAAATAGATTGGGGCAAAATATTTTGAAGCAATTCAGAAGGCAAACATAATTTGTTTAATGGAATAATGAAGGGCAAGCCAAATGTATCTAAAAACAAAATTCTAAATATCTACGGATTAGTTAAGCAAACTAAAAATGAATGAAGATAAAGAAAATATATATCCTGCAGAAAGTTAAGAATCATGACAGTGTATAAAAGATAAAACAAAATTGAGTGAGATCCAGGAGAATCTGGAGAAGCAAGTGTGGCCATGGGCAAAAGTATAATTATTTCAGTTCGGCAACAAATTGTGTGACGATGATTTGAAAACTGAGGACTAGATTAAGATAGTAAATATTCTGAACAATATATTCCTCCAAATGTTATAAAGGAAAGACATTCTATGATTCCCCCCACAAAAGTCATATACTCAAATGTTATCACTGATAGAAGAGATGCAATTCCACAGACTGAAAGGATTTTAAACTGAAATTGTTGATTCAACAGCTGCTTCATTTTATACAGCACCGGGCATGAGCTCAGGAAACGTCTAAGCATTTTACAAACTATTAAGACCTTTTGGAAGTGCATTACTATTGTGGGAAAAGCAGGAGATGTTTTATGTTCTTTCAAATGACAATATGATAATTATTGAATAATCAATTTTTAGTAGGGATGATGCCAAAGAAGATAAAATCTGTGTGAACAGCATGGATAACTTGCTTGTTTGCAATAGAGAGGTCTTTTATTTCACTTGACGGAGCAACTGGGGCCCCAGCTTAATGTCAAATCCTAAAGATAGCTCCTGTTACTGTGCATCGCAACACAGAAATGTCAGCCTATGATGGTGTGTTTAAATATCAAGATAAAAACCTGAACTTGCAGCCTTCTGACACTGAGACAAGAGCTACCAATAGTGCAATCCTTGTGATGCCTCAGCCACTCAACAAGTGAAACACTTGGTACTGCCAAAGTACTAAATAATTCTTCATGTAATACAATTTTAATTTCAAGACACATGATTCTACAGTCGTACTAATACAATTTAACCTTGTTTTGTTCTTTATTGATGTGACAGAAAAAGATTGGAAAATGCAATTTAAGCATAATGCATAATCCATCTGGTGCCTTATAACTTTAGGACTTTCTTTGCCTGGTTGAAATTACAAAGTGATAATTTAAGATGCGCATTCATTTATTAATTATTCTATCAAAACTAAATTACATTGAACTTTTTTTTTGTACAGCATAATGGTGTAACTCGTAGAATAATAGCTCACAGTGATTCATTTTCGATCCTGACCTCAAGGTGCTGCTCTTGGAGATGTTCACATTCTTCCAATGACGACCTTGGTTTACTCCGGTGACTGCACTATATAATGCCCCTAATGGTTGAATCTGGGGGAAGTCGAGGAAAACATGGGCAGAATGAGATGCGATTCATAAATTTGTGGCAGGCGCAGACTGAAGGGCTTATATTCATTCGGTATGATTCATGATATGAATAAACACTTCAGTGTTGCTGATTTGTTAAATATTCTATAAAAGACATTAGCCAACCCGATGACTTGTTTATCACTTGATATGGAGTCTTATTGCATTTCATTTTGACTTGCTAGGATTTTAGTTTAGTTTAGAGATGTGGAAATGGATCCTTTTGCCCACCGAGTCCACGCCGACCAGCGATCACCCGTACACTATTCCTATCGTCCACATTAGCGATCATTTACAGAAGCGAATTAACCTACGAACTTTGCAATGTGGGAGAAAACTGGAGTACCCAGAGAAAACCATGCGGTCATAGGGAGAATGTAAAAAAACTCTGTACAGACAGCACCTGTGGTCAGGATTGAACCCGGGAATTTGGCGCTGTGTTGCAGCAGCTCTACCACTGTGTCACTGTGCTGCACAATGGCAACGGAATTATTTTTTGGAAAGTTAATGAAAGGGGCAGCTAATGGTATTGTGCAAGACGAATGATCAGAAGCAAAATATACCCCAATAGCTTTTATCTTTGCAATAAACAGTGACTCAGAATCAGGATAATGATAAAACGGTACCAATAAGAAATATACAATAGCAGGTTAAGTCGGTATTTATTGTTTTTCAATTTCCCCTATATGTTGATTAGACAGTAAAGGAAAAGCAACCACTAAATCTGAAAATGCTATTGAAGATATATGCAATATATTTGTTTTGGGGAGAGGAAATAAAATGCAGGAAGTCAAAAAGCAAAAAAAAAAAAATATTTTCTGGGGGTGCTTGTGGGTATGTCCTCCCAGAAGAGAAATAATTTTTGCAGTGTTATGTAATTTTTTCCAATGGGTTTTTCTTTATTTTGTCATTTCCCATACGATGGAACATCTTTCCTCTGAGACAGAAAATAAATGTATCAGTTATAGTGAATGCTGCTGCCTGTTCCATTTGGATGGAATTTTTATTATTCATACTTGCAATCTCAACTCTCTAGTTGGAGTTAAAAGTCACATTTTGAGCCGATGGAAATTAAAAGTGGAAGGGATATAAAGCTCGAGCTGCAGCCTCACTATTGTGCAAAGCCAAATTACTCCTTGGAAACATATTATTTCCTGAAACTCACAAGTCACGTATAACGACATCCACCTGAGTTGTGAATTTCTTTTTAATTTATAAAGCTAATATTTATTACGTTTAATCATCTTCTGCTTCGAACTCAATATATTTTCATCAGAGAGTGCGATTTACTGCTTAGAGTTCTATTATGCTTGTATTGGGTTAATTCCACATCACGGGAGGTCTTACCCCCAACCTGATGGCCTTGGTGAGGCTAATAAGGTTGATGATTTCAGCTTGTTGCACATTGATAATGCATCAAGAAAATAATTTAAGTACATATTTTATGTTACAAACTAAAGAAGAATACTTTGCTTATTTTACTTCATTCGTTCCTGTGGCCAAGCTTTGGGATTCCATGGGATTCCATGTAGATTGCTTATGAAACTATTTTAACAGGGTCACCTGACTAAAGTGTTGGACTTTCTATGAAATATGCTAAGTCTTACATGTATGAAACTGAAAGCTGCTCGTACTCAGTGCATACATACAATTTAGCACAAAAAACCAGAAACAGAAAAACAAAAACAGAAGGGAGAAGGGGGGGGGGGATAGGTGCACAATTCTGCGGCGCTACATACATATATACATATATACAGATGGAAGTCCGGGTGTTGGGCTGTGAAGTCAGTGCATGTGTGAATTTGAATTCAGAGTAGTTATAGTTTTCGTTTCACAGTGCACAGCCTAAAGTTGTTGGACAACTTGTTCTATTGATCTTCCGTTTGTGCACGTTGAGTTGATTGCATTCGTCGAAACAGGGCGGACCACGTGAATGTTGCAATCTTCCACCCCATGTTAGCACCTGAATGACAAGGAAAGACAATGTTGGTGCTTTCTATTGTTTCTGCCTATGATTTTACAACCTGTGGGGAGCAATACATGTTTCTTATTGGTATTTCTAGAGCTGCTGCAGAAGTTATTTATAATTTTAGAAATTACAATTAAAATAAAGCTATTTATTGGCCAACCAAAATTTACTGTGTAGGAAGGAACTGCAGATGCTGGTTTAAACCGAAGATAGGCGCAGAAATACAAAAATTTCCTTCCTGACATTATAGTCTGAAAGTAGTCTTACTATGTAACTGATTGATCAATGGCAAAAGTAGTCCTTTCAAAATTGCCATACATTTCTAACCAAAAGCAAATGTACTTCACGGTGACCGCACAGAACACCACTCATCTGTAGTTCGTACTTTGCTCCTCTTGGCAAATCAGAATACTTAGGGATGAACTTTTCGGATTGGAGTGGAAGTGAAAATATTAGGATTAAAATATCAACCGCCTTACAAGTTGGCAGATGGTATAATATTAACATACATTTTAGGATCAGAATATTACCTATTTGCTGCAGGTAATAGTGTGTCTTAGTAAAATATATAGTTAGAGAACATCTAGGTGATAATCCAACTGCAAAAAATCTGACATTTTTAACGATGCTTCTGTATCGAAGTGCATGAAATCACTTCATATTATCAATATACAGTAAGTATTCATTTGTCGGTCATTGTCCTGAGTGTATTAATTGTTTACTAACAATTGTCGGCCTCAGATTTAATAAAGTGTATTTTTTTCAATGGAAATTGTGTGGTATGGGAAGTTCAGACTTTGGATATACCTGTAAATATTGATTGAATTGCCCTTCATATTAGAATTGTTTAGCAGTGCTTTTTAAAGTTCGATTCTCTATAATGTATTACTTTTCTCCTGAGCAGAGGCTTCTAGTACAGAATGATGTGCAATCGAAAGTGGACCAGTTCCCGCAGCTCCAGCTGCCGGGAGTCCAGCAGGTAGCAGTAATGCATCAGGTAACAGTTTTAGCAATGTTCATTTAGTCAATGGATAGAGGTTGCCAAAAATCCAGAACATTTTACTAAAGGATAATTTTGATTCCTGCTCTAAAAGAAATTCAGATTTGGATAAATATTCTGTTAGTAAGTAGATTTCAGAATGATCTTTTGCATTTATATTGGATACTATTCTCTATTACTCTCGCTATAAATGAAAAATGGCATAACTGTTCGGATCTGGATTTTTGTACATTGTAGGAATATGAATAAAAAATATCAAAGGGCCTTAATTCGGGGACAGTTAAATACGAAAGGTTTTCTGTAAATGATTAACATTGGCAGACTTGTGATACTGTAGCCTAGGTTTTGCAGTAATGATATTAGAACTGTCATTGTTTGTGGTAATTCACTGAAACCGAGAGCAAGTTTGGGATTTCTGCATCTGCATTGTTTAATGCAGAAATCTCAACATTATTGGCAGCGATTCAACAACCATCCACAGGCAGTCATTGCTTGAAAATATCAATTTCTAGTTCATGAACTCCTAGTGAGATTAGAATGTAGCACTAAGAAATAATTACCACCGGGCACAGTTTCAACCATTAAAATCCCTAAATAGATGGATTATGTTGCCTCATGACTATTTAAAATAAAGTAGATAAAAAAAATATTTGTGGTATTTCAACTCCTTACATAATCATATATGTTCCAGTCCACATGTGGCGTTTTGGAACCTTTTTGAACAATGATTTTCCCTTTTGCTCCTTGGCATGCTTCAACATGCTTGTTGTTCAGCTAGCTTGACGACATTGCAACTGCTGGATATTGGGGACTTTTTTTGAGCTGATTGCTAATGATTGCCAATATCAAAAATGCAATGTCAAGACCACAAAAATCATGTATTCCTTGTGAATACTATTTCTCCTGCTAATCGCAAAATCCAGACTAGTACTTATAACTACTCTTATGTATTGTTTAGAGTAAAAAGCTAACACTATTAATATCAAGTCAACGCTTGCTTCAAGAATTAGCCTGCACTGTGTGATCAACAGTGCTTGGCACTTGTAGAACTGAACTCATCAAGGGTGGAGCTTCTAGAGCAAATGAAAAGAGAAAAAATATTAAGGAAATGGAGGAAGAAAAATACATTTATATTCTGTATGACTTCACCAAGATGGAATAATAATAATACTGTATGAGGGAATCAGTTCAGCAAATGATCAGTGAAGAAAAATGTTGCTCATTTTTAAACATAACAAACTATTCACAAAGTATGTCTGGAATTGATTGGTAATAAAATACTGAGTCATATTATTTTGCAGATCCACCTGTGACTATTACAAATGCGTAAGATAGACGTATTGTGATTGGACCCAGCCAAACCAGCCTGTAATGAGATTAGAGACAGTGTGTCAGCTCCATCTTAGTCTTGGTCTCTGGTGACTATACAGTTAACACTTCCAACATCATAATGAGCATCATTATAGGCAGTGATACTTATACATGCAATCTCCGCTTCATTTACACAATGTTCAGTGAGATCAATTGAACTTTTCTGACCAGTTTAAATCGGATATATCCTGTATTTTTTTCCTGGAACTGCACTAAAGTGCTTATACCTACTTCTATGTGACATACTTAAACTCTACTTAAATTATTTTACACAAAGTGATGATGTTAGCTTCAAAAGAGGCCTGGTCCTCTGTTTAACTTGTCTAAATGATAAGTACAAATAATTTATTGTTAGTTTGCAAGAGAAATAATATTTCTTTATAATGTTTAATTGCAAAACGTTTTGTTTGATGTGAGTTCAGCAATGCTGTGTTATCCGTATCCTTGTTCTTTGAATTATTTTCAGACTACAAATAAAGTGTTCTGTCAGCATCATTTAATTACAAATCACTCTATTTTTGTCATTGTTTTATGTCGGCTAATATCCTCAGCATGTTAAAGTCAGATGCATTTCGTTGTAAAGTTAATGCATTTCGTTGTCTCTGTACTGTACACTGACAATGACAATTAAAATTGAATCTGATCTGAAAAATTGGAAAGTACAACCAAAATCTTGTATGCTTCCTTGGTTGTTATGTTTGAGAAAGTAATAATGAGATAAGGAGGGTTGTTGTGCACAGATCATAGATCATAGAAAATAGGTGCAGGAGGAGGCCATTCGGCCCTTCGAGCCAGCACCGCCATTCATTGTGATCATGGCTGATCATACCCAATCAATAACCCGTGCCTGCCTTCTCCCCATATCCCTTGATTCCACTAGCCGCTAGAGCTCTATCTAACTCTCTCTTAAATCCATCCAGTGATTTGGCCTCCACTGCTCTCTGCGGCAGGGAATTCCACAAATTCACAAGTCTCTGGGTGAAAACGTTTTTTCTCACCTCAGTCTTAAATGGCCTCCCCTTTATACTAAGCCTGTGGCCCCTGGTTCTGGACTCACCCAACATTGGGAACATTTATCCTGCATCTAGCTTGTCCAGTCCTTTTGTAATTTTATATGTTTCTATAAGATCCTGTATCCTATACGATCCTATAAGTGCAGATGTAACCATGTGGGAGAATGAGAAAGGGATAGGAAAGGTAAACCAACAGATTAAAAAAAAAAGGTGGATAGGTATGTGAGAGATGGGCAGGTGGAACCAGACAGAGAAGGGCAATGAGTCTTGGTAATGAGGGAGGAAAAGATGAATAAAGAGAGAAAGAACTTGGGTGTATTGGTGGGAATGGGAAAAGAACATGGGTGTTGGGTACCTGAAAGTGGGAGAAATATGTTTTCTTGTTGGCTATATAGAACAGTCCTCATCCCAAACCTGCTCTGGCACCCATCCATTACTTTCTCTTTGTTACACCGATGACTGCATTGGTTCTGCTTTCAGCATGCGCGCTGAACACAGCAACTTTGGCGCCATCTTCCACCTGCACACAAATTCACCTGGACAATTTCTGACACTTCTTTCCCTTTTCTAGGACTCTAGAGAGTCCAGGAGACAAACTCCCCAGCAATATCTTCTATAAACCGACTGAAACCCACGTCTACCTGACAACAACTCCTCAACATTCTGTCTCAGTTACCAGCTGCTGTCTCACCCTCGCTCTCACTTCTACATTCTGACTATCTTCCCTTCACACTGTCAGTCCTGTTGCATGGTCTCAACATGAAATGTTGGCCACACCTTTGACTGCACAGGTGTAGCTTGTCCCATTGAGTTCATCCAGCAGTGTTTTGTTCCAGATTCCAACATCTGCAGTCTCTTATGTCTCCCTATTTTTTTTACTTCATCATGACCATATTGTCCAAATATTCATTATGTTTTGGGTTTGATTTTTAATACTACTCTTGACATAAGTTTGCGTGGCTATGTAAGTTTCATTTATTGTTAACGGGTTTAAAGGTACGTGTTTTTTATTCAAATGGCTTTTCGGCTGGTGCGAGTCAACATTTATTTTTAAATTCAAAGTATCGGTTCATGTCTCTGAAGGTCTATGCTTCCAATTTCCTTTTTTTGTTGTGAAAGTATGTCAAAAGTAACAACATCATTGAACTTAATATCACAGTTGAATACTCTTCAGCATATTACCAGTCTGCTGAAAGAACTATCTACTAATTGCTATGTCCCTGCTTTTGCTTCATAATTCATTCAGATTTTTAACATACACTTTAACTTCCTCCAATTTTAATGGCAATACAATGAAATCTGATTACCCCACTATTCCTGGTGGTGCATCTTACGCAACAGATTGCTGGTTTAAAACGCCCAACTTTTTTTTTCATACTATAGATGAAAAAGCTTCTAATTGATGATTTTTTTACCATTGCGATTAGATTTCTCTTATTTGTTTTATCGTAACCCATCATTATTTTTGGGAGGAAACCACAATTCTTCTCATAACCATTTAATTCCAATGATAAAGTCCACATTAAACTCCCCCAAAGTAATGGTTGTAATTCCTGATGTAATAATTAGTTTGGTTAACATTGAAAATTATTGTTTATAACATTTAAGCAATTTCCTTTTTTTTTTAAACATATATTTTGTAGCATTTAAGGTTTGCCTTTCGTACCTATTATGGCTGTCAATTGAAGATTGTTGTTCCATACTGATGAAGGTTGTGCTTAGTAATTTCATTATAATTTCTCTTTTTGGTTTCTTCGATGGGGCAATTTTGTCAAAATTACACACTGAGCAAAAATCAGGAATTCTATATTCGATGTTCACACTTCTTACTTCAAAATAGATAAATATATTAATTTAGTTTCCACATAGGAAACCTTTTATTTAGATTGTCATCATGAAAACTGTCAATTTTCTTCACAGTCACTATTTTAAATGTTTTGTGTTCTGTGTATATTTTTTGTAGTGTTATCTGGTTTTGTGTCAGTCTTTGAAAGTTACAATGACAAAAATGCCTTCCTGTAGAGGTTTTAATTTATTTGTTTCATGCTTAAATGGCTTAAATTCATAAATATTCTTTGCTGGGAGTAGATTATTTTAGTTTTGATATTGCAGATATATTTAAAATAATAGATTAATGCATAGTTTATTCATTTAATTTGTACTGATAATAACGATTTTAATTATTGCAAGGGAAATCGTGAAATATTTCATTACTGAATTTGTTTGTCTGTTTTGGGCAATGCATTTTCCAGAGCATTGTTGATGTTTTCCATTACCACGTTGAGGTGTTTGATGAATTTATTATCTGTACATTAATGATAAGCAATCAAAAGACCTGTTTCAATGCATGAGAATTGTACTTCAAAAACAAAATCTCAATAGATTTATTTCAATTCACCTAATTTCACTGGTTCCATTATAAGTGAAACAAGAACCAAGAAACACTTTAGCATATATAGATTAAGGAAAGATGATTCCTATTTGCTTGTTAGTAGTAATTATTTTAGATTGGATTAATAGCATTATACAATGTTTTCACAGAAGGAGACCAATCTGCCCATTCTTCTCACTATATTATTCTCTTAACTCTAAAAGTTTTCCTGTTCAATTGTAATTTGCAACGTCATCTGTTCACACCATCCGTTCAGGCACATCAAGATCATATCTCATTATGTAAATATATTTCTGTTTGTACCCCCTTTGATTCTTAAACTTGTTCCCTCTGGCAATCAATTGGCTCGTCAATGCAAGCAATTTCTCTTTCTAATTCTGTCAAACCCCATCATCATTTTGAACCCACGATTAAATTCGCACAAATTTTAAGGAGTATAGCCCCAGATTCTATAATCTCCCCTCGGAATCAGGATCCCGTCCCCCTCATATTGTTGTACTAAATGCCCTTCATTCGTCCTAATATTTGATGTGCATGATTATCATCGTTTAGCTGAGTCTATGTCATACACTGGGAGATCCTTCAAAATTGTAATCATGCGTTGGCCTGGTAAATTGAGTGCTTGTTTTTTTTTGTAACGGATACAGTATTCATTGATCTGGGTTTGTCTTCTGTGTGACTGAACTTGTGAATGCTTTTCATACTATCTAACAGCTCCTGCAGTTCCATATTCTGTTAAGTGTTTCTCAAAAGATTACCTTGAAGGTCGCTGAATCAAAATATTGTCAGTACTCGGGTCAGAATCTGTGGACAGAGAAGAGAGGCATTTAAAATGGGAAGAGTATAAGAGAGAGATAAAGACAATTTCTGAGATGGGGTGGGAACAGGAGCGAATGAATGACGCAATATAGACCCAGCGGACAGTTTGCAAAGGTAGCGGAATAACAAAAAGCATGTCAACAAGATGACTTGAAAGACATCTGAAATTGTCAAAAAAAAGTACTGAAATGTGAGCTGCAAGGATGATTAGACTGAGTTATCTAAAACAGTTGCTCAAACAAAGCTCAGCGTAACAACAGTCACCTTTGACCAGGCATCTTCTGGACTTCACTTTTAATTCAGCGATTTTAATGGCTCCAGTAATTAAATAGACCTCTGAAAATCTATAAACCTAACCACACATCGCAACAAGAAGGGTTTTGACCCGAAAATGTTGCCCATTTCCTTCACTCCATAGGTGCTGCCTCACCTGCTGAGTTTCTCCAGCAATTTTGTCTACCTTCTATACAGCCTGCTTCATTCATACTAGTTATTCAGATTTATTCTATGACCCTTGGATTTGATCTTGAGTTCAAAATTTGGATTAAAAAAATACTCGTAATGATATTATTTTTGATATTTGATTGGACAAAAACGTTTCAGAATATTTTTACAAATCTATTTCATTAATGTTCTGTCATATGCTTTATAATTTTTGGACAAGGTTTTCTCCTCACAATACATGTTAAAGAGAAAACATTTAGTAAAGGGACTCAAAATAGCACATGTTCAAGCAACAAAGGAAATGGGAAATCTCAGGATGTCTATTGTTTATGAACAATGATTTATTATATTAGCAATTTTAAAATACTCGTTTAGTTTAAAGGAAACAACTCTGTGAGAGAGAACTTCTAATATGAGATGCACCCATCTCCTCCTGAAATTAAGTCTTAAATCATCATCAGGATAGAACAGCCTATCGATAAGATTATTTTTAGTTCCACTTGTGACATCGCCTTGCATTTCCTCTCCCCATAACACAGTTTCCTGCTGCTAGTCAGAAGATCATCAAGGAATGGAAACCCAAAGTTCAGTTTATTAGCTGATTCTGGCATCTCCATCTCATATACAATAGGGATTAAAGTTGCTAAAAAAATCCTGTGGAAATGATTGATGCTCTCACAAGTTCTCAGCAGAAGAAGACATTCCTAGTTGTATCATGTTATCTGCTCTGTTAAGAAAGAAGGCATCATACAACAATCCCTTTGGGTCTCTGCATAAGAATAGCTGTTGAAATATTAACAATCAGGTCTTTCTTCAAAAGGTAATCCTTTAGCTCAAGGTGGAAGTAGAATTAATTGATGTTATTTTGCCTCTGCAGAGATCTGTTGTACAAACAACACCACAGGCTGCAAAAACCAGCCAGGTTCAACAGTTATCAGTACAAGCGTTACAGCAAGTTCATGTTTCTCAGGAGGTAAACATTGTTGATTATTTTTAAATCTCTATTTTGTATTTATATTCCACTAAAATTAATGTGGTTTAAATTGAGATCAGCCAACTTTGTTAATCATTAATTATGACTGTACTTTAAAATGTACAATTGTACAAAGAAATTACAGTACAGTTCCTGTCATTAAAGTTATTTTCTGCCACGCAATTTTGCTATTTGCTTAAATCATGTTTGAACTATTAAATATGTGAGCTAGGATGAACATGTTTGTTTAGTTTAGAGTTTGGATATACGGCAAAAGCCATTTGGCCCACAGAGTCCATGCTGGCCATCAATTACCCATTCACACTAATTCTATGTTATCCCACTTTCACATCACTCACTACACACTAGGAGACATTTACAGAAATATGACATTTTATATGTAGCCGAGATATTGGTAGTTAAGTATTGAATTGGGCTGGGATTGGGAGTTTGGGGTGGGAATGGAAGAAATTGGGAGTTTATGGAGAGGGTGGCTTTGGGAGGGGGAATATTGAAATTAGGATCAGCAAATCAAGTTTGATGCTGTTCTCCTCTAAAATCAGACTTTAGACTTCAGAGAAACAGCACAAAAACAGGCCCTTCATCCCACCGAGTCTGCGCTGCCCAACAAATACCCCATACACCAGCAGTATCCTACACACTTGGGACAAGTTACTATTTTACCAAAGCCAATTAACCTACAAACCCATACATTTTTGGAGTGTGGGAGGAAACCAGGGCACCCGGAGGAAACCCACTCAGTCACAGGGCAAACGCACAAACTCTGTACAGACAGTACCCATATTCAGGATCGAACCCGGGTCTCTGGCGCTGTAAGGCAGCAACTCAACTGCTACGCCTCTGTGCCATCCACTGATATAGTCTGTAGTTCCTAAATATGGGAAGTAAACCAGTTGTTTGTTGATTTTCTGGCATCCTTAAAAAACGAAAATGAGACTTATATTTATATATCCTCTCTTACCCACATGAGATATAGTCATTGTTTTAATGAAGGAAGCTTGGCAGACAATATGCCTCCAACCAGATCCCACAAAAATATTATATTTTTAATCGTTTTATGGGACATAGCCAATGCTAGCCAAGGCTAGCATTGATGGCCTATTCTTAATGACCCTTTTGAGGAGCTACTTTCATAAACCATTAAGACCTGGTATAGAAAATGTTGGATTGTTTGGAAGTAATGAAGCTTTAGCTTCTGCCTTGGCAGGCCCTGGTTCCTTTGTCGCCTCTGTATTCACCAGAGCGCCTGTTCCTCTGCTCCGTTTAAATGGGAAATAATTTGTCCAAGGGCTTGGAAAAATCACTCAGAGACTTGCAATGTATATTGTGACGACATTGAGCGCTCCTACCGGTCTACCTGCCTATCCCTTGCTTGCTGAACTTTGCACAACAGCTGCAAAGTTGTGTGTCATTCACTGGAATTATCCATAATTAAAAAAACAAAAACATTTTTGGACCCCCAATCCCCACCCCTTCGTGGCCAAGTTTCAATCAACGGCTCAACTTTGTGCCACGCTGGAGATCGCGAACCAGTGCTTTAAGGACTGGGCACCAGGGTCACAACTGCAAGTTTAAGTACTGGCAGCTGCAAGAACCCGCAGTAGTTAAAAATGAATGGAGTAAAACGTCTTGGATTAACACATGACCCCATTCCAATGCCATTAAAAATCATGTTCTGGTCCCTCACCTCAAAAACACTTTGCTTTTCACCCCCTCATGAAACAGACAAAAAATTGAATACTAGTTCTTTAGTCGACCAAAGTTTGTTCTCGTATTCAGTGATCCCTGAAAAATTCCCATGGGAATTAGAGGAAAAAATAATTCTAAGTGAGAGATAGTCAAATTAAATTTTAAGTGTTTATTTTTGGATAAATATTAAGTCTGAATTTTTCTTTCTCTCTGAGGTTTATAAATAAATTAATGTGTGCGGCCATAACCAATGTAGTTATTGCAGTTGCTTTAATATGCATGTTTGTGAATTGTGTAAACTATTTTTTGTCTAAGTGGGGGGATGAACCATGCTGGAGAATGGAATTATTTTTGTATCCAAATTATTGATAAACAGTGTCCGGTTACATATTTCACAGATTATGTACCTTTCATTATTTTTGTGGTCATCCTCATGAGCAGAAGCTTGTTTCTTTTCTGTTTCCTGTACTGTCCATGTTTATAAACGATAATTTTTCATATTAAATTAAGAATAATTTTTGCTATGGTTTTATATGGGAGCCGGATAGAGATCCTCATTGATTGATACCCTCCTTTAAGATACTACAGAGTTAATTTCCAGTACGTTCAGAAACCACTTAAATGTTCAGATTATTCATGATTTGTTGGTTCAATTCCATTCAATGCTGGCATGTTCATCCTTCTTCCGTCTTTGTGACTTTTTACATTGGAACGTGCGTTGTATTCTGAATAATTTGCTTATATTATACACTAGAGCACGGAGAATGACATTTCCAGTTTGCTAGAGAAAGATCAGAAGCTGCAGGTAGTTGCCGATTCTCCCGGCTCAAGGAACAGTATTCACGAAGAACATCAGTTAGGAAATTCCCAAGCGTTGAGTCCAGAACACAAAGTGCACGTCCTACACATGATGCCCTCTACCTCAGCACCGAGAGTTGAAGTGATTCGATTTACACCCCAGCATCTACCCAGCACAGAGCAGAAAGTGATTATTGAGCAGGTTCCATTTTTCTCCATGTTACCAGCCAGCCCTGAGCAGCGAGTCAAGGTTCAGCGAGTCCCTCAGGCATTAGTTTTCGGAACTGGACCAACTGCGCTTAAAGTAGGTTAAATAGGAAATAGTTATAAGAATGGATGGAAGGGTTCGTTATTTAAGTTCTTAGCACCCTGTGTTGATATTTGGTCTATCTATTGTATTTTAGTAAATATAGAAACACAGAATCTGGCACTTATTATTGTACCTCTGTGGACAAAGTCACGAGCTTTCTAGAAAGTAATATACTGGCAAACAAATATAAAATGAGGCAAACACATTTAGTGATTCTTGCTGAACCTTTTTGTCCTGTAAATAATCCCACTTCTGACACCATGTAAAGAAGTCTCAACAACACTTTGTCTTAACTGTAGTTTTATTAACTGTTCAAATTATTACTATCTTAGCTGTACGTGGTCTGTCACCGTAGCTAGAGAGAGAGACACCAGGGAGGGAGCGTGTATACACCTAATAAGGGGAGTGGTTAAGGGTAGTGAGGTCACTATGTTAAAGGCACATGCACTAGCCATCTACATGTCCCAAGTCAGATAGATGTTTGAGCATCTGGAAACTTAGGTGATCAAACTTCTCGATAAAAAATAAACCTTTATATTTCTATTTAAACATTTAGCATTCAATCTAAAATATCTTAAAAGTGAGTTTGGACATGTTTAAATTGCATGTTTAAAATGATGAAATTGACCTTTTTATTATTGCCTCAACTGAATATAAGGAAACATTTTCTGTGGGTAATAATGAAAATAAAATTCTATTGAAAAATCAGAAATTATAGTTTAGTTTTTGATGTGTAGTTCCTATAGGAAAGTCCTATGATGGATAGCTAAATATTCTATGGGGATGCAAAATAATTATTGTACGTTTAAAATAGCATTTGTTAAGATAAGCTTGCAATATGTATTGTAATTAGACTAGTCAGACAAGTAGTAGTCCAGTAAAAATGGACTGAACTGCATGGTTAGCACCTGCATTGGTTTAGAAAACCAATTGTGCAACACATTCACAGTAGTGTAGACGTTGCAATGCATGCATAATTTATAAGACTGATAATTATATAAATAATAATTTGCTTGCAATAATTTCAATTGTGAATAGTGGCTGCAAATAGATCATTTTGTTATTTTGTCCTATAGTACGGATACAGACCTTTCCACCCAACTTGCCCATGCCATTCAAGATGCCCCATCCAAACATATCACATTTGCCTGCATTTGGTCTATATCCCTCTAAACCTTTCCTATCCATGTACCTATTCAAGTGTCTTTTAAATGTTGTATTGCACCTACCTCAACTACTTCCTCTGGCAGTTTATTCCAGTTACCCGCCATCCTCTGAATGGAAAAATTGCCCTTCAGGTTCCAATTAAATCTTTCCCCTCTCACCTTAAACAATGTCCTCTAGTTCTTGAATCTCCTACCCTGGGTAAAGGCCTCTGGAAGATTGAAAGATTATTAAAAGAATGCTTGTGGGAATGAGTGGTGAAGTTTGGATTTGAACTGTGCCCAGTAATGTACATGTAGACTTTAAGTCATATTATTTAAATGGGGAGTATATTAAAGAAAAAGTAGTACTTTGCTTCAAAATAAATCTTGTTAATATTTCTAACTAATAGATGATGCTCCATAATGACCTTTTCTCTCTGGATAATCTCAATGTTTAGGTTCAGCAGTTACAACAGGTCCCAGTGCAGCCTGTTCAACATGTCTACTCGAACCAGGTGCAGTATGTAGAAGGGGGTGATGCCAGCTATACAGGAAGCACAATGTGAGTAGAAATATTGACTGTCAGAACACTTCACGGACATTGATAAATAAAAATGTGCTTGATAATGGAACCCATGTTATTCTTAAAACTGGAAGTTTGTATAGTTAATTTTAAAAAAAAAGGAATTAGAATCTTCAAAGTACAAAAGAAGGCCCCAAATATGTAATTGTTAATCTACATGAGTAAATGTAAAATTGATTACTATCTTGCCTATCTTAGCACCAACACAAATTGATCAAAAATTACTTGGAGGGAAGCAAGTGTCAATTATCTTACAAAAATTAATTTTGTAGTACTTGCTGCTATAAACATAGATACAATTGCTATACCTGTACTGTGAATTTGCATTACTATTTATTTACCAATTGATGCAACAAACCTTCAATTTAATCAAATTCTGATTGAAATCAGTTTTTATTATTAAGCAACTGTCTCAGACATTGATCTCAGAATTTTAGATTGTTATAACAAATATATCCGATTAGCTATAGTTATGTTTCAAACAGTGTTTACAGCTTTACAGAACATATTTGCATTAACTGCAACCACCCCTCCTTGATAACATTACATAATATTCGAAATGCACACATTTTGTACCTTCAGATTCATTTGATGAACTCAATACCTGCATTTAATATTATTATCATAATGAATGCCTGTTTTGTTTTAGAGAAAGGCTATCTATGGAACAAATTAAAAGAACTGCATGCCCCTCTTTGGTAACAAAATAATTAATAATATTTAATTCCATGCGATATATTTTAACTCTTACAATCAGTAAGTTTTTTTTGGCCTTCCATCACAGCAATGTGATGGATGTTTATGTAAAATTGTAAATTATGTTGTGTCTGGGGTCTATTTGTTTGTAATGTATGGCTGCAGAAACGGCATTTCGTTTGGACCTCAAGGGGTCCAAATGACAATTAAATTGACTATGACTATGAAAAGGTTTTTAAATGTACTTTTCAATATGTCGACAAACTGTCACTAAAGTCATCTTTGTGGATCCGCTGCCTTACTTTTTCATTTCAGACGTTCAAACAACTACCCTTATTCTGAAACTCAGCTGTACAACCAGAACACAGGCGGGAGTTACTATGAATCTCAGGGGACGCCAAACCAGGTTGCCACGCCGGTGACTTCGCAGAACGTGGTCAGTAGTGGAACGGTGCCAATGTATGTGACGGGAGGGCAGATTGTGGCCAACCCAGGAGGAGGGACCTATGTCATCCAGGGAGGTTACATGCTGGGGAGCTCCAGTCAGTCTTACAGTCACACCATGCGTGCCTCTCCAGCCACAGTGAGTCACCGGTCAACTCTTCCAAGTGCTGACTCCCCTGGGATTTCTGTTTTGTATTGTTCAATAAGGATGGTCAATAGCACAATTGTTAGACACCTACCTCCCAAACAGAATGTTGAAGATCTGAATCACAAGATCACCTGTCGCAGTTTAATTGCAATTACCTTTGTGCTCAAATTTAATTGGCTTTTTCCAGATAAAATATATTTTAAAGGAGGGATGCTCTTTAAAAAAAAAAGAGATAATAAGCATCTAGAACAGCAAGATTAATTTCTGTTGTCTAGTGGAATAGCATTTAAAGTATTTGCAGAAGAATTTGTACATCAAGATTGGAATAAAAATTGGATATGAAGTAAAAAAGAGGCAATTGAATATTGAATATATAAAATGTTTAGAATAATAATTGCACTGAGTATTGCGGCTACATCTCACATGAGAGTTCCCATATTTTAAATTACTAATATGAAAAATCTGTGCTTTATATATACGCACTTGAACTCCCAGATTCATAGCTTCTTAGACTCAGATACTCAATTAAAAATGATTTGATTAGACTTTTGTTTTACTGAATTGGTGTTTAATTAAGGAATATATTAGAATGCAAACAAATTTTGACAAACCTCCTAAAATTATGAATGGAGAATTCCAGATTATTACAAGACTGCTTTTCAGTATAGTATAATATATTTACAGACTTTGTACATGTTATCAATGATACTGAATTATGTCTGTAATAAAATTACATAATTAAACACAATTTTGAAATATGTTAAAGAAATATTGAACTATGTTGTAGAACTATTGTAGGATTAATTTGGTGTAGGGTTTTGAAACTAGCAGTGCACTACTGAGCCTTTTATATAACATATATCACAAAAATACACCTAAAAAGCACAAACGGTTTGCGCAGTGCATTCAATTGATTCACAATGAACAGAAGTGCTATGTAGAAGACTAAATTACTGTGTGTGTTGGGTAGATCACTTTCAGAGAGCTTTGTTTATTATTTTTTTAAATATGGTATCACTTAAGTACCTAAGAAATTAATGTGAATAGAAACAGTGGCACGATATTAATGTATATGTGAATCTTGTACCTTCAGGCAGAGCAGAGAGAGGGAGTTATGCAGAAGAAAGACAATGGGTGGAAAGGCTTATAGAAAGAGGGAGAGAGGAAGAATGAGAAAGAACGAAAAAGAGTGAGAAAAATAGAGATTTACCGAGAGAAAGATTGTGACAATTATAAATTATAAAATGGGGCAAATGTTCGATTTTCTTGTCAATAAAATTTTACTTGCATTAGAAACTAAGCATTTTTTATTTCCATTGGAATCAATTCAAATAAGGGTTTTACAATAACAAACCTGTCATGCCATATTTTGACCCAATCTGCAAGTTAAGTCCATCCCAATTCATTTTCCCTTTTGCAATGTTAGCAATGTGACAGCAGATCTGTTACTAATTAAAATTACTGTTTGAATGCTGCATTTTAAATAAAATTCAAAAAATATATATTATTGCATGAATTGTCTTTTGTTTCTCTTCTGTGGAATTGCACTGTTAAATATTATACATTTAATACTGAATTGTTGAATTAGCCCTTTTAAATTGCATTTAAATAATTAGATTTACAATAAAATGATATTGCAAGGAAGTAACATATCAAAATGATAAAAATCCGTTCTTTTTTGTTTTTGCACAGGTTCAGTGGTTATTGGATAACTATGAAACTGCAGAAGGAGTTAGCTTGCCCCGAAGCACTTTGTACTGTCATTACCTGCTACACTGTCAGGAGCAAAAACTAGAGCCAGTAAATGCTGCCTCATTTGGCAAACTGATACGATCAGTATTTATGGGACTCCGGACTCGGAGACTTGGCACAAGGTTAGCTCTTACCTTAAAATTTTCACAGAGTATACAGCAAAGTTTGGGATTGCAGACCAAACTGTCTTTTGAAAGTCATTTGTTAAACTTAAAATGGTTAGACTAGTATTATAAAATAATTTGTTACTTTCAGTTTTTCCTCCCTCCTAACTGAAATTAAACTTATCAAGAATCTTTACAGATTCAGATTCAGATTCAGATTCAATTTTAATTGTCATTGTCAGTGTACAGTACAGAGACTATGACTTATGACATTACTTTACAATGTCAGTATTAAAACATTTTATTGGGGTGACATGTCAATTTTAATTGTAATTTATTGAGCTTTTGTCATCTCATTATTCTAATCAAAATGGCAGTTTAATGTAACCCTGCTTACATTCCAAAAGAACGGAGTTTGTACGTTCTCCCTGTGACCTGCGTGGGTTTTCTCCAGGATCTCTGGTTTCCTCCCACATTCCAAAGACATACAGTGTTATGGGCTAATTGACTTGGTTAAAATTATAAATTGTCCTTAGTGTGTGTAGGATAGTGTTAGTGTGTGGGGATCGCTGGTCGGCGCAGACTCGGTGGGCCGAAGTGCCTGTTTCCACACTGTATCTCTTAACTAAACTAAACCCATTATCTGAAGTAACTGCTTTGGCTTGTCAATTTGATGATCTTGTATTAATTATTAAACTGACTATCGTAGCAATGTTAATATTTTTTACCTACCTACTCTAGAAAGTCGGGTAAACGAATAAAGGCGGATTAAGACAAAGCTCAACAAACACTTGTAGAACTGCACCTCTTTTTATGATGGCATATCATAGGCTTGATGACACAAGATAAAGAGAACGATTTCACATTCCTGCCATTCAGTGTCTTTTTATTTTTCTATCCTTTGCTAGTGTTTCAGTTTACACTCAATCTCCTATTTAGATCTCCTCTCCACGTACGTTTTGTTATTCACCTATTTCAATCAGCACCACTAGGACTTATGTATCTTACTTTCTCTTGCACTTCATTCTATCATAGTTTAGATTAGTTTAGAGATACAGAGCGGAAACAGGCCCTTTGATCCACCAAGTTGCACTGACCTGCGATCCCCGCACATTAACACTATCCTACACACACTAGGGACAATTTACATTTATTCTCAGCTAATTAACCTACAAACCTCTACATCTTTAGAGTGTGGGATGAAACCGAAGACCTTGGAGAAAACCACAAGGTCACACGGTAAATATGCAAACTCCGTACGGACAGCACCGTAGAGACTCCATACAGATATAGTTAGGATCAAACTCGGATCTCCGGTGCTGTAAGTGCTGTTAGGCAGCAACTCTATTGTTGCCCCATCATAATCCTTCCCTTATGTTCTCTTTGCCCTTTCCCCATCTCTGCAATTTTAACATATTTCATTTCTAACTTATCTCGGTTCTGAAGACGTCATTATTTAGATAGATTAGTTAGATAGATCTCAAGGAGCTAGTGGAGTCAAGGGATATGGGGAGAAGGCAGGCACGGGTTATTGATAGGGGGCGATCAGCCATGATCACAATGAATGGTGGTGCTGGCTGGAAGGGCCGAATGGCCTCCTCCTGCACCTATGTTTCTGTTTCTTATTCTGAAATGTTCATTCTTTTTCTCCCTCCATAGATGTTGTCAATCTGTTTAATGCAAACTGCTGTTACTTCACATTTCCACATCTGCAGTGCCAGGCTTTTGGATTCTGTACTTTAATTCTGTAAAATGTTTAGCAATGTGCTGTGGCACCACTGTGTGGCCAGAACTGATATTGCTCCTAAACTTTGGAAAGTTTCAAAAGTAATTACGAATGGTTCACCGAAGGGTGATCAATGGAAACTGCTAAATTATGAGATTAATCTTAACTTATCTTGGCATCTTACTTTTGTAAAGATTAATGTGTGTAGTACTGAATAAGGTGGTGAAATTGCAAATTAGTCGATATTAGAACTGTTTTGAAATTCTAAAAAATGCATGGAAAAGTAGAATAAAAGCAAAATGAAGGAGATATTTACAAAGATTGAGGAAAGGAGGAATATAACAGAATTTGTATTTATTTACATTCCTTTACTCTATATTTCTTGTCTCGAGTTGGAATTATCCCAGTAGTGATGGATTGATTACAGGGCGAGGCAAACCAAACACTTACGGTGTTTTTGAGAATCATTTTGGCCATTGGTCAGTTTATGACTTGGAATGTTTGAAGTTCATATTGACCGAAGGGATTCATTTGTTATTATGAATTTCATCTGCACAAGAATGTAGATGTAAATATTGTGGCCTGGAAATTGTCCCTTGTTGTGAAATGTGCACTAAAATACTGATTCTCAGAGGACATGTAGCAATTTGCCTGTTGGCCGCATGGATCTCCCTACTTTAAAATTTGTTTCTTGAAGTGTTGACATTGTTGAAAAGGCTGGCATTTGGCCATCCTTAACTGCCCTTTGACTGACTTGCTTCAGTTTGCATGGTCAAGAAATTAAACCATTTCTGCTGGTGAACAGCCAGGAGTTCCAAATATGGATCCATTAATGCTAGGTGCAACAGTCTTACCTGGTGTTTGGACCTGCTTTCCAACAATCATGGCAGTCATGGTGGCGCAGCGGTAGAGTTACTGCCTTACAGCGAATGCAGCTCCGGAGACAGGGTTAGATCCCGATTATGGGTGTTGTCTGTACGGAGTTTGTACGTTCTCCCCGTGACCTGCGTGGGTTTTCTCTGAGATCTCCGGTTTCCTCCCATATTCCAAAGACGTACAGGTTTATAGGTTAATTGGCTTGGTAAATGTAAAAATTGTCCGTAGTGGGTGTAGGATAGTGTTAATGTGCGGGGATCGCTGGTCGGCGCGGACCCGGTGGGTCGAAGGGCCTGTTTCCGTGCTGTATCTCAAAACTAAACTAAACTAAAAATCAACATTATATGCAAAGTGCGTGTATGTGGACCAATGTGGTAAATGTATGTGACACAAAGATTCATATCACTCTTGTGTACTCTGTGCATTCTAGGCTCATAACTGAGCAATGCAGTTGTATCAAATAATGTAAGACTTGAATTGATGTTTCTGACTCAAATCACGGTTGATCATCCACTCCTCGTATGCATTTTATAAGAAATTATATTACGACTATCAAATGTTTATCTTCATTTTTTTAGGGGAAACTCGAAGTATCATTACTATGGGCTTCGGATTAAAGCAAACTCACCACTAATTCGACTGATCGAGGATCAGCAACACTTGGCCATAAGACAACAGCCATTCACACAGAAGCAGAGGTGAGTAAGCAAAGATCCCGTCATGCTAATGCTAGTGAAGAGGCGGCAATTTTGAATCTACAACTGATTCAGATTGTGGAAGTATATATTTTTAAGACAACTAATCGCTAAAATGCAAGCGCAATGGTCCCAATAGTGCTTTCTATGATTAATGAGAAGGTACATGCTTAACGAAGTCCAATAATCTTTATTGTACCATCAAATCCATTAGTTTTCAGTATCAGCACTTTGCATTCAGTGAGATTTGATTAAGGGGATATTTTTTAATACAATAGAAAAGGATTGTGAACAAGGCTTGAAATCATTCTGCTACAGATGGATTGCTTGAACCATGGACTGCCCTAATATTATAATATTGTTACTTACTGTATTGTGCACTGAAATTGCTAATCTCACTTTTCTGCATAAAATTCAATTTGTCATGTTCTTGCCCATAACTATATTCCCTTAAACCCCTTTTAATCCTCTTCCCTGCCTGCATTCTCTCTGAGCTTTGTATCATCAGCAAACTTAGAAACATAACATTTGGTCCCTTCAGCCAAATTTTTGCTAAAGATTGTAAATAACTGCATCCCAAGCACCAACTCCTGCAACACCCACGAGTCACAGCCTGATAATCTGATAGAGATCTGTTTATTAAAACTGGAAATACTCAGCAGTATCTGTGGAAATAGAAACTTTCTTTCCTAGTTCTTGCACAGGGGAACCTTCATCATCTTGTAAAGTTAACTGCGTCTCTTTCCAAAGCTGCTGCCTGACCTGATGAGTGTTTCCAGCATTTTTTGTTTTTATATCAGATTTCCAGCACCTCCAGTTTTGTTTTTTTTCAAAGGACTTATTTCCACTTTGCTTTCTATCTGTTAATCATTTTTTTTCCTTTGCAATTGCATGTGCTTTAATCTCATTCACCAACCTCCTGACTGAGAATTCTATAAAAGCATTTTGAAAATCCAAACACACTCCTATCTATTTGATTGGCATGGTTAACTCCCAAGAACTGGAGTTCTTTAACTCCAGTATATTAGTCAAATATGATTTTCCTTTCATAAATCCATGCCTACTCTGTCCAGTCTTTTCAATATATCTATTGTAACATCCTTTTGTCATAGATGCCAGCATTTTACCTGCTTTTAATGTTGGACCAACATAGGCTGATTTTCTACCCTGAGAAATTTCTGTTCATTTAGACAGCTCAATTGAGACAGCTATCAATTAAAAAAACCCAAAGCATACAAATTATCTGTCTTCATAATTTAAACCTCGGCATTATGCTGTATTTCTACCAAGGCCAAATTGTATTTCCTAGCGTTTGGTGCTTGAACTGAAAATAGCGCTCTATTTAAGATCTGACCACTGATTTGTAAAACAATAGCATAAATTTCAACTTTTAATGTAATGGTCAACTTTTCAATTACTTTTAATTTGATTACTTTGCTGCACATCTAGGTAATAAATATTCAGTAATTTGTTTTCGTGGATTGCTAAATCTCTTTATTTCACCATTGCTGCTTGTCTCTTTATCATTTAGGATTTAATTAATTCATTTTTGGGATTAGGGCATCGCAGGCAAGGCCAGCATTTATTGCCCATCCTTAACTGCTCTGGAGAAGATGTTCGTGAGCTGCTGCCCTGAACCACTGCGGTCCTTATGGTGAAGGTACTCCACAGTGCTGTTGGGCAGGGAGTTCCAGGATTTAGACCCAGCAACTTGTCATTCTCTGATCTACACAGATTGTTTTATAATTCCCTGCACTATACCCTATCCTCCGTTACTTTGGCCACTTGCTGAGTTTCTCTTTGTTCCTTTGCATCTTTCTGTCCTTATTCAAGCAATTTATTGCACGTGCTTTCGTGATCCTTCAGGCATTCAGGTGATGTAAAGCTGACGCCCCTGTTGCAGATCCTTAGAGAATAACAGTTGTTGCATCATGAATGAAGAATTGCAAATTTCATGATTAATTTTGTCATCACCATGTTGGGCATTTTGGTGTCCTGAAGTTTCTGTCACCACTTATTATGGTGAAAGCAGTGGATGGCACTTCTAAGAGCTTTGTTAGATGTTAACTTCCAGGTCACTGTGGTATCAGTGTTGATGTTTGAGAGATCTTTTATGATGGACTGTCCCATTTGGATCATTAATTGCTTCTGGATTACAATTCTGGATCAAATGTCAACACTGGGAAAAAAGACGTGTTCTATATTAAACTTTTTTGGAAAATGCTACTTTGACCATAAAGGAATGGACTGTATTTCAGTCCGTTTTCTCCATGTTACAGACTCAAGCCAATCCAGAAGGTGGAAGGGATGACAAATGGCATGGGAGTTGGGCAACAGCAGGCTGGTGGCCTGTCAGATATCAGTGCTCAGGTGCAGCAATATCAGCAATTCTTGGGTGAGTTACTGGAGTTGATCTACATCCTTTGTAGCAGGAGCAGTACATAGACTTTGTATTGCAGTGCTATGGTAGTCACGAATGGGAACATAGTGACGCTTTCACCGATTTTCAGCTCATCAGTGAAGCCAAAATCTATTGTCTGTTTCACTGACTAATTTATCTGAATGTTGCATTATCTCATTCTTCCCATGGTTTAAACAAATATATATATTTCTTTTTTTACCTTATTTGTATCTATCTTTTATTTTACTGCTGTGCTGAAGTTTGAGCCTTCCAGAAAATGCTCCATTCATGAGAGATAACGGTGGAGATGCAGAATGGGGCTTTGAGGCACTTTACTGAAGTACAAAATCATACGCCATATATTTTCATGAACTGCTTAGTAATCTTATTGATATCTATTTGAGGTGAAAATCTACAATATAACTTAATGGATCAAGGAAAGCAGTAGACATCTCTGTTGATATAATAATAGAGATAGAAGGGGTGGCATGCAAAAGTATGTATTCATCACAGACAAAGGATATAATGGATTCCAGAAATGCTGCCTGTCCCGCTGAGTTACTCCAACATCTTGAGTCTATCTTCGATATAAGGGATTGTTGTCTATGATGCTCTGATGATCATCTTTGATGCAAATAATCTGTCCCCTCATTCAGTCTGAAGAAGGGTCTCGACCCGAAACGTCGCCTATTCCTTCGCTCCATAGATGCAGCCTCACCCGCTGAGTTTCTCCAGCTTTTATGTCTACCTTCTCCCCTTATTAATGTGCTCTGGTTATCAAATTAATAGTTGTTCAATCCATTGGAAAATATTTAATCCATATTTTTCTTTGATCAATTTTACATGGGTTGATCTAACTTTAAGCACCTCAATTTACAATGTCATGCTTATTGACACCTCCATGATCATAAATGAATCTTTTTTGGAAATAACCAAAAGCAATGCAGCACAACTCGTACAAACTCTTAATATCTTCTTCCAATTGGATATTTAATCTAATGGTGTGAAAACAATTTCTGAATTTTTATATTTGAAATTGACAGGTTCAATTATTGGACTGCTTTAGAACTCAAATATACAACTACAGAACTGTAAAAGTAACATTCTCACCATATTGTTCAAGAGCTTGACAATTGATCGAGTGTGTTCAGATTCTCCTTTGAGAGTTTAGTGATTTGATTGCAAGCATTTTAACTTGTTGCATTCTTCATTGTGTAATATATTTCAGATGCCTCTCGGGCTCTACCAGAGTTTGTTGAAATTGACTTGCAGGGGAAGACATTACCTGACGGTATCGCCATTGAACACGTCAAGGCGTTCCAGCACCTTTATCGGGAGCACTGCGAGGTGTTGTTATATTCATAATACACCTAATTAAAAGTGCAAGTTTATGTACCTAACATAACAGTCAAAACGTTTGATTTGTGACATTCTTATATTTTGGGGAGAAGATCTGGTTGTAATGAGGATGAAAGCATCACAAATGGAATCAAGGTAGATACAGAAGCGGGACAAATGGAGAACTGAAAGTTATACTATTGAAAGTGCAATAATGGATAAATAGGGAGAGAGCTTTCACCAGGCCAGACACAGAAAGAGGGGGTGAGGATAGGGCCAGACAATGTGAGTAGACCTGAAGAAGTGCCTCGACCCAAAACGTCACCCATTCCTTCTCTCCAGAGATGCTGCCTGGCCCACTGAGTTACTCCAGCATTTGGTGTCTATCTTCAAGGTAGTGGTTCTTTGATTGAGATAATGGGAGCACTGAGGTCAGGTGAAATGGCAAGGTCAAGCAAGTGTTTAAGAATATGAGTTGGGAATGAATAAGAGCTAATGAAGATAAGAAAATCGAGGACAAGGTGCATAAAATGGTGGTTGCAATTACCAGTGATGAAAAACTGGTACAAAGGCTGCGAAGGAAAGTAGTATAAGATAGTTTTGTGAGAAGATTGTCATACTTGGATGTGTGTTCAAGAGTTTTACATTATCGACAAACGGGTTAGAAAAAAGTGAGATAATTAAAGGATGAGAAAATACCATAGGTGTATGGAAAAGACTAGAGTATGATTTACTAAAATATGTGTCAAGGCCATGATATCCATGCCATCATCAACAAGAACGTTCTGGATGACAAGTTTGGTACATTCTCAAACTAGATAAGATTTTCACCTAAAATTAAATATATTTTTTTACTATTAATTCTAGATAAAATAAATACATTTCTAATTTGTCAATGCTATTACAAACTATTTTATTTTGTGGGATGTAACATTTTTGTCTTAAACGTTTTAGCCAAACATTTCTAATCCACTCTCATTTAATCTCTACAGGCGATCTTGGATGTGATGGTAAACTTACAGTTTACTTTGGTTGAAACCTTGTGGAAGACATTTTGGCGATTCAATTCTTCCCAGTCCAGTGATGGCTCAGGACTATCAGTGTGAGTGACAACAAAACAATGTTCAGAAGTGTGGAACTCATAAAATCAGGGTGGAAAAGCGCCTGATCTTGACATGCAAATCATTGGAGAGTGGTGAGGTATTGTTTTAGATTAGAATGATAAAATAAAGACTTCAACATTTTCTTTAATTTAATTTTCTCTCAGTTTTAATTTAGCTTAGTTTAGAGATACCGCTTGGAAACAGGCCTATCGGCCCACCGAGTCTGCACCGATCAGTGACCCCCCCCCCCCCCGCACATTAATGTTTCATCTTTCGTGTGGCGTACACAGCCTAATGTTGTTGGACAACTTGTTCTATTTGATCTTCCGTTTGTGCACGTCGAGTTGATTGCATTAGTCGAAACAGGGCGGACCATGTGAAGATTGCAATCGTCCACCCTGCACATTAATGCTATCCTACACAGACTAGGGGCAATTTACACTTATACCAAGCCAATTAACCTACAAACCTGTACGTCTTTGGAGTGTGGGAGGAAACCGAACATCTTGGAGAACACCCACGCGGGTCACGGGGAGAACGTACAAACTCCGTACAGAGAGCACTCGTAGTCAGGATCGAACCGGGGTCTCCAGTACTGCAAGCGCTGTAAGGCAGCAACTCTACCGCTGCTCAGTGAGAAAGAACATTTGCACTGTGAGAACACTTTTTCGCTTAAAATGAAAAAAATATGCCCAGAAATTCCTCCACAGTCACAATATCAACACCAGTCGAAGCAGAGTACAACACTCAGATATGGCTAAGTAGCTAATTTACTATCTAAACACCTAAACAAAAATACATTTCTATGCAACAGTACCTTCAATTGGATAGAGCTGGTACTTTATATCCAGTTTCCATTAAGAACAAGTCCATTCAGAGGAATAAAAATAAAACTAAAGCTACTGAAAACAAACAGGCCAATATTTTTTTTGCATCCGTGATTTGTTTTTGAGAATGTGTTGAATGATTTTGGCATTAAAACGAAGGATTATTGTGTGCTTGTTAGAAATGTCCCATGTCTTTGCTTTCTTTTTTGCAGTCATGATGAAGCTGAGAAACGCCTCCCTAAGTCATGCCTTGTTGTCCTCTGTAAGTATGAGCCTTCCCTGAAGTGGACGAAATACTGTGATAACATGCTTTACCAAGGTCTGGTGGAGATCCTAATCCCAGACGTCTTGCGGCCTATCCCGAGTAAGTATTTTCAGGAAAGATCATGCATTTGTGAATTTTATTTTTAAAGATTCTGATTGGAGTTTTGTGGTTCGGAAGCCACTGTGCACGATGAAATGTTGATTAACTTCAGTTCATTCATTGCCAGGTGCCTTGACTCAAGCAATTCGGAATTTTGCAAAAAGTTTGGAAAGCTGGTTAACCAATGCTATGATGAATGTCCCTGAAGAAATGGTTCGTGTGAAGGTAAGTGTTTCTGAGATCTCTCCTGTGTAATGTAATGCAAAAGAATAGGAGGTTAAATCTTTGGCAGACATAATAATAAATCTGAGCCCACTCAGTTTATAGGTTAAGTCATTAATGATGTGCATGTAGATTATGAACTCCTGACATGAACACACCTACATATGATCCAACTCCCATCATATTAATATATAAGATTGTTAAGGGTTTGGACACGCTAGAGGCAGGAAACATGTTCCCGATGTTGGGTGAGTACAGAACCAGGGGCCACACAGTTTAAGAATTAGGAGTAAGCCATTTAGAACGGAGATGAGGAAACACTTTTTCTCACAGAGAGTGGTGAGTCTGTGGAATTCTCTGCCTCAGAGGGCAGTGGAGGCGGGTTATCTGGATGCTTTCAAGAGAGCTAGATAGGGCTCTTAAAAATAGCAGTCAGGGGATATGGGGAGAAGGCAGGAACGGGGTACTGATTGGGGATGATCAGCCATGATCACATTGAATGGCGGTGCTGTCTCGAAGGGCCGAATGACCTACTCCTGCACCTATTGTCTATTGTCTATTGTCTACTATTAAATTCCCCCAAAAACCAAAGTCTGCACACATCATTTCTATGAATAGCAGAAGTTGTTTCCTCTCCCATCACTTTTAGTATTTAATTAATCATTCTTTTCAATCTTGTATGTTTTTGATGCCATTCATTAAACTGCGTTGCTTACCACATTGAGAGTTTTATCGATTTTTAAATATCAACTAATGGACGTCTGTAAAAAATGGAAACCGTTTGTTATCCGGCAACAGACGTTGCTATTCATTTTGAACTTTTGCAGGTGGCAGCAGCAAGTGCCTTTGCACAGACTTTGAGGCGCTACACATCGTTAAACCATCTTGCTCAGGCAGCCCGTGCTGTCTTACAGAATACTGCGCAGATTAACCAGATGCTGAGTGATCTAAACCGAGTAGATTTTGCAAATGTTCAGGTAATTAGCATTGCGTCAAATGCAAGATTTGTGTTCGACTTTAGCAGAGCTAAGAGAATCTCGTATGGTCTTAAGTGTGCCTAGTTTGGGTAGACCTCATATCCCATTGACTCCTGTTGGGAGAGGCGTATAGAAATGGCAACGTTTGATCAAGTCTTATATCCAACGATAAATACTGTTTTTCCTTGGGCTGGGGAAAAATGAACTAAAGTGTACAGGATTGAGGTGAGAGGGAAAAGATTTAATAGGAACCTGAGGGGCAATATTTTCAAAATGAGGGTGAATGAGCTGCCAGAGGAGGTAGTTGAGGCAGGTACTATCACAACATTGAAAATACATTTGGACAGATACATGGAAAGGAATGGTTTAGAAGAATACTATCCAAACATGGGAAAATAGTACTAATTTGGATGGGGCATCATGGACAATTTGGGCCGAAGGGCCTGTTCCCATGCTGTATAACCCCAATTATCAATAGAAGCTTAAAATAGCAGCAAAATACACAAAATGTTGTAGTAACTCAACTGTCCAAGCAGCATCTCCGTAGAACTTGGGTAGGTGATGTTTCAGATCAGGACACTTCTTCGTACATCTCATCTTCAGTCGGAAGAAGGGTGCTGACCCAAAACGTCATCTATCCATGTTCTCCAGGGATGCTGCCTGACCCGCTGAGTTATTCCAGCACTTTGTGTGTGTTTTTTGTTAACCACCCTCTATACAGTTCCTTATTTCTACCTTCTTAAAATAGCAGCTGTGTTTTTCAGGGAGGATGGTGACTGGTTACTAGAGGGTGGGGGAAGGTACCTGGAAACAGAGATAGCTTTTCTTCTGTTTGTCAATTTCCAAAGCTTAATAACTCTTATTAAGTCAATAACTCTTAAGTGGTTCTCTAGTTCAGGATCAAAATTGTGTTATAACCAATTCTGCTCGCATAATCCAGATAGCATTGTCAGTGAAGAAAGTGAATAGCATGTTGGCCTTTATAACAAAAGGGTCGAGTATAGGAGCAAAGAGGTCCTTCCGCAGTTGTACAGGGCCCTAGTGAGACCACACCTGGAGTACTGTCTGCAGTTTTGGTCCCCTAAATGGAGGAAGGACATTCTTGCTGTTGAGGGAGTGCAGCGTAGGTTTACAAGGAGAATGGAGACGAGGAAACACTTTTTCTCACAGAGAGTAGTGAGTCTGTGGAATTCTCTGCCTCGAAGGGTGGTGGAGTCCAGTTCTCTGGATACTTTCAAGAGAGAGCAAGAGAGAGCTAGATAGGGCTCTTAAAGATAGCGGAGTCAGGGGATATGGGGAGAAGGCAGGAACGGGGTACTGATTGGGGATGATCAGCCATGATCACATTGAATGGTGGTGCTGGCTCGAAGGGCCGAATGGCCAACACCTGCACCTATTGTATTGTATAATTCGTCACTCACATTGTGTCCAACTAGTGTTCTGGGAACACATGAGAAGTACCAGTGGTTCGTGAGCAGATTTACATAACAATGTTGTATTGTTTTTGCTAGGAGCAAGCCTCATGGGTGTGTCGTTGTGAGGATGGTATAGTGCAAAGGCTGGAGCAGGACTTTAAGATGACTTTGCAGCAGCAGAACTCCCTGGAGCAATGGGCATCTTGGTTAGACAGCGTGGTGACCCAGGTCCTCAAACCATATCATGGTTGCCCCAGTTTCCCCAAAGCAGCCAAACAATTCCTTCTCAAGTGGTCTTTCTACAGGTGGGTTTTTTTCTGCTTATCTCCTCAGAGCAAACTATTAAGTGATCTAATTAAGAGGGTCGATAAGTCATGAAGAACCAGCTAGCCATTTGTGTTATTTAAATTGGAACGTCATCAACGCACTTTAGTTACATGAAACAAAATGTTATTTTTTTTATTCTTCATCTTGTCGAGTCCACACACAAGAATAGAAGTTGTTCAGCCACTTCTCGGCATCTGCATACAATAGTGTCTGTCTTGCTCTTCTTGTGCGTGGAGGTGGAAAGATTGGTGGAGACAGAGCCGCGACGTGAACGCTCTTTCCTTGACCCCTTTTTTATCCTGTATAGTTTTGTTTCACATATAGCATTCAAAGCAGAGAAGGGTTGGTGAATAAATTTCAAAGACTTTGTGAGCAGAAGCAGACAATTAGGTTTCTATACGCTTCATCCAGTGTCGAAAGGTGGTGCTGCAGCATGTACAAAGATTGTTCCCGACAGATCACCATTGTATCAGCATATTTATTAGGTGGCAGCACATATGTTGCCTCACTTTTAATAATACCCTCAACTGTAAATGTGTAATGACAGGTGGCATTTTATGGACACAGGTTTATGATTTGGAAAAGTAGACATGAATTTAAAAGCTTTCATTCAAGGCTTGGGATACCCCCTGAGTTCTTCACAAGCAATTGATGATTAAAGTGTAGTCACTTATTCCAGAATTAGAACAAAATGCATGCAAAATTTGATCTGACTTTCATTGATCTTTGGTTAGTTATTCTTCTTTCTGGTATCGTCCTTGCACTACTGACGCTCAACACCCAAAAGGAGCAGGAATCCTACAAGGGATGACATTGCAATATGCTTTAATATCATGACAGTAATAGTTATATTTCATTAACTCTACAACCCACGTGCAGTTTAAAGGGGAAAATATTTGAGTCCTTTTTCTTCAGGAAAAGAAAACATTCCACAGTCCATGCTACTCTATAAAGCCAGAAAATTCTCAGCAGATCAGACAGAATCTGAGGAGTGGAACGCACTCAATATTTCGGTTTGATTTTTATTTCACTGGTTGCCCCATCTTTATTATTACATCAAAAAAGCCAGCACTCTGAAACTTGGATCCCTCTTCACTTACAAATGAAATTCCTCGTATTTTTGCAAAACATACTTGGCTAATAAAGTATTATATTGTATTACAAAATACAGGGTTTTTTTTGCCATTTATCCACCTGACACATTGCTTTTCTTTTATCAAGGAGAGAGTGATACGGGATAATAATAATAATAAATAAATTTATTTGCGGGCGCCTTTCAAAGTCTCAAGGACACCTTACAGAAATTAACAAGAGTAAAAAAAATATAATCGGAGTAAAATAAATAATAAAGACATCACCAATACACAAATTAAAGACAGAATTCGATCCAAAGACAAAAAAATCAAAAACACAATGTGAAGAGAGAGCAGCGGCAGCTAAACCGCGCCAGCGTACACTCTCCCTTCCGACTTAAGGGCTTCAAAAATAAATAATTTAAGAATGTGTTCCAAGTTTAAACATGTATAAAGGGATTGCAGAAACAGCTTCTCTTCTTATTCTAGTTCAATGGTGATTCGCGATTTGACTTTAAGGAGTGCGGCAAGTTTTGGGTCTTTTCATCTCATTCGCCTTCTGTATGATGAATACATGTACTATTTGATAGAACACCGAGTGGCTCAGGCAAAGGGAGAAACACCCATTGCTGTCATGGGCGAGGTAAGTCTCTATGTATCTCCCTGTCAATTTGCAATTGCACATAGGTATGTGTTATTTTTTACCTGCATGCTGAGTACAGTCATTGTAAATGTTTGCTACAATTTGTACAGCTGCCACCTATTGCTGACACAATATACACTTTTCCAATTGCATAAATAATGAGCAACTATTCTGAGTTGTGAAAGCACTAAACAATCTAATTTTAAAAACAAGGAAATACCCCTTAAATTTGTAGAAATTAAAATATCCATCAGTGTGTGCTTGTAAGGGCCTGTTTCTGCATTGTATCTCTAAAGTTTAAAATCTAAAAGTTGTTCCCAAAGGTTTTCAAAGTTTAAATGTAATGTTTTGCTGCCTTTCCTTTCTGAGTCTTTAGTTTCCAATCACTTTCTGGTTCCCCTTTAATAGCTGGTTTGACGGTTATCATTATTTTTCATGCTTTGCTCTGCTTTCTCTATCCTTAATTCTCCTTGGTAAAGGCAAAATACTATTTGTCCCATGTGTCCTTGAGCAGTTTGTCCAATAAGTGTAATTAGCACTGAATGCCGAGAAAAAAAAAAATCTAGCTTGTGGATAGATTGCCTCAACAATTCTGTGCCTCTGGAGCAAGTCAAAGTCACTTACTAAACATGTAAAACAAGAAAATCTTAAGTCAACAAAACAACTGAATAGATGGTTATCTTCCAATCAGCAGTCGTTCCAAATGCTGTTGTTTCCAAAATTGCCAAACTCACTACACATGATAATTAAATATTAATTGGCTGTGGAGAAAAGGAAATGCTGTGGGGACTGAGCAGCAAAGGTGGATCTTATCAGATTTTCCCGCCATTCTCTTCGGCCCTTCCACTTCTGTCTCTTCCCCTTGCCCCTCTCATCCTTCCTCCTTCCCCCAGTTTAAGCGAAAAAGTATCCTTCAGGAAATGTGCTTCAAGTGTGGCTATCGAGTTAAAGACAATTATTATCCCAAAAACTTATAATATTGGCAAATAAGCATTGAGACTGTGGATTGCAAACATTTCAGAATTCAGTAAAAGAAGACCAGGACATTGTTAAAGAAAGAATAATGCAACAATTACCCAGCCAGAAACATAAAGAAAATAGTATAAAACCCCCCACCTCTCATCTTCAGCGTGAAATGTTAACCGTTTCTCTTTCCGCAGATGCTGTCTGACCTGCTGAGTGTGACCAGCATTTTCTGTGTTGGCTACCTTTATTCTGACAGTATGATTAAAACAAGGGAGTCAACAATCAGCTTCATTCTATTTCATGCATTAGTGTATAACAGTTACGATGCTTATGTCCTTCAGCTGCTTGTTGTCAGTTAAACATGCTAATATTTAGGCTGCTGGTTCATATCTCTTCAACCATTTTATTATAGCAGTGCAATAAAGTCAAACTAATATATTTTTTCTTTGCATTCCAGTTTGCTGATCTTGGGCGGGCTTTAAACCCTCTGGACCCTGACAAAGGTTAGTACAGTAACTGAGCACAAAATAACTTAACGCCTCTACAGTTTTCTATTACAGCTGAGTTTATGGCACTGGAAGAAAATTCTTTGAGGTGAAAGTAAATATTTAATAAAATGCAGTATTGTCATTCACCAGAAATGATCCTCGCTTGGCTCAGTTTAAAGATTGACATCTAAACTTAACCTGATGTGGCCACGTCTAGTGTCAGTGCATTCCTCAGCAAAGTCACGGTGGTGCTGCGGTGTGCCTTGCAGCGAATACAGCGCCGGAGACCCGGGTTCAATCCCGACTACGGGTGCTGTCTGTACAGAGTGTTTACGTTCTCCCCGTGACCTGCGTGGGTTTTCTCTGAGATCTTCGGTTTACTCCCACATTCCAAAGATGTACAGATTTGTTCATTTGCGTGGTAAATGTAAAAATTGTCCCTAGTGTTAATGAGTGGGGATCAGTGGTCGGCGCGGACCCGGTGGGCCGAAGGGCCTGTTTCTGTGCTGTATCTCTAAACTAAACTAAAAAACAATAAAATAAATGGTCCTGGATCTTAGAGCATGCGGTTTGGCGTACTCTAGCAGGGACAATACCTTTCACTGCAAGACCAGTGAAGTTGAACTTTTCAAGTTCAGTGTAGAGGGCATGGAGGTTCTTTATCAATATGTGGATTATGCCAGTGCATATCCCTGGGGTGGAGACAATGGAGCGCAGAGTTGGGTTGTGCACCTGATCAGGACGAATATTAACAAATATCCCTGCATCACAACTTCGGGCATCCCTCCATGAAACTCTGGAGGGTCAGACGAGCACAGGGAACAACAACCTGCTCCTCTCCCTGCGCTGTAGAACAGAGCGGTTCAGGAAATCCTTCACCCTGGCAGCCATTATATTTTATAATACTGACCATTAAAGCTGTATGGGGATGCTTTGCACTTTTAATAGTTATTTATTGGGTTCTTTTTAAGTATTTATTGCTTTCATGTATTGTCCATATTTTATGTATTGTCTGCTTTACGTTCTGACTGTGTTGGCTACTGGACACCTAAAGTTCCCCGAGGGGATTAATAAAGTATTTATCATCATCATCATCATCATCAACTCTTCCCAAATTTTCCCCACAAAACAAGGAGATGGATGACAATCTCATCTCCAACACAGCCGTCCCAAGGGGTTGTTGCCGATGCTCTGATTGTGAAGGATCTGACGGGGATGGCCCTTTAAGGGAATGGTCTTGGTAGTTCTGACGATGAGGCATTCTGCCAGAGGACTAAGTAGGTGTTTAAGTAGAATTCTATGGTTTGCCATCTCTGATCCAAACCATCGGGGGGTAAAAAGTAAAAGGGGCTAAATAAGGAATGGATTTCAGTGGAGGCATACGATCGGGCTGCGATCAACTTGTATCTGTGTTTCTGTTTAATCAGATGAAGAGGAGGAGGAAGAAGAAAGTGATGATGACAGCCAACAAGAGATTCCAATGGACAATGAGCCCATGTTAGTGACGGACTCCTTGGAGCCACCAGCCAAACTGTCACGGACTGACTCGAGGGGGGTGTTTGTTCAAGCACCACCAACCAACTGAATATATAACGTAGGATGCAAAAGAGGAAAACTTTTGCTTGAATTTAGTATCATTAACTCTCCTGGCACCTGATAGCCATTGCATAGAAAGACATTGTCTATAGTTATCACGAATATCAAACTTCTACCAAAATTATTTTAGTTCAACATTTATTTATAAGTTGTATTTAAGAAATAAAGAAAATCTTTCCACTAGGAGTATAGTATATTAGTAAATGACTGCTGTTACATCATTACTAACTTTAAAAACACTCAGCTCGCAGATTATATGAAAGCTAAAGCACTACCAAGCTCAGTATTGTGCTGCTTTTGAATGCCACAGGAGCCCAAAATTGCCCAAACACCACAATTTTAATCTCATTCAGCAGATATTTGCTCGATTTTTGTTATGAAAATAAGTAACATTGAATATTTCTTTGGTGCTGCTGTAATAACACAAAATGGAAAATCACTCTGATTTCAAAAGCAAATACGGATTGCGGTTCGCTCGAAACCTTGTATTTAGGTACACTAAAAAGTGCTCACTTATAGGAAGCAGAGTGCTTGGTGTTGGGCTTTCTAGTGTACCATTAGTGAGAATAAACTTTGAAACCTACTGGATGGTTAGGCCAGCTTTTATGGGTTTCCTCAATTTAAAACAAAATTGCACAAGAAACATAACCCAGCAAAAATAATCGACAGTTAACCAGCTGACAGGAATAGAAGGTTGAAGAGAGGACGCAGGAATTAAATTGCTGAGACATAACTCACTGATAATGACAAACTTGCTCATACTTTCACTCTGGTGGAGCATTTCTCTTTTTAATCAGTCTTGGAAGGGTTCTTCAGCTGTTTTGGTTGTCACTGACTTTTAAAGCGCTGCGTATTAGACTTGTTAAAAGAATGTGCAGCTTTGATATGGCCACCAGCTGGTTTGCATAACAGAAAAACACTTTTTTTAAACTTTCACACAGGTAAATCATTTATAATTGTTATGATATTTTCTTCTACCGTTCATAGAATTAAGGTTATTTTAAGCATAATCTACATCATCTTGCTGTTTTGTCCTTTGAATCTGTGGCCCTTCAACTGCAACCCTGTTTATTGCTTCTCAACTTGAAGAACTGAGCACTTACATAGAGTACAATAAGGTGCTATCTTAAAATGAGAAATTATTACTTAAAAAGTTACTGTAAGCATTCGCTTTTTATTTTCTTGGCTTTAAACTCAAAATTGATATGACTGAGCAAGTCAGAAATTGAACATTTTATTGCCTATTGTATTAAAAAAATATTTAAAAAATGTATTTAATATCCCATTATGAGGATTGGTTACATTAGTTACAAATGAGGGATATGAGAGAACTAAAAGTTAAAATAGGCTGAAAGCTGCAAATGTTATATTTTTCACAGTGTATGGAGTGTCCTAAGATTGCGACTAGGTTTTCAGATTATGTTAGGCAAGTTGTATTATTTTAGGTTGAACATTATTGCCTTTGCAGTGTATTTTATCCATTTGTAAAACCAGGCAGGGATGAAAACAATGCAGCAGAAGAGAGGGAAAAATATCAGGATGCTATTTTGTTAGGTTGTAACTTTCCCAATACCAGTTGGTGAGTAGCAAAATTCATACCAGTACCATTTTACTAATCTACTGACATGGAGCTGCTGCATGCAACATTTCTAAATATCATTTTACTTTTACATTTTATTATGTAATTGATGCATTTACCATAGTAGTATTGGTTTGTTCTGTTCTGTGCAGCGTTCCCTTTCAATATTGCATCAAAAGACAAATAGAGAATTAGGCTGTTCGCTTTAACATTTCATTGTCTTCTCTGACGTAGTCCTAATGAACTTGCCTTGAATATCAATGAATTCTGAGTTTATAGATAATTGCTATCAAGAGTTCTACTCAATCAACTTCAGAGATATATTATATGTACATTGATAAAGACAAATTGTTGATAAAAGCTAAATTTGCATCAATGGGAAATTTATAATATTTTCAACTTGCCCACTAACTATATTCAAAGGCCGTTGTATCAAAATAATATTGTGTTAGTATAAATAATCAGAATTCAGGCCTACAAATTTGACCTTTGTCATATGTTTGTGCCTAACATTTAATTTGGGTTTGACTTTCTTGGAAAGCCATATTCAAGATGATTCATTAAGCACTGCTGCTCTGTACATACCTACAACTCAGTGACCTAGGAAAAAATAAAACAGTTTTTGAAGACCTTTGGTTCATTTGAATCAATGTTTAAAGAATAATAGCTAAATTTGACACTATATGTTGAATTCTTTACTAAACAGTCCTTTAAAACCACTTACCACTTTTTGGATCCTCACTTATTTGGATGGATAGATACACTTATTGGAAATAAAACCAGAAAATGCAGGGGACAATGTGCAGATAATGCAGCATTGCTGAGGCCAAAATACACTTTTTTTTAAATCTAGTCCTGTGCTGTCATGACTTGTTAATGGTTGATGATTTAAAAAAAAAAATGTTTTATTTGATTCTTTATCAACTTTCTTTTCCATTCATTAAATCCCGTTCTGTCCTGGCTCTTGGTGCTGAGAGAAACCAGAGATTAAATTCACGCCAGGTTCTGAATTAGCTTCCAGCAATATAGTCTATTGCTGGAATACAGTCTAGAAAGATAACAAATGCTGACTCGTATAATATGCAAAACCCCTGCAGTTGGATGCATAAATAGAACAACAGTTCCAAAGGGTTAACTAAGAGTTAGGATATATATCTTAGAAAATGATATTAACTATTATTTGCTTTATTATCATTTGAGTAAACAACTGATGCATAGCAAGATGAGTAAAATTAATTCTGGAAATTAATTAAAAATAATATTGGTGCAGTCAAAATGAAAATATTACTGAGGGATGCTGAAGGAGAGAATGTGTAATTGGCCACAGGGAAGGAAACAAACAAAGTTGAGGAAGAAATGCACCAAAACCAACTTTATTAAGTTAGTTTGCTCAATAGAAATGGAAAGAAAAATCCCAGGGCTGTTGTGTTGCTGTTGTGTTGCTGTTGTGCAGAATTATCCAGTACGTCCAGAGCAGTGCTTTAAGGAATTAATTATAATCAAATTTATGCTAATACTTAAATTAAAACAAAGATTCAAGAGCAGCAAGGCAACTGTGATTTTTACTTGAGTGCTGACTAGCTACTAAAGGGAAATGTTATTTGAATTTGCAGTGAAGATTTTTTTTTTAAATCATACAAACGTAATTTTATAATTGTGCCTTGAAACAAAACTGTTTTAGATTTCAGAATCAAGATGCAAAACTTGGTTTTAGTTGTGCTGAGCTGGATTAAGTCCTGCATTATGACAAATTGAAAGAAGAGCAGATGGTTTTAATATTTGTTGTGATTTTTCGGCCCTCTGAGGATTATCTTTGCCAGTAGACATAGAAGCATACAGTGTGGAAACAGGCCCTTCGGCCCAACTTGCCCACACGAGAAGAGAAGTGAAACTGTCCTACATTGGCTGGTCTTCATAATTAGTAGTAAATTATCTTTTAAATTAAAATATTAAACTTTTAATTAGTTTAACAGTTAAACTGACTTTTAGATAGTTTAAAACTAACTTTTAAAGTTAGTTTTAAAAGTAACTAAAACTAAAACTAAAAGGCTTTTTAAAAGACAGAAATTGTATTTTGACTCTTAATGGTAGCAAACGCCCTCACCGAAACTTATTTTGTACAAAGTTTTCATTCCCTGCCTCACCCAACTTCCATGCCAAATTACTGTCCAGTATAGGCATTTGGAGTACAAGAGCAGCTCCATTAAAAGCTGTAAGCGCCCAGTTTCGCCTGCTGGAGACATCTTCACCACAAATGCACGTTCCACATGGGACTCAACGACTCTTAGATTACGTAGAAGTTCTCATGGAAACACTCCTCTTTACTTGGAGTGGAAAACTCCACGCAAGAAAAGGAAACAATTAACAGGTTCAGCGAAAAAAAATCGCTAAATATGCCTGCATTTTCTATTTTTAAAATACCTCGGTTGGATCAATTTTAAGCTGTTGTGGTGATTGAACAGGAGTAGATCAGTGATGTTCTAAACTAGAAGCCTCCCATGTACCATGAGATCCATTTCCTTTGGGCCTGCTTTTCTTGACCATAGCATTAGGTACTACTGCATCTGGACCTGCTAATACTCTATTTACACCCATAATTATCTGCGTGCATTGCTAAAAATGCGAGTATTCCGCGCTGTAATGAGGGAGTTCCCTCGACTATAACAAACTTGTGGATAACATGACATGGACCTTCCAAATGATTGGAGTAGCCTGCTGATGGTACAGTTTTTGTAGTGTGTAACCATACCCAAAGCAAAGGCAGAAGATGAAATAGCTTTCATTCGGGGTGAACTTAGATTAAAACGGTTGAAGAAAGGACAGTGGATGCAGTCCTCTCCCTGAAGTGAATCGGAGTCATGGTTCACCACTGTGCCTCCAATTATAGCTTCAATAGCACTGTTTTGTTGTTTTTAATTGTCAGTAAGGAATTTCAGCTTGTACACTGACAGTAATCAGTTATTCATCGGTTGTACATTAACAAACTCTCTCAACGTGGAGTATTTTTCTGTTATGCTCACTGCAAACCAGCCATCAATGTTACTGTTTCTGCACACTCTCTTAACAGCTTGGCAGTGAACAAGACAAGAGCCTCACCATCAAAGATCAATATGACTGCCCAAAACTGAGCTCAGTCATTGAGCTTTTTAAAACTGCCCCATTTTCAGGCAGGGATATTAATAGTTGTCTAGTTTGATGATAATTAACTTATTAAGTCACTTAATATTGAATGTGTGGAATTCAGATGTCCTTTGTTCTGTGGAAAGGAGAACATGCCAGGTAATTGGAGAACAGGAGGAACAGCTAACACGTATACATCAAACATATTGCGACAGTCCTCCTTGAGCCAGTAGTGACCACTAACTAGCAGGCCCCAATCTAGGACAATGGATTCATGTACTTTTGCTCCCAGGTCAATGTAGGCTTGTTTTCCTGGAAAGAGATAGGGTTGCTCCCAGCATTGATGTGTTGCCTGGTCACCAGTAACTAGTCTGGTGGTAGACAAACTTTAGACAAGTGCCAGGAGGATGGGATGTTTCAGTTGTTCTGCTTATTGTGTGAAGGACAGAGGTTGCTCTTCTGCCAAATTCCAATTCAACGGCCCAAACAAAGTGAGTTTGACCAGGCGGTGCCTGGGATCATATGCCTGTGGTGAGTGTGTGCTTACCGTTGGTCCTGTCAATTAAAACCTTCATAGCCAGAAAAGGCTGGTGTCACCTGGAGCACCATTTTAGAAGCCAGAACATAGTCTGTATTACTAGAACAGAGGAGCTCTTATATCTTAAAACGCACATTCCTCAAAGTGGATTTGTACCAATACTAAAAGCCTAGCTGTGCATGGGTAAGGGAAGGAGTTTTGCAGATCATTCCGTTTGATTTGGGTCAAAGGAAAGTTCAATCTGTGAATGAGTGGTTTGCGACTTGTAAAGTCGGGCATGGGTAAGTGCACTTTGTGTAAGATGACTGTGAACCGCAGCTAGAACACTCCCTCTCCCCCGGTGAATGTCCAAAAACTACTCAATGATAAGTTGTGAACATTTCTTCCCATTTGCCCAACTAATCCGATTTTAGTACTAAACCAATGAACACTGCTGTAATGCACCAATATACTGAGGTAAATCCTACTTTTTAATCAAAGGCCTGCAGCTCTTAAAATATATACAGTGGCATGTTTCATAAAGTCTACTATTGATAATTCTTCACTTGATTAAATAATTCAGTTTATTTAACTCCAAAAAAACAATAGTGAATAACAGGAATGTACAGCCATTTGTTCTGTGCAGAATTAGTATCTGGTTATTAAATCTAATGCTGGATTATTTAGATATTTCACATTCATAATTATGCAAACAGTAACTCCTTTCCAAATCTTTTTTCAGCCAAGCAGATGGGACAGGATCATAATTACAACCTGTGTACTTCATGGCCATCATCCACATGTTGTCTTGACCCAGCATCTAATGTTCTTTCCTCCCTGAGGAAACCAGTGGAATTAATTGCAATTTGTAAGCACAATGTTCTTACACAACCAAAGTGTGTAATTAGAACCATGTCCAGCCTGGCAGTGTAATGGAGCTGGATGTAAAATGAAAATATATATACAGCAGGATTTCTGATTTACTTCCAGCTAAACTATGGTAGTGGAATGGGATACATTTGAGGAGCCCAGGTTTTGATTTATAAAAGATGTTGTCTCCTATATATTTTATTGCAATTATAAACCAATAAATTCAAGCATCCTCCATTTTGAGGCAAGTTTTAGTATCTTGCGGAAACGTATTTATATATCCGAGATTATTCTGCATCACACAGATCCAAATTATGAATATATATTTGAGAAATGGGCATTGCTGCATTAGGCTTTCTGTTTAATTTAGCTATTATTTACCATTTTTACGAAGCTATCCTTTGTTCACGAGAGGATCCTTACCTCTGTTGTGAAGGGTGTATTCTCTCAACTTCTTTCTGCACTGCAGAACTTAGCTGATGCCTCATAGTTCTGGTACATTAGAGAACGTCTAAAGAATACAGCCTCAAACTAAGATAAGTGCCTCTGTCAAACCACCCGAAAATAGGTTTGCAGAAAGATAATGCACAAGTGGTTACCACTCTCTCTTCACCAATAATATGACATTGAATTCAGTTTCCTTCACACAATTCTAGTCAACATGATGAGCCTGATGGCAGAACAGTCTGTTGCCTTTTGTTAACACTTAATATTAACTTAATCATTTGTAGGGTTTTTGTTTTTCTCCTTTTTCAAATAAAGAGTGTGTGATGTGACTTATGTATTTTGCAGTTAATTGAGGCACTTGTAATATATTTGTTGTACCAGTTTGTAACTCCAAATTACATATAGTTTTGAAAAAAACTAAACAATCTGTGCTTTTGTACGTAATTATAATATTTATTACACGTTGCATTAATATTGGGTGAGTTGTGAAAAGAAAATGATTATTTGATATATTTGTTTCTGAACCATTATGGCCTTATTTGTTGGAACCTTAGTCTTGAGATACATCTGTGAAATAGTTGTATGCCGTTCTGTATCGGAAAAGTAAATATTGTATTTTGTATAAACAAGAAATGCTTAGTTTTGTTGTAAACTGGGTACTTTGGTTAGCTTTTGCTGAGCTACGGATCTCGAGAGAACGAAGCAGTGTTTGAGACTGCGCTGTTTAGTGTTGTCATTCAGCTTGGGGTGATATGTAAGCATTTGTATGAGTGTTTCGTTTTGGTGCAAAAGCTGTTTTCTACTTTTTGTAGTGTTTCTTTTAAATAAAAGAGCAGATATAACAAAACTGTCTGTTGTTGTCTTCTACTTGAAGTCTTAGGGATTGGACACTTTGGCATTTTGCATTACCATGACCAGGAAATATTGTTCTCCAAGCAGTGATGGAAATGGGTTTTAGGAACTAGGGGTACGCTAAGGTCCATGAGGCTGAGGTTGGGAAGGAGGGAGGGGTAGACGCTATAAGTCCCCCCGTGAGACTACTGATGGGATCCTCGTGTGGTCATTGTCAAAGATCTAGGATCTTTGGTCATTGTGGGCATTGTAGCACGCTGCTCACCGGCTCCTCATGTGGCCACTGTGTGTATTACAGCGCTCTGCTCACGGGCTCCCCGTCAGGTTGTGGTGGGTATTGCAGCTCACAGACTCCCCGTGAGGATGTGGTGAGTATTGCAGCTCACAGACTCCCCGTCAGGTTGTGTGGTGGGTATTGCAGCTCACAGACTCCCCGTGAGGATGTGGTGGGTATTGCAGCTCACAGACTCCCCGTGAGGATATGGTGGGTATTGCAGCTCACAGACTCCCCGTGAGGTTGTGGTGGGTATTGCAGCTCACGGGCTCCCCATGAGGTTGTGGTGGGTATTGCAGCTCACGGGCTCCCCGTGAGGGTGTGGTGGGTATTGCAGCTCACGGACTCCCCGTGAGGTTGTGGTGGGTATTGCAGCTCACGGGCTCCCCGTGAGGTTGTGGTGGGTATTGCAGCTCACGGGCTCCCCGTGAGGTTGTGGTGGGTATTACAGCTCACGGGCTCCCCGTCAGCTCACGGACGCCCCGTGAGGTTGTGGTGGGTATTGCAGCTCACGGACGCCCCGTGAGGAGGTGGGGGGTATTGCAGCTCACGGGCTCCCCGTGAGGATGTGGTGGGTATTGCAGCTCACACTGACTCCCCGTGAGGTCGTGGTGGGTATTGCAGCTCACGGGTTCCCCGTGAGGATGTGGTGGGTATTGCAGCTCACGGACGCCCCGTGAGGTTGTGGTGGGTATTGCAGCTCACAGACTCCCCGTGAGGTTGTGGTGGGTATTGCACTCCCCGTCAGGTTGTGGTGGGTATTGCAGCTCACAGACTCCCCGTGAGGTTGTGGTGGGTATTGCAGCTCACGGACGCCCCGTGAGGATGTGGTGGGTATTACAGCTCACGGACTCCCCGTGAGGTCGTGGTGGGTATTGCAGCTCACGACTCCCCGTGAGGATGTGGTGGGTATTGCAGCTCACGGGCGCCCCGTGAGGTTGTGGTGGGTATTGCAGCTCACGGGCTCCCCGTGAGGTTGTGGTGGGTATTGCAGCTCACGGGCTCCCCGTGAGGTTGTGGTGGGTATTGCAGCTCACAGACTCCCCGTGAGGTTGTGGTGGGTATTGCAGCTCACGGACTCCCCGTGAGGTTGTGGTGGGTATTACAGCTCACGGACGCCCCGTGAGGTTGTGGTGGGTATTGCAGCTCACGGGCTCCCCGTGAGGATGTGGTGGGTATTGCAGCTCCAGGGCGACTGACGTCGGTGGGGGCGGGGAGAAGGGGGCACGCGCACGCGCACAGACTGGGCTATTTAAAATGGCCACCACGGCGTTCGCGGGCGTGCGGCTGGTGTCGATCGCGGAGCAGAACGGGGAGATCCAGCGGCACTCGGAGCAGCAGCCGCTGCGCCTGGAGATCCGCACCACCCAGGACAACGCCTTCCTCAGCCTCCACAGCAGTGAGTAGCCGCCCCCCCCCCAGCCCGGGACACGGGGGCACGGGACCCGCGCTTGGTCTGGGCCCCGGGCCTGCGGCCTGACAGCGCGGCTCAGCCCGGCCCGGCTCACACCCCAGCCCGGCCCGGCTCACACCCCAGCCCGGCCCGGCTCACACCCCAGCCCGGCCCGGCTCACACCCCCGCCCGGGGCCTGCACTCACCCACCCGCCCCGGAGGCCCAGGACCCGACACAGCCCCGGGTTCAACAGTGACAGTGCCATCGACAGTCAACTTTCCTCCCACCCCCCACCCCCCCCTTTCCTCCTCCTCTGCCCCCCCCCCCTTCCTTCCTCCTCCTCTGCCCCCCCCCCTTTCCCTCCTCCTCTGCCCCCCCCGTTTCCTCCTCCTCCTCTTCCCCCCCTCTCCTCTCTTCCCCCCCCCCTCTCCTCTCCCCCCTCTCCCCCCTCCCCTCTCTTCTCCTCTCTCCCCCCCCCCTCCTCTCTTCTCCCCCCCCCCTCCTCTCTTCCCCCCCCCCCTCCTCTCTTCTCCCCCCCCCTCCTCTCTTCCCCCCCCCCTCTGCTCTCCCCCCCCTTCCTCTGCTCTCCCCCCCTTCCTCTGCTCTCCCCCCCCCCCTCCTGCTCTCCCCCCTTCCTCTCTGCTCTCCCTCCTCCCCCCCTTCCTCTCTCCTCTCCCCCCCCCTTCCTCTGCTCTTCTCTCCCCCCTTCCTCTGCTCTCCCCCCTTCCTCTGCTCTCCCCCCCCCCTCCTCTCCCCCCCCCTCTCCTCTCCCCCCCCCTCTCCTCTCCCCCCCCCCTCTCTCCTCTCCCCCCCCTCTCCTCTCCCCCCCCTCCTCCTCTCCCCCCCCTCTCCTCTCCCCCCCCCTCTCCTCTCCCCCCCCTCCTCCTCTCCTCTCCCCCCCCCCTCTCTCTCCCCCCCCCCTCTCTCTCCCCCCCCCTCCTCTCTCTCCCCCCCCCTCTCCTCTCCCCCCCCTCTCCTCTCCCCCCCCTCCCCCTCCTCCCCCCCTCTCCTCTCCTCCCCCCCCTCCTCTCCTCTCCCCCCCTCTCCTCTCCTCTCTCCCCCTCCTCTCTCCTCTCTTCCCCCCCCTCCTCTCTCCCCCCCTCTTCCTTCCCTCCTTTCCTCTCTCCCCCCTTTCCCCTCTCCTCTCTCCCCCCCTTTGCTCTGCTCTCTCCCCCCTCCCCCCCCTTTGCTCTGCTCTCCCCCCCCTCCCCCCCCTTTGCTCTGCTCTCTCCCCCCCCCCCCCCCTTTGCTCTGCTCTCCCCCTCCCCCCCCTTTGCTCTGCTCTCCCCCTCCCCCCCTTTGCTCTGCTCTCTCCCCCCTCCCCCCCTTTCCTCTCCTCTCCCCCTCCCCCTCCCTTTCCTCCTCTCCCCTCCCCCCCCCCCTTTCCTCTCCCTCTCCCCCCCCCCCCCTTTCCTCTCCCTCCCCTCCCCCCCTTTCCTCTGCTCTCCCCCCCCCCCCTCCTCTGCTCTCCCCCCCCCTCTCCTTTCCTCTGCTCTCCCCCCCCCCTTTCCCCTGCCTCTGCCTCCCCCCCCTTCCTCTGCTCTCCCCCCCCCCCTTTCCTCTGCTCTCCCCCCCCCCCCTCCTCTGCTCTCTCCCCCCCCCCCCCCCTTTCCTCTGCTCTCCCCCCCCCCTTTCCTCTGCTCTCCCCCCCCCCCCCTCTCCTCTCCACTCCCCCTTTCCTCTCCTTTTCAAGATACTTGGAGTTGCTGCCGTCTGTGTTTGTGGATGTTGAAGGCATTGGTTCATTCAGTAAATTTTAATATTTTGCATGCAATAAATACATAGGACTGGGTTATAAAACACAGATTTCAATAATCACAGGTAAACGTTGAGTGGTTGCTGTCAGGTGCCATTCCCACCTAATGGTTTAAATCAAGTTTTAGAAGCCTTCGTGATGCACAAAAAAGATTGAATCCTGGCCTTATTCCATCTCCGAGACTTGCGATATGCTTTCAGAACTTTTGGGAGGCAAGGTAGCGCAACGCCAGAGACCCAAGTTCGATGCTGACCACAGGTGCTGTCGGAACAAAGCTTGTACGATCGCCCTGTGACCACATGGGTGTTCTCCGGGTGCTCGGGTTTCCTCCCACAGTTTTGTAGGTCAATTAGCCTCAGTAAAATTGTCCCTAGTGTGTGTAAATAGTGTATGGGGCGATCACTGGTCAGTGATCGCTGTTCTTTGTGCATTTACCAGATCTATTCCTCTCATGTTTTTGTCCACATCTATAAGATCACCTCTCATCCTCCTGCGCTCTGAGGAATAGTCCCAACCTGCTCAATCTCTCCCTTGAGTCCTGGCAACATCCTTGCAAATCTTCTATGCACCCTTTCCACCTTGAGAACATCTTTCCTATAACTCTTCAAATCTCTATAAAGATCACATCCTCTCCTGGTCTAATCTTCCGCTGGCACCTGACCACAGTGTCCATCTCTTTTTGCTGAGTTGTAACAAGAAAGTTGGTGGTGTAACTGTGACGGTGGCAAAGTAGAAAAGAGGGGGCTTGCAGATGACATGAGGCTTCTTAAAAACATCTCAGCCTCCGAACGATGCCAGGACCAGACGCATGTGGCTGATTCGTCCTTCCTTCAAGCCATCTGATATTGTGGGATGCAGACTTGGGCTCGTACTGCGGTTTTGTTGTTTCTCAAGGCTTCAGATGGAAAATATCCGAGTACTTTTTGTCTCGCTCTTCTCTTCTTCTTTCAGGCTTCAAATTTCCTGATTGCAAGCTTCAAACCTTGGCCCTCACTGTAAAACTATTCCGGTGCAGTGATTTTTTTCTTTACAAAGGTTCGGCAGAGATCAAGGTTTTGATCCTGACTAGGAGAGATGCTGTCCCTGTATGGTGTTTTGTATATACTCCCTCAAGGTGATCCTGACTACAGTGTGTCTGGGTTTTGTATATACTCCCTGTCCCTGTGGGTTCTCTCCGGTTTCCTCCCACATTCTGAAGATATGCAGGCTTGTAGGTTCATTGTCTTCTGTAAATTGTCTCCTAATGCGTAGGATAGAACTAGTGAACTGGGTGATCGCTGGTCACTGCAGACTCGGTGGGCTGTTTCAATGCTGTATCTCTAAACTAAACTAAAACTCCCTGAGTAATTTTGCCCATGCCTCCTCCTCTCCTGCCTCCTATAATGACTCCATTCTACTCTCCCATTTTCTCTGGCACCTTCATGTCTGTTCTGATGGCAACACCTTCATGTCCTCTACCTCGAGCATGATTTCTCTTCCACCGTTGTCAAGAGACCTCTCATCGCATCAGCACCATTTCCTGCACTGGCGGACCTCTTTGTAACGGATTTCGGCTATTGCGGACTGACCTACCGATGGCTGCCTGCGCCGACCCTCCCCAGCACTCCCGCGGGCCGCTACCATTGGCTCCTCGCCTCACCACGCCTCTCCCCATGCCGCCAGCAGGCCGGGTCCGGACCGAGAGTCTGGAGAAGGGTCCTGACCCGAAATGTGGCATCTCCATGTTCTCCAGAGATGCTGCCAGACCCGCTGAGTGATTCCAGCACTTTGTGTCCTTTTGTGTATTGATCAGCAACTGCAGCTGTTTGCATCTTCTTATACAATGGCACTCTCTTACTTGGTTATAGCGGACAATCAGCAATAACGGACACCATTTTCCCCCTCTATGGTCCATTATAACGAGAGTTTACTGCACTGATAATTTCATGTACCAGCCTCTGAACACACAACATAGATTTGAAGAAACCAAATTCAGCTTGGCCGATAGCTTTGCAGAAAACCCCACATTTCCATCTGTAAAGCTCAGCTTCTATAATAGCATCACCAATGTTCTGACCCTACTTGGCCACTAAGCCTGTCCTACCAAACCCCGGCAAATGGCATTTCATCTTCCTAGAGTCATGGCGGCCGGTTCTGATAGGTGGTAATTGAAATGTGCTATTCACTCGCTTCTCCTCTGCAGATGCTGCTTGACTTGTTCCAGCATCCTTTAATTTCAGGTTTCTCTCCCTCTCTCCCCAGTTTTTATTGAAGCCAATTAACTTACAAACTTGCATGTCTTTGGAGTGTGGGAAGAAACTGGAGCACCCATAGAAAACCCACAGAGGTCACAGAGACCCGAAGCCGTGAACCTTTGCTGCTGCCCATGGGCGCAGGTGTGCATCTCTCCTGCATGGAGTATTTGTGGGGGAATGCTGTCTGATGCAAGATTAATTGCATCTCTTGCGGGACCAGTGGATGATAAACACTTGGGGCGGCAGTGTTCTGTTTACTAGATCCAACCTGGTTGTTCATTTATACAATGGTGAGGTGATTTGGGGCGGCATGGTGGCGCAGCGGTAAAGTTGCTCCCTCACAAAGCCAGAGATCCGGTTTCACTACAGGTGCTAGTCTGTACGGAGTTCACGTTCACCCCATGACCTGTGTGGGTTTTCTCCAGGTGCTCCGGTTTCCTCCCGCACTCCAAACACGGACAGGTTTGTAGGTTAATTGGCGTTGGTAAAATTGTAAATTGTTCCTCGTGTGTCGGATGGTGTTGGCTGGTTGGCGCGGACTTGGGATGAGGGGCCTGTTTCCGAACTGTATCACTAAAGAGAGAGCCTTGTAGGAAGTGGGTGCTATGGCAAGGAAAATGTTATCTACATGGTCCCATGTTGTACTTTCAAAAACATTCGATGTGCTATTCATTATTTCAGAATGGCATTGGTTTGAAGCAGTCTGTTTTATGGTTGGAGGAAGGGCGATGCTGTGGGGACGGCCCTAATGTGAGCTGGGCACTCATTGCTGTACTGTGGTATCTGTCTCAACACGGGGTTCAGGGCCCAGGTGAAGAATATTGCTCATGGAACCCAAGTTGTCACATATGGTTTTTGCTCAATAGATCCTTCGTTAAGTTTTTTTTCTTTATAACCAACATTTGTAGGGTTGATGATTATGATTATGCTGGTGGTGAATCGCCTTCGCCAATGGGGCTTAGAGTTTTGATCGTGAGAAGACGAGAATTATAATGTCTAGAAATTTGTGGTGAAGTCAAGCGATTGAGTAAAAAAAAAAAAGACAGAAAATTACTTGTGTGGAACTTACCGCTGGTTTGTACCTGCTGAAACAGCCAGGGTGACAGGGTACAATTTAGGGTGGCGCAGTGGCATAGACTCTAATTCAATCCTGACTATATGTGCTGTCTGTACGGAGTTTGTACATTCTCCCTGTGACCTATGTAGGTTTTTTCTGGATGTTCCGGTTTCCCCCCCACACCAAAAGTAGGGTAATTGGCTTCGGTAAAAATTGTCGCTTGAATGTAGGATAATGCTAGTGTACAGGGAGATTGCTGGTCGGCACAGACTTAGTGGGCCGATGTGCCTGTTTCCACACAGTATCTCTGAAGTCTAAAGACTGGCTTTATTCCCACTCCTATGCATGGAGGATGAAGAAATTCCATATAGGCAGCACCTGTAGTCAGGATCAAACCTGGTTCTCTGGCACTGTAAGGCAGCAACTCTACTGCTGCCACACCTTGCTGTTGCCCTGTGATGTAAATGAAACTAGTTAATTCAGCTTGATGGTAGACAAAAATGCTGGAGAAACTCGGCAGGTGAAGCAGCATTTATGGAGCGAAGGAAATGGGCAACGTTTTGGGTCGAGGCCCTTCTTCAGATTGATGGTATATTTTACAAGTTATTCACGTTTTAAACTTTACAAAAATCACTTTTCCACTTGCTCTGCCCGTTTGCTGCATACGACGCCACAATGGATTCCCAAATTTCATTTTTTCTTAAACGCTTTTTCCGCGTGTGCTTGCCTGGCCTCCCAACATATGCACGGGTAAGTTTCCTTCTACTTTGCAAACGCTACCACGAGTCCTCTATTCACTTTAACTTTAACTTAATTTCTGCCGACAACGGTACAACTTTGAACGCATGCACAGTTTGGGGGAGCGGGCCCAACATGTCTGCATTTGGTCTAGTTAATAATTAAAATTAATTATTTGGGGCTCTGGTGAATGTGAATCTTCACACTTCTGTCCTTTGCTTAGGGTTCCCAACATTGCCTGTCCCAACCCACTGTATCTCTAAAGCTAAAATAAAGTAAACTTAAAAAGGTGAGACCCAAAAGAAAATTGATGATGTTCCCGGGATACAAGTGGTAATGGTAACGGAGTGAACATTGAAACACAAGTTCATTGTAGTGTTGGATCAAGTGGTTGTTTAATTACAAGCTTGCTCCAGTATTCAGGAGTGAACATTGTTCATGTCCTCCACAGATGCTGCCTGACCTGCTGAGTTACTCCAATACTGTTGTGTTTTGCTCGTTCCAGCATCTGCAGTTTCTTGTTGCTCTTTCGAAAGGCACAAGGTGGTGTATCAGACTGGTAGCCTATTATCAGACCTCGGGGGAAATTGATTTCTTCCACAACAGATACTGACTGCTCTACTGAGTATTTCTGGCACTTTCTGTTTGCTTTTCCGAGCTCTGACCTTTGCTGAAATCTAGTTTAGAGATTGGGTTTTTAAAGAGACTCTTACTGCCAAAGAGTTAGAGTTATACACCAGGCAAATAGGTTATTTGACCCAACTCAACTAGGCCGACCAAGATGCATAATTTTAAGAAGCATTCAGACAGGTGCATAAATAGGACAGGCTTAGAGGGATATAGGCCAAACATAGGCAGGTGTGACTTGTGTAGATGGGGAAAGTCTCCGCGCCAAATGACTTGATAACTATGACAAGCGAGTAACATGTGGCCTATATTCCTCTCAACCTTTTCGATTGAGGGAGTGCAGCGTAGGTTCATGAGGTTAATTCCTGGGATGGCGGGACTGTCATATGTTGATAGAATGGAGTGGCTGCGCTTGTATACTCTGGAATTTAGGATGAGAGGCTATTTTATTGAAACATATAAGATTATTCAGGGTTTGGACACACTAGAGGCAGGAAACATGTTCCCGGTGTTGGGAGAGTCCAGAACCAGGGGCCATAGTTTAAGAATAAGAGGTAAGCCATTTAGAACGGAGATGAGGAAAAACGTTTTCCCACAGAGAGTTTTGAATCTGTGGCATTCTCTGCCTCATAAGGCAGTGGAGGCCAATTCTCTGGAGGCTTTCAAGAGAGAGTTGGATAGATCAATTAAAGATAGAGGAGTGAAGTGATATGGGGAGAAGGCAGGAATGGGGTACTGAATGTGGATGAACAGCCATGATCACAGTGAATAGCGCTGCTGGCTCGAAGGACCGAATGGCCTACTCCTGCACCTATTGTCTATTGATCTATGTACCTGTCCAAAAGTCTATTAGATATTGTAGTAGTACCAGCCTCAACAACTTTCTCTGCAATCTCGTTCCATATACCCACCCACTGTGGAAAAACTTGCCCCTTGGGATCCCTTTTATTTCTCCAGTTTCCCCCACACTCCAAAGACGTACAGGTTTGTAGGCAAATTGGTTTGGTTAAATTGACCCCAGTGTGTATAGGAAAGTATTAGTGTGCAGGGATCGCTGGTCGGCACGGACTCGCTTGGCCAAAGGGCCTGTTTCCAAGCTGTATCTCTAAACTTAACTCTCGCCAGCGATGCAACTTGGAGTCTCAACACCTGTGTTCAATGCCCTGACCAATGAAAGCAATCATTTCAAATGCCGCCCTATCTACCAGTGTTGCCAGGGAACAAAGGTGAGAAGGGAAAGATTTAATAGGAAGCTGAGGGGCAACTTTTAAACTCAGAGGGTGGTGGGTGTATAGAACGAGCTGCCAGAGGAGGTTGTTCAGTGTTAGTTTAGAAATACAATGCGGAAATCGCCATATACTAGCCCAATCCTACACCCTGGGACCACTTAAATTTTTTTTACCAAAGCCAATTAACCTACAAACGTGTACGTCTTTGGAGTTTGTGTGGGAACTGAAGCACCCGGAGAAAACCCACTCGCGGGGAGAACACTCGTAGTTAAGATTGAATCTAGAGCTCTGCCGCTGTGCCACCTTGCCACCCAGGTAGTTGAGGCAGGTACAATAACATTTAAAATACCTTTGGAGATGTAGGGGTCAAATGCAGGCAGGTGTGACTAGTGTAAATGGGGCATCTTGGTTAGCATGGACATGTTGGGATGGGCCTGATTCTGTGATCTATGACTATGAATATTTTGTGCCGCTGCCTGCTTTATGTACGTTAATTGCTAAATTAAAGGAACTGAGGCAGCAACGTTGCCCATCTCCTGGCTGGTTTATCGGACTGAAGTCCATATTTTGGCTGCGGGTGATGAGCCATTTGGTAGACTGTGCCAAAAAACATTCCCTATTGACTGCTGCTATCCCATTGTTTTTGAAATGCCTGCTTTTAAAAATAGAATCTTTGAAGAAACACCTAGGTTCAAGTGAGATTAGCCTTCCTTCAGATATAAAAAAAAAAGCTGGAGTAACTCAGCGGGTCGGGCAGCATCTCTGAAGAAACGGAGTGGATGATGTTTCGGGTTGAGGCACTTCTTCAGACTGAGTCAGGGGAACTAGAGATTTTGACGGTGCTTCGGAGAAATGTTTTGAAGATACGCATCCTTCATGTTGAAATGGGGACTTAATAGCCTTGTGATTGTGTTCCTGTTGTTTCTGTATCTCTGCTTTCCGCCTGCACATCTGCTGGTTGGAGGCCTGCTCCATGATCACATTTTTCAAAGGTCATTCCTCGTGTCACACTGATTACCGCACATCCATTCAGAAAGGGCAGCGTTTCTCAAACTGCACAATGATGTCTGGAGGGCGTAGCCATTTCGGCAGCTCCTCATCACAAAGCAGCATTTACTGCCTCGAAAACCCCTGTGCATGGTGGGCTTTTGTCTTCAATTCTGTCTTTAAAAATTCAGAAAGTACCTTGGTTTGGGTAGAATGCTGTTCATTTGAGGATTCTTTACTTCCACAAATGTTTGTCGTTTGTGTGGCGGTGTGTGGGAATCATTGTCCCCTTTGGCTCCTCAGAGCTAAGAGAATTCTCCTAGTGCCGTCACCTCCCACACCCTTCCCCCTCACCCCCAGAGATACAAGCCGAGCTCTCAGCAATGTGACAGCTGTGTCTCCTCAATTTATTCTTTTTAATTTGATTTGGAGAATGGTTTCCTTTCCACATCTGTTGGTCTTTATTTGAGAGAGAGCTGCAGGGTTTCGTTGACAGCCTGATTGTCCCAAACGTGAATGTTCCCATTTACCGGTTGCCGAACACAGGGCTCCAGGACAATGCCGAGCCATTGAATGGGGCTCGGGTGTAAACGAGGCCAGGGAGCTTCCAGCCACACTCCTGCAACTCCAAACTAAATAGTGTTATCTAAATGTAATTCTCAGCAACAGTGTACAGGTAGTCCCTGGCTTTCCATTCCTGAGTGTTGTTCATAACCCAAATCATGTCCATAAGCGATAGGTGGAGAATTAGGCCATTCAGCCCATCAAGTCTACTCCACCATTCATTCATGGCTGATCCATCTCTCTCTCCTAGCCCCATTCTCCTGCCTACTCCCCATAACCCCTGATACTCATACTGATTAACAATCTGTCAATCTCTGCCGTAAGAATATCCATTGACTTGGTCTCCATGGCCTTCTGTGGCAATGAATTCCACAAATTCACCGCCCCATGACTAAATAAATTTCTCCCCATCTCCTTCCTAAAGGAACGTTCTTTGAATCTGATGCTATGACCTCTGGTCCTGGTCGCTCCCACTAGTGCAAACATCAGCTCCACTCTATCCAGAATCTTTTGGAAATTCGAAATGAACAAGAAACACATACAGGAGAGGATGGCAGGAATGGCTGTGTAGGAACGAACTGCAGATGCTGGTTTACACCGAAGATAGACACAGAATGTTGGAGTAGCTCAGCTGGACAGTAGCCTCTCAGTCTGAAGAAGGGTCTCGACCCGAAACGTCACATATTTCTTTTCTCCAGATATGCTCCCTGACCCGCTGAGTGTGTAGGCAAAGTGGAATAACGTTGAACTGGTGTGATTAGGTGATCGATGGTTGGCATGGCTCAGTGAGGTGAAGGGCCTGTTTCCATGCTGTGTCTCTAGTCTAAACTAAAACTACAAGGATGCTTTTCCAAAACATAGTAAAAAAAGTGGCATGCCATTTATATTTGTATTCTTAGATCAATTGTGATGTAAGTTATTGGGCCTGAGTCAGTGGGAGCAAGCTCGAGTCATTGATTTACATTGAGAGGTATGTGCATGAATGTAGTGGAACTTCCAGCCTAATGCCCGAAGGAGTGCTGCTCTGTGGTAGATATGAAATGAAGACAGACGCACACAGAATGCTGGTCAGGCGGGTCAGGCAGCATCTCTGGAGAAAAGGTGTAGGTGATGTTTCGGGTTGGAACCCCTCTTCAGATGAAAGTAGAGGTGGGGTAGAGAAATAAACTGGAGACGTGAAAAGACGAGAACAGATCAGGGCGGCAGCAGATGACCTCAAGAAGGGTGGAGCCCATAATGGCCCATTGTTGGCTGGGGATGGTATGATAGATAACCAGAGGGATACAAGGACGCAACCAGTGGAACTGGAAGGACGACTAAGATGGGGGCGTGTTGGGGGCGAGGGAATGCAGGAGTAATTTGAAATTGGAGAACGCCATGTTCATTCCGCTGGGTTGTAAGTTGCCCAAGCAAAATACAAGCATCTGGGTGTTAAGGATCCCATGGTGCAGTAATGACACACAGATAGCATGATTTAGTCCTAGGCAGCATTACTTGATAAGCCATCTACTCATTCCTCCTCTACCAACCCCCTCCCCTTAATGCGTGTCATTGATGTGTTTTTAATTAATGTTTTAGCAATATATGTATAACATTAATTATATTGCAGGACAGGATGTGTTGATGAAAAGGGAAAATCTCACTTGTTCAAAAGAGTTTGAACACTCTTTTAATCTGAAATGTGATTTGCAACATTGTTGTTAGAGGCACTGTCTTTTGTTCACGCAGGTGATTGCAACTAAATAACTTGAGGATGTACAGAGGAGTTGTTCCCAGTGTTGTGGGCAATATTTATCATGTAAACTGTATCATTAAAAGCACAGATTATTTGTTTGTGGCCGCATCAGTATGTATTGGGCTAGAGCTGCCCGCAAATTGGTCTGGGTGTTTCCTCCATTATAATTGTGATTGTGGGGACACGAGGAACTGCAGATGCTGGAATTTTGAGCAAAACGCAGTGCTGGAACTCATCGGGTCAGGCTCCATCCACTGAGAGAATGGACAGTTGGGTCAGGGCCCTTTAGAGGCTGATTGTACTGGGGAGGAGAAGTGGGGGTGGGATAATGCCTGGTGATGATAGATGGATACACGTTGTGATTATGGTTCAATATTGTTTCATTTGCTGTAAAGCGTATTAGGACAGTCTGATGTCATAAAATATTTTTGCATTTGCAGTCTGGAGCGTTTGATAGCACTGGGCCTCCACTCACTGGAGTTTAGAAACTTACAGAATAATGAAAGGCATGGATAGAGTGGATGTGGAAAGGATGTTTCCACTGGTGGGACCAGAGATCATAGAATTAAAGGGCGCTCTTTTAGGAAGGAGGTGAGGAGGAACATCTTTAATCAGAGGGTAGTTAATCTGTGGAACAGAGGGCTGTAGAGGCCAAGTCAGTTGATATTTTTAAGTCAGAGATAGACAAATTCTAGAATGGTGTCATGGGGAGAAGGCAGCAAAATGGGATTAGGAAGCAGAGATCAGTCATGAGTGAATGGTGGAGTGGACTCGATAGGCCAAGTGGCTTAATTCAACTCCTTTTACTTGTGAATGGATCCCTTTTCTGTTTAATTGATTAGAGTCCTGTTTATACACTTCTGGATCTGGCTGTACGTTTGTCTATTCAAAGAGCTGAGCCAATCTCGAGCAGTTTAATTCCAGCAGTATCTTGTGATCTTGGAATACCCTCCGGCAATATTTGTTTTCTATCCCCTCTCAGCTGAAGCTAGCTGGCCCTGTGTGGCTTGTTGAATAATAAGCTCTGGAAAATCAGTTATTCTGATCAATCGGTTATTTTTATGTGTGTGTGTGTGTGTGTGTGTGTGTGTGTATATATATGAGAGCTGGATTATCTCTGTCTAGCATCACGATGCATGGGCAATCATTAATCCTACGCATACTCTTTTTCTGCATCCCCCCCCCCCCCCCCCCCCCCCCCCCCCCCCCCCCAACATTGTCAACTTGATTCAACCCCTCTTGTAGAAACATGTCACTGCAGATGCTAGGTTACAAAGTGCTGGAGTAACTCCGCAGGTCAGGCAGCATCTCTGGAGAACATGGGTAGACAATGTATGGAAGGGAGGTTAGTTTGAGTCTGAAGAAGGGTCTCGACCCGAAACGCCACCCATTCCTTTTCTCCAGAGACGCTGACTGTCCCGCTGAGTTACTCCAACTTTTTGTGTCTATCTTTCATTTAAACCAGCACCTACAGTTCCTTCTTACACAGGTTAATCTGCGTGATGGTTTGGGCTGTGTCCACAATTCTCTGCAAATTTCTTGTCTTGGATGGAGTTGTTCCCAAACCAAGCTGTGATGCATCCCGATAAGATCCCCATCGGCTACCATGCTGACTTCCTCCATGACAGAACAAGGTCTTGGTCCTAGAATCACCTGGCCCTGCTGCACAGCCTTCGGACATTTGTGCACTTCACGCATGCACGTAGCTGTACAATCCTGTCCACACCCTTTTCCTTTCGCCTGTCCTCATTATTATCCCTGCAGCCTCAGTTCACTCTTTTGTTTGCCTCCTTCCCCCTCTCTGTTGTCGAATTCCAGTGAGCTTGCCCTGCTCCTGGCTCCCCAGCTCGCTCTCCAAGAATTGGAGTAGGAAGGCACAGCATTGGAGCTACTGCCTCTCAGCGCCAGAGACCCGGGTTCAATCCTGACCTTGGGTGCTGGCTGTGTGTGGAGTTTGCATGTTCTCCCAGTGACCACACGGGTTTCCTCTGGATGCTCTGGTTTCCTACCGCATCCCACAAACACGTGGGTTTATAGGTAAATTGACCCTCTGTGAAATTACCCCTAGTGTGTTGGGCATGGCTGCGAAAATGGGTTAACATGGAACGAGTGTGAACGAGTGATCGATGGCTGGCATGGACTAGGTGGGCTGAAAGGCCTGTTTCCATGCTGTATCTCTTTTTTTTTTAAAACCCCAACAACTAAAAGCTATTTGCTGTTTTTGGAGTGACTAGATCTAACTTGTAGGTGGGTCTATAATCTGGGCTGCGGGTAGTTTAGTGAAGCGTGATAATGCATCTGGATTTGCTTGTTTGCCATGGATTGTTTAATGCACAGGGGTGATTTGGCCATCTACTGTCATTTGTTTACACCCAGCAACGTTTTTGCTCAAAGGTTTGCTTGCTTTGACTTCAAATATATGAAGTAATCTCTAGGTGTAATTTACACTGTGAGATGTCACCATGTTCCTGTTGAAACCATTAATTTCTACTGTCACTCTCTTCTTTGTGAATTGTTAAAATCCAACAACAGGAACACTGTTGGTGCTGCTAGAGCTGCTGCCTCACAGCGCAGAGACCAAGGGGTTCAACCCTGACCGTGGCTTCTGTCTGTGTTGGGTTTGCCTGTTCACCCTGTGATGTGTGTGTTTCTCCCAAGTGCTCTTGTTTTGTTTTTTTTGCATCCCAAAGGTGCTTGGGTCGGTCACATAATTAATTGACCACTAAATTGTAGAGATGAGCGATAGAATGAGGAGTGGCGGAGTGGCTGAGATGAGAAGGTGGGATGAGTGTAAATGGGTGGTTGATGGCTGCCGTGTACTCTGGGCCAAAGGGCCTGTTTCCGTGCTGGATTTCTCCATTGCTCTCTAGCTTTTGTAAATCTAGAATCCATGAGCTCTTGCTCATTCATATGTGATCGGAGCAGAATAAGGCCATTCGGCCCGTCACGTCTACTCTGCCATTCAATCATGGCTGATCTATCAACCCTATTCTTCTGCCTTCTCCCCATAACCCCCTGACACCTGTGCTAATTATGAATCTATCTATCTCTGCCTTAAAAATATCCATTGACTGGGCCTCCACAGCCTTCTAACGGTTTTAAAGAATAAAAGATGTTGCATGCAAGCAATCTTTATATCGCGATGGAATCAAGAGCAGCTTCAGAAGTATCACCAAAATGATGCTGCAGCTGAGGCATGATTGACTGCTTAGACCAGGCATTGTGACAGATCAAGGAATGATGTGTCTCTGCTTCCCAAGTGAGTGTAAATTGTTTGTCTCCGACTGCTTGGGATATCAATAAACTGTAATTGAACTCCCTGCCAGGCATCCTCTCTCCTGCAGTACAAAACCACATATCAATCTTTAAACCCATAATATACGAAATGGAAAGATATTTGCTGGATTGTATAGGCAACACGGTGGTGTAGCGGTCGAGTTGCTGCCTTGAAGCGCCGGAGACCCAGGTTCCATCCGACTACAGGTGCTGTCTGTACGGAGTTAATACCTTCTCCCCGTGACTGTGGGTTTTATCTGAGATCTTCAGTTTCTTACCACACTCCAAAGAAGTATGGATTTGTACGTTAACTAGCTTGGTATAAATAGCCTGTCCCAATTGGGCGCCGTTTGCGCATAACACTGGTGGCGCACGAAGATTTTGTACATCCCAAAATCCTGAGGCGACCGTGCGTTACTGTCTACGTCACCGTGCACCATGCGCGCATCGTGACGTGTAAATGATGTCGCGCAAATGCCGCCCAAGTGGGAAAGGCCCTTAAGTGTAAATTGTGTGTGTGTGGGATAGTGTTAATGTGCATGGATGTCTGGTCAGTGCAGACTCTGTGGCATCTCCAAACTATACAGCTCCCAGTGTAAAACGGACCACCCCAGATTACGGTGAAAACTCTAGAAACACTTTTTGCTGTTTAGCTTTTAATCCCATTTCTACTTTGATTATTTGGGGGAGTTCAAAGTTGCTCCCTGTTCATAACCTGGGGGCAGATGAGTGGGGTTGTCTGCAGCTAGAGTTGTAATGCCTTGATAATGCTTTTGTAAAGTATTTCTTAATTTTGATTTGGGCTCTAATCCTACAGATGAGGCTGTCTGTGTATTTAAATGTGCGGTGAATCGGGAAACGGAATGCAGTCGGGTCGGCAAACAGTCCTTCATCATCACGTTGGGATGTTCCAGTGTCCTCCTGCAATTTCCATCGCAAAATGGTAAGGAATGCTTCTCTGCCGTATAGTTTTCCTGTCTTAGAATGTGAAAGGTGCATCTTTGCTTCGAAGCATGTCGGGTTGCATGTGGGGATGGTGTAGAACAGCCAGCACAGAGGTGCAGCGGTAGAGCTACTGCCTCACAGCGCCAGAGACCAGGATTCGATCCTGTTCTCGAGTAATTTATGTGTGGAGTTTGTGCGTTTTTCCCGTGACCACGTGGGTTTTCTTCAGGTGCTTCAGTTCCTTCCCACATCTCCAAGACATGCAGGTTAATTAGTAAATTGCTCCTAGTGTGTAGAATGGGGTAATAGAACTAGTGTGTGGGTGATTGCTGGTCGGCATGGACTCGGTGAGCAGAAGGGCCTGTTTCCATGCTGTATCTAAACTAGACACAAACTCAATAGTGGAAATATTTGTTTGAGAGTCAGTCCACTAATCATTACCTTCTGCTGTGAAATCATGGCTCTGACAGGCCGGGCCATTTTCTCGGAGGTTCTACAGCTAAATATTTGATTATATCCACATTTTTGTACAATCAAATTAAATGGTTTGTTACCTGTTCACTGATTAATGTTTCCTCTGCTCCCCCTAAGCTCACTTGGAGTCCAGTTCTATCTAAACTTGTTGGCTTCACTGAAATGTGTATTATAATATGGTGCAATGTCATTTTATTTTAAGAACTAAAATTAATGTGTTGGACATTAATAAAAGTAACATCCAATAGTTCTGCGCATCTGATATAGCCCACCCCACGACTCAAGTTACCAAATTATTGAAGTTAATTTGAGGGAAGAAGTGAATTAAGTTTTGAGATTTCCTCCTCATTGTTTCCCCGAAATTGAATCTATATGGTTGGTCTTGCAGCTTGCAGACATTAAGTAATTGCACATAAGTATATTTTTTACCCCCACAAACTTCAGCTTGGGTTTCTGCTACTCTAATCATTGTTGCAGGACAAATATTGGGCAATTGAATCTTGTAAAGAAGAGACAGATCGATGTGAATGAACACTGAATGCTCTCGGGCTCTACGCACATGATTAGACGCTTTGTATCGCTGTTATTCATAGTTCATAAGTTCCAGGAGCAGAATTAGGCCATTTGGCCCATCGAGTCTATTCCACCATTCAATCATGGCTGATCTATCTTTCCCTCCCAACCCCATTCTCCGCATAACCTGTGTCACTCTTACTAATCAAGAATCTGTCAATCTCCCCTTAAAAATATCCATCGACTTGGCCTCCACAGCCATCTGCGGCATTGAATTTCACAGATTCACCAACCTCTGACTAAAGAAATTCCTCCTCATCTCCTTTCTAAAGCTACGTCCTTTCATTCTGAGGCTGTGGCCTTTGGTCCTAGCCTCTCCCATTAGTGGAAACCTGTTCTCCTCATCCACTCTATCCAGGCCTTTCACTAGTCGGTAAGTTTCAATGAGGTCTCCCCTCTTCCTTCTAAGCTCATTGCCCAATGCTCAAGAATTTTTTATATTTTTTTCAAGTATGTTTACACCAACTGGATAGATTGGGAAGTTTCCTCTCAGCAGTCCATGATAAGCTGTTGAACACAAATGATATCTGATAGCTTCTAGATTTTTGGATGTTGGTATGTCTAATTTTCCCAGGCTCCAGACTCTCAATCAATGTGACGGTCTGCTATTTATTGACTCCAGTGGGTTTGAAAGCCCATTATCTATTTGCTTGGTGATTCTGATAGGGTTTAATGGCAGGGATAGAACTGCTTACTCCTGCATTGCTCCAGTCCCACAATCAGAGTAGCTGAAAATGGCTCATTTCCTGAATCTGAACTGAAGTACGTCAAAGGCAGAGCTACTGAATTAATGTCTGATAAAGAAAGTTGCCTCGAATGACAAGGAATTTTTCTTTGGCATTTGAAGTAACTGAGTGCGGCCACCGTGTTTCCAAATGGTTCCTCTTGTGTTATCTTCCAGAGTTCTACTCCTTTTTTAATATTCTGAAAAACTGCAGAGGGCACAACCTTGAACGATCTGTTTTCAGTGACCGAACAGAAGAATCTTCTGCTGTGCAGTATTTCCAGGTACCATCTCCAAGCTGATTTGTGTATTAAACTTTGTTCTTGGGGGAAATGTCACACTAGAGTTTTTGCTCAGTTCTTGCTACTTCTGGTTGTGTTTTTCCCTCCTGTCCAAGTTTGAATCACTTTCCTGAAGATGATGACGTATGAGATGATATCCTTGGGTGCTTTCCCCCCCTTGATCGTCTTTTTGTTTTAAAGTCTGTACACCCAGTCTTCTCGCACTGGAGCATTACCGCAGTGTTCTGCCAGGAGGTTAGTTTTCGAGCGGCATGGTGGCGTAACGGTGGAGTTACTGCCTAACAATGCCAGAGACCCAGGTTCATACCTGACTACAGAGGCTGTCTGTACGGAGTTTGTACATTCTCCCTGTAACCGCGTGGGTTTTCTCAGAGTGCTCCGGTTTCATCCCACATAGAGGCACAGGTTGGAAGGTTAATTGGCTTTGGTAAAATTGTCCCAAGTGTGTGTAGGATAGTGTTGGTGTACGGGATGATCACTAGTCGATGCAGACTCTGTTGGCCGAAGGGCCTGTTTTCGCGCTGTATTTCTAAAGTCGAGTTAGGGTAGATTCGGGCATTTATAATGGTCATGATAACAGATCTTCAAAAAATAAAATCTTCCGTGATAAGTGGAAGGTAACACAGAACTTGGCTCAAAAACCTTCACTGTCAAAACCATATTCTGTTAAACTGATCTCCATTTTCATATTTCACACCATGAGGTCACGCCCAAACAATATCATAGTTTTCAACAGCGTTTGCTGTTTGGGCCACTTTAAGCGTTCAATGCATTAAGTATTTTGTTGTTCAAACAACTATTGCTTCCAAAACCAAATTGCTGCAGGCTGATTGTTCATTAAATTTGCTTCTTGCAGTTCTATGGATATTTGTCGCAACAGCAGAATATGATGCAAGACTACATACGAACAGGCACCTACCAAAGGGCAATACTTCAAAACCATGCCGACTTTAAAGACAAGGTATGTAAGCATTGTGCCAGATTCATTTGTGGAGTTTAAATGAACAGCCGTCTTCCAGAAATGCTGCATGACCTGCTGAGCTACTCCAGCTCTTTGTGTTAATAGACAATAGGTGCAGGAGTAGGCCATTTGGCCCTTAGAGCCAGCACTGCCATTCAATGTGATCATTCAATGTATTCACTGACTCCGCTATTTTTAAGAGCCCTATCTAGCTCTCTTGAAATCATGCAGGGAACCTGTCTCCACCGCCCTCTGAGGCAGAGAATTCCACAGACTCGCCAATCTCTGTGAGAAAAAGTGTTTCCTCGTCCTTTTGTGTATTAACCAGCATTTGCAGTTCTTTGTTTCTACCTTCTCTATCTATGTATTCAGTTGGTACCGTGAAAGGGATGATGCCATTTTGGATGTTTGTTTATTGTTTTGGGCTGTGACTAGAGCTATGAGATTCATTAGCTGTCTAAAACCAATCCATGTATGTACTTGACTCTGAAGAAAGATCCCCAATCGAAACGTCATCTATCCACGTTCTCCACAGATGCTTCCTAACCCTCCGAGTGACTCCAGCACTTTGTGTCCTTTTGTCTACTGACCAACATCTGTTTCTACATGCCCTCATAAGCAACAGGAGCAGAATTAGGCCATTCAGCCCATCGTCTACTCCGCCATTCAATCATGGTTGATCTAAATCTCCCTCTCAACCCCATTCGCCTGCCTTCTCCCCATAACCCCTGACACCCATACTAATCAAGAATCAGTCAATCTCTGATTTAAAAACACCCATTGACTTGGCCTCCACAGCCATCTGTGGTAATGAATTCCACAGATTCACCACCCTCTGACTAAAGAAATTCCTCCGCATCACCTTTTTAATGGGGTGTCCTTTAATTCTGAGGCTATGGCCTTTGGTCCTAGCCCATCCCACTAGTGGAAACATCCCCTCCCCATCCACTCTATCCAGGCCTGTCACTATTCGGTATGTTTCAATGAGGCAGAAAAATCCACAGACTCACCAATGAGGGGGGACGTCCCATGCGGAGGTACCCCCTCATCCTTCTAAACTCCAGCGAGTACAAGCCCAGTGCCATCATATGTTAACCCACTCACTCCTGGGATCATTCTTGTAGGGGAACTGTTTGGCTGTGGACCAAATCTTTGATATTTTGGGGAGACCTGGAAGAGGAGGTTCATACTACAGGTATATTTTAGTCTGTGTAAAACTCCAGGATGCATTCAAATTCCCTCCATGTTGTAATACAGCTTTATCAGATCCAGCAGTGACTGCTATGTGGTTTTGAAAACATGTACTTGTGAACAGCATTACTGAATGGTTGAGTAATAAGGGCACTCTCTTTCAGGTGGTGCTAGATGTTGGCTGTGGCTCTGGAATTCTGTCGTTTTTCGCAGTGCAGGCTGGAGCACGCAAGGTGTATGCAGTGGAAGCAAGCACCATGGCCCAGCATGCAGAGGTGAGTGATGAGATCCCATGCCGACCATCACAAATTTCTCGCTAACTCTATCCATCCAGCTGCCAGCTCTCTGCTGCAGTTTTGCAGTGATGTACGTTGCAAACAAGGTTGTCACAATCCATTACTGGCCCCAGTTCAAGCTTTGAGGTGCCCTGCTATGTAATGACCTATAACTGTACCTTCTCATTGAACGTGGGGAAAAATTTGCTGTGAGTGTCAAAAGTGCAGGATGCAACCTGAATCCTAACTTAAACTCTGACATTACTTTTTGTTGGTAGTTAGAAACTTGGATTTTTTTTTTAAAACACTCGCAGATTAAGATATGCAATTCCAGAGTCGGTGAAATGAGACGTTATACTTGGAAGTTCTGTTTCATAGAAACAAACAGATATCTGTACAGAGTTTGGCCGTTCTCCCCGTGACTGCAGAGGTTTTCCCCGGATATTCCAGTTTATTCCCACACTCCAAAGACATACTGGTTTGTAGGCTAATTGGCTTTGGTAAAAATTATAAATTGGCCCGGGTGTGCAGGATAGTGCTATTGTACAGGGTGATTGCTGGTTGACGTTGACTTGGTGGGATGAAGGGCCTGCTTCCATGTTGTATCTCTAAACTAAAATCTATACTGTGTAACACGACTGAAAATGATTGTTTTCCTTGCTAGATGCTGGTGAAAAGCAACAGCCTATCAGATCGCATCCTCATCATCCCAGGCAAGGTGGAGGAGGTCAGCATCCCGGAGCATGTCGATATCATCATCTCAGAGCCCATGGGCTACATGCTGTTCAACGAACGCATGCTGGAGAGCTACCTGCACGCCAAGAAGTGGTTGAAACCAAATGGTACGTTTTATTCTACATGCAAATAGCTGAGGTAGGCGGGAAGATGGCACTGTATTAAAGTTAGTTTATACAGTGCCTTCCATTATGTTTGGGACTAAGGCCCATCATTTATTTATTTGCCTCTGGACTCCACAATTTGTGATTTGTAATGGGGAAAAAAAAATCACATGCGGTTAAAATGAACATTGTCAGATTTTAATAAAGGCCATTTTTATACATTTTGGATTCACTATGTAGAAATCACAGCATGGTGTATTTGTCCCAAACATTGTGGCAGGCACTGTAGTTAAAGCTTCACTTTCAGTCCTTGCACGGCACTGTGTATACATTGTATCTAGAAAAATTCTTCGTTTCCCCCCCCCCGGAAAAATTGGCGCCTAAGTCCAGTGAGGCGGCTGATTATGGCCTCATCGGGACTTCCACAGTTGGGCAAAGGAACTCCGGCAGATCTGTTCCAGTAGCCAACTACCACGGCTGACCCCGTGGGCCGATATCTTGGCCCCTAGGCAGACCGTTCCGGTACCGTTGGACTCTTCTCTGAGGATGTGATCTGTGGGCATTAATGTTAAATGGATATTCAATGGTCAATATAGGCTTGATGGGCAAAATGGCCTGTGTCCCAAGAATATGGTACAGTGACTCTAAAGTTATAACACACTGTTGTCAATGACATTGTTGAACTATAATTTGAAGGCAGTATGCGTGTGACGTAAATTCTAAAGATTATAAAGGATTAGCATGCTTTATTTAATCTGATGGCCGGTACCAAAGCGAACTAATGTACGTTTTAGCTGTAGTTTATTCAACTCTGAAGCTATTTGAGATTCGGTCGCGGAGGTTTAGAGTTGAGTCGTGGGTCAATGGCTGATCTAAAATGGCTTCATTAATTTGAAACCTGACCCACATCATGGTCTGTTTTCACTTGACCGTTCAATGCTTAGTTTTTTTTTTAAGGCATTTGGTGCACATGGCCAAAAAGCTGGATTGCATGTTTTAGGTGTGCTGTTTTAATGTAGTGTCTGTGTAGAGGTGTATCTTTTGCTTTGTTACTATGCAAGTAAAGCCTTTCATTATCATAATAGGCTACAGTGTGAATATTGGTCCTTTTTGGAAAAGTATCTGTTGATCAGGGAGTAATTTTGCTTCGAGAATTTTGCTTTGAGAATTAGGCTCGAGCAGTGTGCAAATTAATTGTCGGGTGTAAAAACGTTCACAATTGGTGATTTTCTGTAGCAGACTGCATGCTCTGTACTGGAACCCCATCTAATGCAGCCTGGCTTCCACAGTGTATGTATAAGAAAGAACTGCAGATGCTATCTGAAGATAAACACAAAATGTTGGAGTAACCCGGCGGGTCAGGCAGCATCTCAGGACAAAAGCAATAGGTGACGTTATGGGTCAGAACCCTTCTGAAGACCTCTGTATAATCCAGGGATAATTTCTCCCAGTCTGTAGGGTGTGTGTGTGATACACAGCCAATTTTACCTGTGTTTCAGTTCAGTTTCAGCTAAAACATACAACTACCACGGCTGACCCCGTGGGCTGATATCTTGGCTCCTAGGCAGACCATTCCGGTACCGTTGGACTCTTCTCTGAGGATGTGATCTGTGGGCATTAATGTTAAATGGATATTCAATGGTCAATATAGGCTTGATGGGCAAAATGTTGAGTTTCTGCATGTGTGCAGCAGTGTGTTATTTTCCTGGGAGGCTTCATTAATTTACAGTTGAATTAGTTTTTTTTTTGTCTATGCTCCCCAACCATTTATTAAGATCTGGCTTTGTGACTGGGTAGGTGATCAGCTCCCAGAACTGGTTGACTGTTGCATTTGTCTTTGAGGTGTGGTGCATGCAGTTAGCTTTACCGCTGATTTATCACATCATTGTGGTATCAGCAGCACAAGTGTGCTTCTAATCCATTATACTGGTCTTGAAATAATTAGTTACTTCAGACTTTTTTAAATATTTATTTATTTTTATTTTTATTCAAAGCATGTGTGTAAATGATAATAAACGGCAAACTGGTTACAGAGTTCTTACATAGCTTCAATTTTTCAAGTTTTTTTTTAAAGAAAAGAAATCGAGAAAGAAAGATAAGAGAAACTGTAAACTAATAGAAAGGAAAGAAGAGCAAGAAAGAAAGGAGATTACAAATAGAAAGATTGTGGAGAAAGATCTGGGAGATGCTGAGTATAGTTGTTCATCCAACCCTAAACTCAAGTTGTGATTTTAATTTTGTGTTAAACCAGTTAAAATTCAATAAATGGAGACCATATTTTAAAAACTAGTTCTGGTTTGTCAATTAAGACAAATCTTTTTTTTTTTTTTTTTCCAAATGTTACTTCAGACTTTTACCATAACATTTTTTACAGGGAAAAATGAATGTAAATTTGTTGATGTTGACTAGTATTTATTTGCTATTACATTCCAGGTAATTTGTTTCCAACCCTGGGTGATGTTCACCTTGCACCCTTCACAGATGAGCAGCTTTACATGGAGCAGTTTACAAAAGCAAATTTCTGGTAAGTTTAGTATAGAGATGCAGCATGGAAACAGGCCCTTCGGCCCTTCACTTACCTGTTTGCACACTAGGTTTATGTTATCCCATTTTTGCATCCACTCCCTACACACTAGGGGGCAATTTTGCACTGACCAATTCACCCACAAGCCCGTATGTCTTTGGTGTGTGGAAGAAAATGGGAGCACCTAGAGGAAACCCATGCAGTCACAGAGAGAACGGGCAAACTCCACACAGACAGCACCGGAGGTCAGGATTGAAGCTGGGTCTTCAGCACTGAGGTAGCTGCTATGGCACTGACCTGATGATTGCTGTTCTTCTCTGTGGTGGGAGTTGAGAAACATAAAGAATCACAACAGTTGCAGACTGTTTGTTTTGGACTCGATTTAAATAAGGCTTTGCAGAGAGCGTATATTTGAGAAGTAAAATGTACTTGGAGGTAACACTGCCGCCCATGTGTGTGACTGACTCCAAACTACAAACAAAGCAAATAAGTTCAATGTATTCTGTGCTCTATTTAAGAAGCAGAAGAAACTCAACTTAGGGGAAGAAACTGCTCCAAACTCCAAATTTCCCCAGAAAAGTACAGCACGTGGGAGGGAGCCTGTTGCACAGAACATTATTAATCTGCTGGTTACACAAAAATGCAGGAGAAACTCAACGGGTGCATCAGCATCTATGGAGCGAAGTAGATAGGCAATGTTTCGGCCCGAAACGTTGCCTATCTCCTTCGCTCCGTAGATGCTGCTGCACCCGCTGAGTTTCTCCTGCATTTTTGTGTACCTTTGATTTTCCAGCATCTGCAGTTCCTTCTTAAATAATTATTAATCTGCTGTTTCCCTGCTTGGAGTTCACTCAGAAAATGGGCCTTTTAGAGAGCAGAGGAATTAGTAAGTTGATAGGAAACTGAACTTGCAAACGAAGCAACAAACTAATGAAAACAGCGCAGTTTCCCAAGAAAAATATAGTATTTGGGGGTGGTTACACTTGAGTTGGTCTGCTGTTTACCCAGCCAATGCATACTCATTACTAATAGGGTAATGACTCTTCCAATAATCTCCGCTGCAGAGATACATTTCCATTATATCCAGTCGTGTTTTCCACCATAGGTCTATTTCTATGAACAGAATGACAAGGGCTTGCATTTGTGCAGCACCTTCCTGCAGTGCGGTGTCTGTAATTTACAGGTTACACTGATGTGGTCTAAGGCCATTTCCTGCACTTAGCTTGCTTCTCCATTTCCACCATAACCCGCGTCCCTCGTAAACCCTTCACTGCTGTTGACAGACGGACCATTACGTGCATAAATAAGCCTCGAGTGTATCAGAGTTGGGAGCTTGTAGCCTCGTAAAGGTATGGATACTAAAACATTAGGGAAGCGCTATGGGTATATTTTACAGTTATTGTATGTGGGGATCGTGTGATGTATTGCATGGAGAGGTCCTGTGTTGTTGAGCTTTCCTCACCACTGTGGTGAATACCAGCTGGTTGTCATGCAACTGCCAGCACAACTGTAGGAGTAAACAGCAAGAAAATAACCTTCTAAGGATGGGAATGGATAACATTTAAAATACATGGCTACATGGATAGGAAAGGTTAAGAGGATATGGACCAAACATGGGTAAATGGGACTAGTTTAGATGGGGCATCTTGGTCAGGATGGACGAGTTGGGCCGAATGGACGGTTTCAGCGCTACTTTTATGCAGCGTGGAAATATGCCCAACATGCCCACACCAACCAAGATGCCCCATCTACACATGTCCCACCTGCCCGCATTTGGCCCATATCCTTCTAAACCTGTCCTCTATCAATGTACCCGTCCAAATATCTTTTAAACGTTGTGATACTACCTCCTCTGGCTGCTTGCTCTGTAAACCCACTGCCATCTGTATGGAAAAATCTGTATGCTCCTCGGATTCATATTAAATCTTTCACCTTCACCTTAAGCTTATGCCCTCTGGTTCTTGATTCCCCTACTGATTTTGGGACAAGGCAGGAACAGGGCACTGATTGGGGATGATCAGCCATGATCACATTGAATGGCAGTGCTGGCTCGAAGGGCCGAATGGCCTACTCCTACAACTATTGTCTACTCTTGGTAAAATACTTGATGTAAGATACTTTTATTTTCTGATATATAATAAGACCAAATCTTCTGAATAGAGAAACTGCAATGTGGACAGAAGTTTGATACATGGACGTTATTTTAATGCTTTATTTTATTTGAAGTCTGGTTTGGAGATTTTATTTTGTAACAGTGGGAGTAGCCCTTGAGATGCCAATCCAGTTCTTTATCTATCTGTGCTCACCACTGTGTCTGTTTGATGTCAGGTATCAGCCGTCGTTCCATGGTGTGGATTTATCATCCTTGCGGGCTGCTGCAGTAGATGAATACTTCAAACAGCCAATCGTCGTGAGTGTCTCGATGCGTTGGTTTTCATTAATTATTGCTCATTTTACCTTGACATAAACTTGCCGTCCGTCGAAACCCGAAAAGATCGCCAGGGTTGTTAAATCTGAATGTGTGGGAAGGTTTGCACTGAAGATGATACAAAATACTGGAGTAACTCCGTTGGTCTGGCGGCATCTGTGGAGAGCATGGATAGGTGAAGTTTCAGGCCGGGAGTCTGAAGAAGGGTCCTGAACCGAAACATGGCCTAACCATGTTCTCCAGAGAACCACTGAGTTACACCAGCACTTTGCACCATTTGGTAAAAAATACTGTTTTTGATCGGGACCCTTTAGATCAGGGGTGTCAAACTTGCGGCCCGCGAAGGGGTCCAATCCGGCCCGCGGGGTGATTTCCCCGATGGCAGAGCGGGCAGCAGCTGTCCCCGGTGCCGGATCGGGTTGCGTTCGCACGTACAATCTGGCGTGCATGAAGTTGCATTTCGCCCATGACCTAACACGAGTTACAATGTGTTTGACAACCCTGCTTTAGAAACATAGAAAATAGGTGCAGGAGTAGGCCATTCAGCCCTTCGAGCCTGCACCGCCATTCAATATGATCATGGCTGATCATCCAACTCGGTATCCTGTACCTGCCTTCTCTCCATACCCCCTGATCACTTTAGCCACAAGGGCCACATCTAACTCCCTCTTAAATATAGCCAATGAACTGGCCTCAACTACCTTCTGTTATCAGAGAATTCCAGAGATTCACCACTCTCTGTGTGAAATTTTTTTTTCTCATCTTGGTCCTAAAGGATTTCCCTTTTATCCTTAAACTGTGACCCCTTGTTCTGGACTTCCCCAACATTGGGAACAATCTTCCTACATCTAACCTGTCCAACCCCTTAAGAATTTTGTAAGTTTCTATAAGATCCCCCCTCAATCTTCTAAATTAGATTAAAACCAATCGGAAACCATATTCCCCTGACTTACTCCAGTACTTTGCCTTTTTAATTTTGAAAACTATCATCTGCAGTTACTTGTTTCTGCAATTAAACATAAACTGGCCCTCAGCTGGTCTGTTGCATGCTTGTTGCGTTTACCGTGTTGTGTGTGACGCTGAGTGCTCTGTGTTTTGAAGGACACATTTGATATCCGGATTCTAATGGCCAAGTCGGTGAAGTACACAGTGAACTTTCTAGAAGCCGAAGAGAATGATTTGCACCGGTAAGATGTCGAACTCAGAGTCCACAGTGCTGATGGAATACAAGTCCCAGAGAATCGTCTCACAACTCCTATGTCTGGGGCTGGAGAGCCTCAATGAACAGGGCTGACGGAGCGCCACTCACAAAACATCGCCACACAACTCCTGTATTTATTGGGGCTGGAATCAATTGGCTGAATTCAGGATTTGCTTGCAGGACTGTTAAATTCCTTGGTTATGCCAACAGCTGGTCCATTAATGTTATTACAAGGGCGGAAGTACTGTAATTTCACGAAAATAACCCAGAAGGTATATCTTAAATCAAAATGATAGATGCAGTGAGGGTTATGTGGGCGACTTTTGTTTGCAGAAGGCCTGACCAGTTCGATTATCCTGCAGTCACTGGTAAGTTGATGTGAGAATGGAAATGGCTGAATCTTGTATCTGTGTGTGTAAACAGACAATTGTGACAATGTACAAGTTGTTATTCGCTGTTTTCTTTTAAACCAGTGAGACTTTCTAAGCACAGTAGCATATCTGGAGTGACATTGAGCCAAGGGGTGCACACTATATACTGTGACCTCATTGTCCGGTTTTACCAAAAACAAATGTGGAGGGGTCAGATTTTCGTGAAATTACAGTAGGTCTGCTCTGATCTACTTCTGTCTAGATTCCACAACTCGTCTAATAGCCGGGCAAAATACCACAAGCTGATGCTGGCCACACTTGCCTCCAGGATCAGTCAGGTGTTCTGCAATCCCAGCTCTCTGTCTCTCTCTTTTTTTCTAAACTGTTTTCATCATGATCTGCCTGACCAGAGTCATGGAAATGCTGCCTCGCTCTCCACACATCAAATGGAGAGTGGTGATGATCTAGGAGTGCACTGATCATTAGGACTCTGACTTGGTAAACGTGGAGCAAAGTGGCAGGACTCCAGACCGGCCTAGTAATAGTGGGCTCTTATTATATTGTAAGGGAGTAGAAACAAAGACCGGCAGATGCTGGTTAATACATAAAAGAACACAAAGTGCTGGAGTAACTCGGTGGGTAAGAGGTAACGCTTCGGGGCGAGATGCTTCAGAAGGATCCCAACCTGAAACGTTAACCATCCATGTTCTCCAGAGATGTTGCCTGACCCACTGAGGTAGTCCAGCACTTTGTGTCCTTTTGTCTCTTGTCTATTTTAATGTGGAACTGTTGATGGGATGCCTCTCAAGACACACACGTGTCATTTAGTGGGCACAGGCAGCAGTTCTGTTGGATGTTTATCATCCTGGTGATTGCACTACCAGATACATGTCAATGCTACATAAAGAAATCTGATTGCTGCCTATTATGTGGGAGTGAGGCCAGCCAGGGTCTATTGAACAGGAATGTCAGCCCTTGCTCTTGCTTCTAACATGCCTCGTGCTACTGATCACGTCATGTTCCGTCACCTTGTGTCGAGCAGACAGTTAAAATCTTTAGGATAAACACCTCCAAAAAACATAGAATCTGTAGTCATGATTTTAATTCCAGTATTTTTAAACTAATGGATAATTATTGTGGATTTAAACAAATTGGGGTATTTCATGTGGTCATTTTAGTTTAGTTTAGAGATGCAGCGCGGAAACAGACACTTCGGCACACCAAATCCGTGATCCCTGCACTCTAATACTATCCTACACACACACACTATGGATAGTTTACAATTCTACCAAGCCAATTAACCTACAGACCTGTACGTCTTTGGGGTGTGGAAGGGGAACGGGAGATCCCGGAGAAAACCCACGCAGGTCTCGGGGTGAACATACAAACTCCGTTCAGACAAACACCCGTAGTCGGGATCGAACCCGGGTCTATGGCTCTGTAAAGCAGCAACTTTACTGCTGCACCACCACGCCCCTTCCAGCAACTCTGACCCTCTGAGTTACTCCAGCATTTTGAGTATTTTCAGTCAACTCTAGCAGTTCCATTAACAAGCCGCTAAGCATAGTTAAAGGGTAGGAGAGCTGTCATAGTCGATACCAAAATTGTGAGGGGCACTGTGGTATATTTGCTGATTTTTATTACCCACCCCCCCCAGCTGGGACTTACCCATTCAAATCAATTCAAATAGTTTTGCAAAAATTTGCTTTCTAACAACTTCCCGTGGATTTTTTTGGGGGAGCGTTGGGATGCGTGGTGTGTGCATGCGTGTTTACAAAGCAGAACTTTCTGCCTGAAATTGAGCTGTAATTAACAAACAATATTGATATCATCTCGTCTTGCTCCAAATGTGTTCATCCCTCATTTCTTCTTGCAGAATAGAAATTCCATTCAAGTTCCATATGTTGCATTCAGGGTTAGTCCATGGTTTGGCATTCTGGTTTGACGTGGCCTTTATTGGATCTCAGTGAGTAGTTCGATTTCTCTTTTCTATTTGAAATTGTGTAACTTGTTGACTGATGTTATTGCTGGAGATGAAGTGTGTTTGTCTGTTATGTGAAACGTGTGTGGTGTTGGAATCGTAGACCTTTTGGAAAAGTAAATTGAGAGATTTAATTGTCGGGGGGGGGGGGGGGGGGGGGGGGGGGGGGGGCTTTTGTCCCTATAAACCTGTAATGATTGATCAGAGTTTGAAGAGATCTTGACCCGAAACATCACACCTTATCAAATATGTCTGATCCGATGAGTTACTCCAGCTTTTTGTCTTATTTCTGTTTAATTCATCGTTGATTGTCTCGATTTCGATTTGAATGTCCTAGTACCATAGCCATTAATTCTCTAGCCTGACTTTAAAAAAGCACTGTATTTTGAGGCCTAGAATTAAGTAAATGTGGGGCTTTACATTATACAGCGTGGTAAATGCTCCTTCAGCCCAAAGTGCCCACATCGATCAACATGCCCCATCTAATGTGGGTCTTGACCTGAAATGTCACCTATTCCTATTTTCCAGTGATGCTGCTTGGCCTGCTGAGTTACTCCAGCATTTTGAGTCTATCCCCATGCACACTATTCCCATTTGTTTAAACTTATGGGATAGAAGACAGGTTTTACATGACTAGAAGGAATAGGTTTCATGCAGTTTTAATTCCTATCATATTTTTGCCTGTGTATACAAGAGGCTTCAAAACAAGATTCTCAGGAGAAAATATGTTGTTTTCCCTGTGGAGATTATAAGGCCTATTGTTAAAGGAAACCATTACTGCATCTGCTGCACCAGTTAAATGTGTAGAAACAAGGAACGGCAGATGCTGGTTTACACAAAATCCTTGCAGTGCCGGAGTCACTCAGCAGCTGTGGAGAAGGTAGATGGGTGACATTTCGGGTCTGAGTCATCTGAAGAAGTCGCCTATCCACGTTCTCCAGAGATGCTGCCTGACCTGCTGAGTTACTCCAACCCTTTGAGTCTTTCTATAAAATAGCCTTGCAGTGTGGAAACAGGCCCTTCAGCCCAAATTGCCGACACCGGCCAACATATCCCACCAACAGTCCCACCGACTTCTTATAGAAACTTACAAAATTCTTAAGGGGTTGGACAGGCTAGATGCAGGAAGATTGTTCCCGATGTTAGGGAAGTCCAGGACAAGGGGTCACAGCTTAAGGATAAAGGGGAAATCCTTTAAAACCGAGATGAGAAGAACATTTTTCACGCAGAGAGTGGTGAATCTCTGGAACTCTCTGCCACAGAGGGTAGTTGAGGCCACTTCATTGGCTATATTTAAGAGGGAGTTAGATGTGGCCCTTGTGGCTAAGGGGATCAGGGGGTATGGAGAGAAGGCAGGTACGGGATACCGAGTTGGATGATCAGCCATGATCATATTGAATGGCGGTGCAGGCTCGAAGGGCCGAATGGCCTACTCCTGCACCTAATTTCTATGTTTCTATGTTTCTATGTTTCCATTTGGCCCATATCCCTCTAAACCTGTCCTATTCATGTACCGGTCAAAAAGGTTTCTTAAAATCTGTGGATAATTTTATTACAAGCAAAGCTTTTGTATTCTCTCATCTCTGGTTTAGTTCTGTGCGTGTGCTGACTCTCTTTATCCCTTTCAGAATGACAGTGTGGCTCTCCACAGCTCCGACTGAACCTCTGACTCATTGGTACCAAGTTCGTTGTTTGCTTCAGTCACCGCTGTTCACCAAGGCTGGTGATACTCTCTCAGGGACTGTTGTGCTAAACGCCAATAAAAGGTACACTGACATCTGAATTCAAGAATTAAATCCAATGTGTTTTTTAAAAGCTTTGTAAATGTAGTTGATAATGCCAAACACGACAAAGACGTATCACAAGATTTGTCGAGTCAAATTTGCCTTGGCCATAAGGGAATGCTCAGGCAGATGCAGCTTTTATGGAGTGCAGAAAGAGAGAAAAATTAGAGCAAGCTAGTTTAGACAGAAACTCTCTCTAAGTTTAGATACCCAGGTGCAGAAGACCATTGCTTGTGGTGGAAACATTTTAAACTAAATTACGACTGAATTAAGCCAGAAGTCAAGAAGCTTTCAGATATCGGAGTGTTGCAGGGGTGGGAGGAATTTTTGGGAATGAGGGAATCTATAGGACAACTTGAAAACAAATGTGAATTTTAAAATCAAATGGAGAGTCAGGTAGCAATGGTAGGATGGGCTGCTGGTCAATTAGGATAGGTCCAGTGGAGTTTTAAATAAATTAAAGTACATGGCAGGATGCTACCCAGAAGTATATTAAACTACACAATTGCAACATTTTATATGAGACACTTCACATTTTACATATTTTGGATTTATGTCTTTTTACAATACAGCGCTTGTTCCATTAATACCAAACCCTGATTAATGTGCTCATCTGGAATAAATGACGTGTTCACATTTATACCTGGCAGTGTAGTTGTGAATATGTTTAATTTCAGCAGTTTTATATAATGTGCTGCTTTTCAAGACTAACCCCTGCGTAAAATAAGGTGCCTGTATGTGTGCAGATATTTGTTTGTGATTGTAAGAATAGTTCCTCAAACTGATGCATAAATCATAATTAAATGTGTATTATCGCTAAATTTATATCTGACATTAAAAGCCTCCAAGTGTGATTGAATTTTGTTTTGCTCCTTTTTATAGGCAAAGTTATGACATTAGTATTCTAGCCCAGGTAGATCAGACTGGTTCCAAATCTAGTAACTTACTCGACTTGAAGAATCCCTTTTTCAGGTAAGTATTGCAATCCAATGCTGAATCTTGTGGTGCTACATTGAAATTGCACAAATGTTAATTCACATTACACTCTTTTGCTCTTTTCCCCTGGCTTTCTACAAAGAGCATGCATTCTTCCTTTGACGTCACTCCCAGACTATCCAAATAAGTCTCCAGGTCACGCAGCTGAGTAATGTTGGCTGCTTCATTGAGCATATCCGCGGTGGGATAAACTAATGCAGATGTCAGCAACAACCAAGAAAAGTAACAGAGAAATCAGACCACCCTGTACTTGCAAACGCAAATCATCTGCTGGAGAAAGGGGAAATGTGAAGCCCATTAGATTTTACATTCTCAATCTTTCCTCTGCAATCAATGAATTATAAACGGAATATCTTTGCATTTTATCGTCCTTTGAGTAATATTGAATATTTGCAGCTAGCCCTTTCTGTTAAATTCTCACATCAGATATTTTCTAATGAGCGAGATATTGGCAACAAATATAAATATTCTACTCTAGACACTTTTATAAAAGCAGTAATCTGAAAACCATAAAGGCCAATAACTACTGCTATGCAAAAAGAATGATATTTTATCATGAGATTTCCGTGGCAAGGAACAGAGTGGAGATGAATGCTTCAGTTTAGTCACGGATTTTGCATGGACGTTATTATTTTATCATGTTGCCTAAGAGTTCTCGCCGTCCTTGTAGGCTGAAATATCAGGAAACCAGAAGAGTGTATAATTCCACATGGCTGACTTTATTCTAAATATTACTAATAACTCCACCCAAACTGTGTTCAAATTTATTGTTGACACGAGATGCAGTGAATAGGTCTGTTTTGCATGCTGTCCAAAATGATCGGGTAAACGTACATAAATACAATCAAGTCAAACTCGAGTGCAGTTAATGGAGCACAAGGGAAGGTAAAGAGTGCAGGATATAGTTGACATATTGTAGAGCATCAGTACTATAGACCTTTATGCAGAGGTAATGGAGAGGAGGCAGGTGAATGGGGTTAGGAGGGAGAGATAGATCAGCCATGATTGAATGGCTTAATTCTACTATCACTTATGATCTTTCGTGCAGCAGTAGAGTTGCTGCCTCACAGCGCTGGAAACCCGGGTTCAATCCCGACTATGGGTGCTATCTATACGGAGCTTGTAGGTTCTCCCCGTGACCATTTGAATTGCCAAGACGTGAAATACCACAGACCAAAACCATGATTAGTATGGACGGGTACTTGATGGCTATTTAGGCCCGTTTATGTGGAGTTTGATTCTGTGACTAAACTAAAAGTCCTCTTGTCGCTGCCCTCTGCTCACCAACACCTTTTTCCCTGTAATAATCTGTTCTGCTCCTTTCGATGGTGCTGTGATCTGTAATGTTATTTCCCTGTTACACAGGTACACGGGTACAACGCCCTCACCGCCCCCTGGTTCACATTATATATCTCCATCAGAGACCATGTGGAACACATCTGCTTCTTACAACCTGAGCTCAGGACTAACGGTCTCTGGTATGGAACACTCTTTCATCTTTGGCCTTCTAAATATCAGTAAATCTTGTTCTGATTTAGTTGTATGCTGTATGCAAGAACCAAGTGTATTTTATTGTCATCTGTCCCAAAATGGAACAATGAAATTCTTACTTGCAGCAGCACAACCGATATGTAAACATAGAGAATATAGACACAAACCATTGTCCTCTTCACAATGTAGTCAGCATCAGAGACCCACACCACCCTGGCTGCACTGTCATTCGGGAAGAAGGTACAGGAACTGTAAAACTGTAACGTCCAGGTTCTTCCCTATAACATCAGGCTATTAAACACTACAACCTCCAAATGGGCTCCGAACTACATAGACTTGGGGGCATTAAATTTTGACTTTGCACCATCATTGCTTATTTGTCTGGTGTTTTTTTACACTATATACACACTGAAGTTTGCTTATAGTGTTTACAGCGCACTATGTTTACAAGCCCACATAAGGGCTCTGACCAAAAACATCACTTGTCCTTTTTTTAATCTAGTGATGCTGCCTGACCTGCTGATTTACTCCGACACTTTGTTTTGTTTTTTGCTGAGTTAATCCAGCACTTTTTTTAGTGTTGGGAATCTTCAGAAGAAATCCTAACCCAAAACATCACCTATCCATAGATAGATGCAAACTCAGCGGGACAGGCTGAGAGAGAAGAAATGGGTGGCGTTTCGGGTCGAGACGAGAAGGGTCTCGACCCGAAATGTCACCCATTCCTTCTCTGCAGAGGTGCTGCCTGTCCCGCTGAGTTACTCCAGCTTTTTGTGTCTATCTTCGGTTTAAACCAGCATCTGTAGTTCCATCCTACTCATCAACTATCCTTGTTCTCCTGAGATGCTGAAGGCAGACACAAAATGCTGGAGTAACTCAGCGGGTCGGAACCCTTCCTTCGGCATTGCGACACATTCTCCAGAGATGGTACCCGACCTGCTCGGTTACTCCTGCTCTTTGTCTCTTTTTTGTAAACCAGCACCTGCAGTTCCTTGTGTCTAAACTACTTTTGTTACATGTACCTAGACACAATGAGATTGTGTTTTCATACAACTCTGTAAAATCTAACTGTACATGAACACAATCATGCTCACACACAAGAGTGCCGTTGAATTGTAATTTTGTTTTTTGGCAGACTCTTACCACATTGTCCCACTAAGTTACTGCTGTTATCTATGCATGTGTGTGTGTGTGCCAAGCATGTAAACAAATTCTCAATCTGCTGGTAACAATCGGATTGCTTATAGAGCACAAACTAAACTTGATTGAGTTTCCTTATCAATTCAGCCATTTATCTTTCTAAAGCACACTAACTTATCAAGAGATACAAGGAACCGCAGGTGCTTGTTTGTACAAATAAAATCTGTGCTGGAGTAACTCAGCGGGCCAGACGGCATCTCTGGAGAACGTGGATAGGTAAGGTTTTGGGTCGGGGCACCTTCTTCAGACACACTGTTAAAATTAGTTTTCTTCCCTCCACCTTAATCCAATCTCCATTTTCCATACCAAATTGGTATTGCCCCTACGTGCTGCAGGTGCGTGCTGTAGAATTGCTGCTGAGAAGCTGATAATTGCTGCTTTATTTTACATAATTCTTTGATGCTCTGTTCAGCATTTACAACCACGAATTTTCAATGTAGAACACGTCCTTCTCATTGGAATTGCTGGCAGTTTATGGAGGGAGATTAGTTCCATATGACGAAGGGCAAATGAGTTTGTGGAAGAATTTTAATGCTGATGTTATTCTAATCAGTTAAACTGACATTGGTGATGCAGGTAAAAAAATGTGACATTGTGCTTTTCCACTTTTGAAGGAGTCCCAGCAGCTTATGACTTGAGCAATGTGATTGCCAGTGGATCTGCAGTCAGCCACAACAACCTGATTCCATTAGGTAGGTATAAAATAATGCTGTTCAGCAGCTTAGTAAGAAAGTTCAAGGTTGCAAAGGAACATTGTCAAACTCCAAACCACGATAATCTTCACACCCTCCTCCCTTCCATTGTTAGGGGGCTCCTGTTGTCTTTAAAGAGTATATGCTCCCCCATAGCTATGTGTGATTTGTTTAACTATGTATTCATTAATATGGCTGTGATCTTCAGGAACTCATCCTCTGCCTGGTGGCTTGGTTCACTGGTTGGCAACATTTTTTATGTCAGCCACAACCCTTTTGTGGTAATGACACATTTTCTAAATTGGCTGACTGTTTCAGAAGTGGGATCCAGATTTCTACCGGCTGGGTACAGAAGATTGTAATTTGATTTGGAGTTTGTCTCTTTCCCCTCCCCCCCAAGTGATCGATTAAGAGCCAATGTTTTTTTTGTTTTTTTAACACTTTGGGAAGTCTCGGATGGAGTGTGTAAAAACAAGCCGAGTATGATTCACTCTTGCTTCACTCTCACCATTATGTGGGATACGTTTTGTGTAGGATTGAGCTGAGAGATGATTTTGTCTGAAGTGTACTGCGTTAGATATAATTCCAACACAATCCCACATCCAGATTCCTCTCGTATCTCATCCAGCACCATTTTGTCGTCATCTCCTGACCATAAAAGGATGGCCCACCACACTGTATGAAGTTGTTCAAGCTGCTGGATACTTCCCAACAGAACTGAGGAAATGGAGGAGATAGATTGTGTTGAGTTACTTCCAGAGGGTGAGGCCAATTCTCTGAGTTGGGCAGGAGATCAGAGGTATCTGTCAAGAATAGCATTCCATTAAAGTGAAGATATAATTATTCCATACCGGCTAACGATAAATCAATGGTGGGTATATGGTCCAAGCAGCTTTCTTCTGATCCCATTCTATACGAATGAGGTCCAGCTTGATTCCCTTTTCAGTTGTCCCCACCTCACCACGATGCAATGGTGGCTCCGAGCCATCCCACCACTAACCAGGCAGCTCGGATGTTCTCATGGTCATGGTCTAAGATGACTGCGTGAACACTTTATTCTCACATATGACAAGTCGCTGTGAAAAGGTATGCAATAGTCACCACATAAAGGGCGTGGACAACGTTACAAAGTATACGGAGTTGGCAGGTGTAATCCAGCGAAACCAACACTAAAGTGTGCGGGTTAAAAATGAATTATAACTTGCTATTCATTGACTCGTTACATTAATTCCTGCTGACCACCTCTCAAGCGGTACTGGTCAAAATACCTGCATCGTTGTCTTCTGTAATAAGGTTACCTCCCCCCCCCCCTTCGTACGTTATTAAATAGTGTTCGCATTTTCACTTAGTTGGGCTATTTCTATAACATTCTTATGAAAGGATAAGAGAAAGAATCTTAAATTAATTGTATTTGGAAGGCTGTGTCATGCACTGGGCATTATGGAAAACTAGCTGTGACGATGGGTATCTACGTTCTTTTGACACTTGTCTGATTTGAACAGCTTTGCATTAGCTCGGCATTCTAAACCAAAAATATTTAAGTGGGTAGCACAGTGGCTGAGCTGGTAGAGCTGCTTCCTCACAGCATCAGAGAGCCAGATTCAATCCAGACCTCGGGAGCTGCCTGTATGGGTTTCCTCCCACATTGCAAGGACTTGCGGGTTTGTAGGTTAATTGGCGCTTTGTAAGTTGTCCCTAATATGTAGGGAGTGGATGGGAAAGCAGGATAACATAGACCTAATGTGAATGGGTGATCGATAGTCAGTGGGGACTTGGTGGGAAGAAGGAGCTGTTTCCATGATGTACTTTTCAATCTGTTACAATGACTGAATGGTGAGCAATCCATTAGTTGTTGTCAGTGTTTAGTAGAAATGATGTGTATGCCTTATCACCTAATGTCTGACAAAAGTCTCCTTCCCAGTTGTTAAACGTTGCTACATTGTTAAATAGTAAATGTGGTTAAAGTTTGACTCTTGCTGATCTGACCAGCCTTTACTCTAGATGTTCATGGAAGATTTAATATAATGTTTGAATTTAGCATAACTTCCTGATATCCAACATTTTGCCACTTCTGTTCAGCTTGAGGGCCTTGCATTCCATTAATATATTTAAGTGAGAGCTTAAGGGAAAGGAGGGGCTAAATAGATGAAATATAAATAACTAATTTGGTGAGTGTTCTGCTGGAGAGCAGAGTTTGCTTTCTAACTGTTGGACATGGACAAATTTGGGTGGCCCTGATGAGCCTGGTTTTCCAAGAAGCAGTGAGACCGTACAAGAGAAACGCCCTTCTGGAATCGAGATTAGCTACATCCTGTCCCATTTTAACAGATGTGTTGGAACTGCTGATATGGAGAGAGCATAGTGTGGAATTTAGAACTTGCCCAGTCGATCAATGAAATTGCTTCATCTCGCCCTATCAACTCTTGCTTCTGTTCCTTTCTCCTTGTGTTTTCCTATGTATGCAGCAATCATTTTTGCCTCAGCTACACCATGTATTAGCATGTTCCATATCTCACCACAGAGGGAAGACATTTCTGCTGAATCATCAGATTTGGTGAATCTTCTCGTTTTTGGATCTCTGCCCATCAACTAAAGGGCATGCATCTTGCTTGTGTCTTTCCTTTGCACCCTTCTCGTAACATTGACCACGTCCAAGTCACCTGGAGTAAAACATCTCCTGCTTCTTCTGTCTTTCTATATAAATGTGGGCTCTGTCAATTGTGGTATCATCTTGCAAATCCAAAATGTGTAGTTTTTGGATATCTCTCTCCTTCTGCATTGTTTACCTGGTCACGGTTTATTTTTGGCCATTGATGTTTCTTAATCCAATCATTAGTTTATTCACATTTGTTCTTTTTATTGTCATTTATGTCCCTTTCCCCCTATTTACCTCTAGTTTTGGGTTCTGTTGTATGTTGTCCACGGCACTATCAATTTTTCAATTTGGAAGGAATATTGGCCCAACATTGATGAGTCGGGGTACTTCTATATGCCAGAACCAAACCTAGTGACACCCATGTAAACACACTGCAGGAGCCCGGCAGAATTATGTGTAGCATTTTTGTGTAAACATGCCAGCCTGGTGCCTGTAAGATTTATAACAATCTTAGACATCCGCTTATATTTTCCCAACAAAGAAAGGGAAGGAAACCTTAAAGAGATCCTAAATCTGCAATCTAATTTTTTTTAAAGTTGGACCATGATATGTTTTGGTAGTTTTCCTCCTGGTTAGTGTTGTAGTGGCTTCGTTGTTACTTGTGCTATCCTTTTCACTCAATGATATTAGTGTGTCTCGCCTTCAGCAGAGAAATAGCGAGTGAGGTGATATCCACAATCAATATTTCAGTTTGAAGGAGATTTTTTTTTTTTGTTTCTATTGACGCAAGCTGCTAATGTAAAGATCAGTTTTGTTTTCTCATGTTGGTTAATGTAGACTTTTGTCATTCCTTGGTGTAGTTTCCCCAAACTCCCCAGGACCTGTCCGTTACTCTAAATTGTGCAAAATTGGGTTAGAATTGTGGTCTTGGGTGCAAGTAAGGTGGCGGAACATTCTGTTGAGGGTTGCTGCCTATTTCCTGGGGATAAATCAGTAGGTTTATATAACTTTATAGGGTAAAATGCTTCTTAAGACTGAGGAAGAAAGGATGCAATAATTGATTTGTCAATTCATGGTCTATGGGTAAATAGTATTTCCACCAGGTGTGATGATACCTCCAGTCCAGCAGGGGTGCTACAGTTGGCATTGAGCATCTTTAGTATCGGGGAGACTACAACAAAGTTGTTCTTTCCTGGATGTTTCCCCCATGAAGATTGTTGGTGGGGGTGGCAGGGACTGGGGTTAAACTCTGCTGCGATCTTCTTCCTGATCTGATCGTTTGGGCTTGCACAAAGAAACGTCACTTGGTTCAGTGCTGGGCGGGTCCTTGGCCCGTTTCTCATTACACCTCAAAGTATCGGCACCTCCAGAAAGAGCTGAAACATTTCACATTCTAGTTTTCAGCCCTCAGCCCCCTGTGCAAAGATGTTAAAATATTTTCCACCGAGTGTTTCCAGAAAGCTGCAATAGAGGAGTTATGATCCAGATGCAGTGTAATGGATGTGCTGCCTTGCTGCTGTCAGCTCCTGGGGCATTTTGTTGCTCTTTGAAATCCTGGTTGCAGCATTCCTTTTATTGATGAGCTATGCATGATGTCAACGACCTGATTTACATCTGGCTGCTGTGGGCATCTTGGTGCAAAGGATGGCACCAAATATTATTGAACTTTAGTGATGCATTATTGAGGGATGAGCTTTTTTTGTTTTTTTGCTTTTGTATAGAGTGCTTTTCCCTCCCTTTGTCGTATTTTACTGGAAGGTTTCTCTCCTCCTCTCTTCACAGCCAACACTGGGATAGTGAATCACACTCACTCAAGACTGGGATCCATTATGAGCACAGGATTTATACAGGGTAAAGACATGGCCCTGAACCCCTCTGAGGCTTGACCGGTCGAATGAAACTTGCCAACGGAAACGCAACTGCTTGGCTCCAGGCACCCATAGCAACCTGTAGCCAATCCAGTTCCTTCTGGAATTGGCAGACTGCACCTACGAGCCTGATATGCAATAAAGTGTTGGCTGGTCTGCTTGCTAACGTCCTCTGTGTACGGGGAAAGAACTGAACTTTCAGTTGTGAAAAGGTTAAAGGCACAGTACAACCTGCCACAGATTGGATTGTAACCTCCTGCCCGTGAGCTTCAAGCTTGGTGTCCATGTGTACTCCCTGCTACACAGTTGAGGAAAAATTATCAATTCGCACCATCCCATTGCTGTAAATTGAGGTGCAAGGCCTCCCATAGTTCGTCCATTTAATCATTTAAAATCTGATGCTTGCAGTCACAAATGCTTTTGTGCAGCTGTCCACGGCTTGGGAGGGAGAACTCCAGGCTAGTGTTTGTGTTGACATGACCTTCTCCACCAAGGCTGCGGTCAAGCTGTTACTTTCTGCCTCGCAACGTAGATTGTTCCGGAAACTTGTCTTGGCAGCCAGGCCTGTCTACGCGTCTCTGCAGCTCTCCAGTGAAGCACAACACACTGCCATTTTGCTGGAGCCCCATATGTTCCTCCACCCAGTCAGACCACGTTTCCCAGGTCTTGGTCAGTCACGCTGATTGAAACGTGGGAATTTATTCTGATTGCATGATGGCCTTTGTTATTCCTTTGCTGTTGAACTTTGTCAGATCAGTAACCTTTTGCCGTTTAATTTAATCATAACCCGCAAGTATTGCAAATTCACTGAAGTTCTATCAGCCACTGAATGGGGATGAAGCGAGTTGTCCTCTCTGGCGTTATTCACACCAGAGTAGAAGTCAGCTCATCTTTGGGGCTGATGGTTCCCTGGTGTCATTTTAGCATTTGCACTTTGTCTTTCTCTCTGAAATTTGAGTTGATCTCCCTGTGCAAGTTGAATTAGTCTGTTTATTTATCCTCTTTTTCTTTATAGTTCCTTGCTCTCTCCCTCAATCCTCTCCCTCCCCTCAATCCTTCTCCAATCTTTTTTCTCCTCTATCTTTCCTCTCCCTCAATTCTTTTCTCCCTCATTTCCCCGCTCCCCAATCTTTCCCCTCCTCAACTTTCCCTATCATCGCCTTCCCCAATCCTTCCTCTCCCCATCTTCTCTCCCTCAATCCTTTCCCTCTCGCATCTTCTCCCCCTCAATCCTTTCTCTCTATCTTGCCTCTCTCCTCGATCCTCTCCACCCCATCTTTCCTCTTCCTTCCCCATCATCCCTTTCCCTCATTCCACTTTTCCGTGTCCTGTTCTTCTCTCCCCCCCCCTTGTGTCTCGACCCTCTCCTTTATCTCTACATGCAAACCAGCTCTCCAGCATACAGCTATGGTTCCAATACTCATGGGGGGATCCCCATTTGTGTAGAATTTGTATTTTAAGCTTTTTAAATTGGTTAAAACTTTGTTCCAATAATGGGCTGCTCACTGCCTCCCATTTAATGGGTCTGGTGAACTTTTGCTTACAAAATGCATGCCAATGCCAAAGTGCCTGTATGGTCTGTACAGTTGCATCTTTTCTCCCTCATTCTTTGACTCCAGTATTGGATTCCCCAAAGAGGACAAAGTGACCTTGTTGGAACCTTGGCTGTAAGGCTGGCTGTTTAATGACTTTGATGGGATTGTTTTGTTCTCCACATGGCTCATCGTTTTAGGAATTCCATTGGCAGCAGGCTGCTACAAGTGCCTGGAGCTGGATTTCTGTCAGTAAGGTTCATAGCATGCTGGTAACTATGAAGTGTTGATTAAAGGCCCTGTGTCTTCACATAGCTCATGATGAGTGCATGTGTTGCTATTTAAAAAATAAAACAACAAAAAAAACGCTTCCCATAGCGACAGCGAACAAAAGGGGGTGGGTGTCTCCAAAATTCGTAATCCTCCAAACAGTAGTCTATTATGGGTATTCTTTTACATACAACAAAATGACTAGGGTCTTTAATGGACAATTCTTTGATTTTGGCTTTAAAAAATCATCTCAATGTGGGGGATTTTTATTATTATTTTTATTTTTTACTAAATGTGTAGCATTGCTTCTCATTAATACCTGGGCCATTCAATGGCAAAGTGAGGAATGAGGAGAATCTATTAAACTCAGCCCCACATCATTTGTCCACAACTAGGATTAACTCATAAGACTGACCATTTTCAAGCTTTCAAGCACCATGAGATTTGGTGTTGGAAGTTGTCTGCTCTCTGCTTCCCTTCTATTCCCCCCCCCCCCCCCCCCCCCCCCCCCCCTCTCTTCGATGTTAAGAATGAGTCATAGCCTTCTCTTCCCATCCCAAAATCACACCAAATACACCAAGAACAATTACCAGTGGTCTAACAGAGTGATTGTATGGCACAGCAATCAGATCTTAACATTTCCACAAGGGCTTGCTTTCAGGCCATGCACAAATCACTCCACCTAGGTGATGTTAAAACCATTTTTAAAAACTGCACTGGTTATAAGTCCTGAAATAGCACTGCCCCGACCTCTCCGCTAAAGGTAGTTTATTACAAACACATCACTGTGTGTGTTCACTGCAAGTGGATGCTGAAACAAAACAGCAAAATAGCCTCATCACCTCAGTGCTTGAGAGCTGGAGCAGCATCCCCCAGCATCAGGATAGGGATGAGATTTAATTTTGTGTGATACTGTTGAGAGAAACATACTTTTTTTTTTTTTTTTAATATTCATACGAGTCGAGTTTCTCCTGGCTCCGCTTAGGCTCTGCTGATTCTCACAGGGAAGTGCAGCTAGATCAGCTTGTGACTGAATTGGCTCTGTGGTCCCTTGTAAGATTTCTTCTTCATGAAAGCCAAACCTTGGCCCAAAACTGGCTTTGGAGGACAGAGGGGGTTAGAACAGTTTAATTTAACACCATTGGAAGAGGATTGTTCTCTCAGCTTGGTCAGAGACATCACGTCTTGCCTTAATTGTTTGAGGAGCACTATGCAGCAGGAACTAATATTCCAGCTAAACTAAATAGTGAGGTGTATTCAGGGAGGTCATCCACACAAAACTTTGCACATCACTTTTTTTTTGTTTCTTAAAAGTTTAGATAGACACTTATGGCTGATTCCATTGTTTCTTTGGCTTATGTACATTTTGCACAGGGTACTGCTTTGGTATCTAATATCCATTATTTGACTAGCCAGCATCCAAAGTCTGCAGCAAAGTTACAGTGAGCTTGCCCTCAGCAAAAGCAACACAGTTGTTCAGCGATTCAAAGTTTAAACTTTTTATTAACTTAAATGAACATTCCCATAATGTCTGATTGGGTGCATCTGACTTTTTATTGCCCAGTGATAACCTCGATACAGCTCTCTACTTCATACCGTTGCTTGTAACTAACTGCTCAAAGTGTTTTTTTTTTTTACTGCATGCAGTTTGCTTATTTCGATCATGCTTTGTTTAAAAGCAAGGAGGCTTGGCTACTACTGTGGGCTGTGCGGAGGGTATGGGGAGAAATGGCCATTGTAACTGTGAAGTGTACAAGTTGAGTCACAAAGAACAGTGCTAGTGATGCCCAGCCTTCCTGTGATGAACTATCCTGTAGGCAGAGTAGTGAAGGTCAGCCAATGCCTGAGGAATTGACCCTTGCCCAAAGACTGCCCTTCAAGTGCCCCTTTTCTCCCACCCCCAGGTTTTCTTCAATCTAGTTTTGCTGATGAGGGGTGCTTGCTTTCATCTGGATGGGAGCAAATTTATATTGAATGAACATGAGCGAATATGGGCAGGATTAAGTCTCGTTACTGCAGAGAATAGGGTAGCGAATATATACCTTCACTTTCCTCATCCCGTCTCTTCACAGTGTGACGTGAATTCTCAGTCTTTGCGGCTAATTCCTTCAATATAAGTGGGATGGTCTGTTTAGTGTGGGGGGGGGTGGTCGCCTGTCCCATCCACAGGGAGAGTTGCAGACACCAGCTTAGATATCGGGAAGCCCAACTGAGACACCAGCTAGGTACCTGGATTGTCAACTGGTGCAAGAATGTACTTGAATGAAATGAGTTGCCATTATTTTAAATGCTTTTCTTTTACCTGGAAGACTTGGCGTTTAAGGTTGTTTGTTATTCTGTTATGTTTTCCTAGGCTCATCGAGCGGCGGACCGGGTGGAGTTATTCCCAGCAGCAGTCACTATTCGATCAACAATCAGTTCACCATGGGCGGCCCTGCCATCTCAATGGCCTCTCCGATGTCCATAAGCACCAACACAATGCACTATGGCAGCTAAGAGTTCACAACACCACCTCTGACCTTTAGAACTGATACTTTCAAGAGGAATTAAAAAACAAATCCAGATTCAGTTCCCTCCAAATAAAAGTCTATGAATTGTCCAAATTCATCGTCCCATGGATTTAGCTAAGCTCGAGATGGGGAAAGTAGGTGTGTGCGTGAGGGGTGGGTAGGGAAGGTGTCTTTTTTTTTCTTGGTTTTTACCATGGAGATACAATAATGCTTTGATACCAGACTTGTAAAGTTTTATATACTTAAAATAAACAAGAAGGAGGGGGGGGGGGGAGATGAAACGATGATTGCTGTCTGATCCTGCAATTGGTTTGTAGTCAGTAGATATCCTTGCTAGTCTGTCTTCTAGAAATCCTGCCATAAGTGTTAATGCACCTTCCACTACAGATTTATCAGGGTAATGGAGCTAGTGGTTTATGGAGGGTTTTTCTTCTCCAGTGTGCCCCAACCTCGCCTCCCCTCACTCCCTCCATTACGCTAACCTCAAATAAATCACTCCGCAATTTCAATTGGCATTTTTAAAATTCTAAATTGGCTTTGGGCATGAGCAGGCTGACTATCAAATGTATTTGATATTTGGACATGGTTTCATTTAAAGCATTTGGTGTGTTGTTTTAAAAGTTTAAGCACCAGCAGGCAGGTGGAAATATTTCCCTGACTTTGAAACGTGTAATGGATGAGAAGCTTTAAGCTTGTTTTGTGAAAGACAGTTTTGCAGATTTGGTGTTGGCTATAGTAAAAGAGGAGGAATTGGATTATATATATTTTTTGGTGTTGAATTCTCCGTTCCTTTATACCTGCCTGGTTTGCCTCTTTGTCTGCCTGCCCTGTTTCTTCGTTTTGACAGTTTTTGCAGGATCACCTCAAAGCTCAGCAACGTAAAGGCCGGCCGGCCGGAGTGTGCGGCAAATAACCTGCGGAGGGGCGAATCTGGCGCTCGGCGTTGCAGAGACGGACCTTGAGCAAGCCACCTCATCGCTGAATCCAACCCAAATGTGGTTCTTTAACGCTTTGCATGCAGACATTTACACTGAAGAATGACCGAGGCTCCTGCGCTGAATCCTCGCCTGGCTGTTTTCAACAGTTCCGCCTCTCAGTGCTACATGTCTGCCGATATCTTGTTCTTGGGTTCAAACTACATGCAATGGTAGGTTGAGGGCACTGTTCTGGTGCCATTGCTATTGGTGCCATACATACATGACTTAAAAACGGGTCTGGCTGCTTTGGCAGCAACTTGTGTGGGTATATATGTTGGAATTTGTTTCTTTGTACCTTTAAAGGGATGCTGCTGAATTGGGTTCTAGGTGATCTCCAGCAGTGCGACACCACAGTTAGGGTACAGGATTTTGTGCTCCACACTCCAGATTCATTCATTCTACTTGCCTCCACGTTTGCCTCTGATTAACTTCCAAACCTCGAGATTGACGGGAATGAAACTCCGCTTTTCTATCAGATGGAGAGGAAACGGGGCTGTTTTTCCAGCATCTTCTGATTGTAACTTGCAGCAATGTCTGTATATTTCTATTGAAATAGTTGTATAATTGCTGGCAGCAATCTCCGATAGAAGAATTTATTTAATCTCTGCAGACTATAAATTCTCGATGTCTTGTCATACAAGGCATTTTACTTTTTTTGAGGAAAGGATTCAAAGCCTCCTGGCTCCTTTCCTTTCCAAAATCTTGTGCCCTGACTAAGTTCTTTGGCTGCCTTCATTTTTCATGTTGTCTTTAATGCTTTTGCCGTATGCAAACTAAATCAGCAGCACGGCCATTGCAGTGCCAGGGACGGAGGGTAAACAGCCCTGATTTCCCTGCGCAAGCTGATAAAATGTTTCTCTGCACACCGATTTTCTATTTGATACACCGTGACCTAAAATGTTGAGGATCAGGATAGAGTTGTTAAGAAGGGGGTCAGCTACAGCTTAGTGATGTTGTGTGAGACTGCGTGTTTGTGTGTGCGAGAGGGAACTTGAACTTCTGCAATAAAATCTTACGTTGCCTCTTTTGCATGACGCTTCAGTGCAAGGATTGAATTTAACTAGAAGGTGCTCCTTCACCTGCCTTCCTGGTATGGATCTGATAGACGAGTTGATTAACAAGTGCCCTCCACCAATACATGGCAGTGTGAGTTTACTTGTGTGGCAGCAGCAGAGTCTTGCATAAAGCATTGGCAAACCAAGAGTATCTGCAGTTCCCAGAGAACTTTAGAGATTCGAGTTGTATTCTATCCAGTTGAACACTACTAGCAGGGGTGAGTGGTTGAATTTACCTGTATGCAGTGGCTTGTCATGTGGGGAAGTACACCAGGATATTACTGAGACTAACTAACGTTCAACAAGTATCTTGACCTCTGTAGATGTCCGCAGATCTCTAATGAGCCCCAGGTTTTTGTTAGACAAACTTTTTTTTTAAATGTGCATCCGTCCTTGCAAATTATGGGTCCCCTGCATCCTACAATAACCACTGTGAAGGAAAATAAAAGGAGACACAATGCCTGAGTAACTCAGCGGGTCAGACAGCATTTCTGGAAAACATAGATGGGTGATGTTCAAAAGGTCCCGACCCAAAACATCTCCATGTTCTCCAGAGATGCTGCCTGTGAGATGATTTTTTTTGGTAAGTAGTTCCTTGTTTCTACAACCACTTTGTCAAAATTAACAATAGAAACAAGGGTACACAAAAAGCTGGAGTAGCTCAGCGGGTCAGGCAGCATCTCCTGAGTCTTGACACGAATCATAGTACATGCCTACAGATCTGATGAGCAAGAACTAGCTCACGTTTTTGTGGCTGTGGTTTTTTTATACTACTCTTCACTTCCCTATTATTTACAGCATTATCCTGAGATTTTACTTCCCCCCCCCCCCTCTCCCCCCCCCCCCCCCATTTGGCCTTGTTGCTGAGACTATGTTCTGCACAGGCTTGGGGCGACTCCGTGCTGAATATTTTCCCCCCCCACACCCACAGATCGCGATTCACCCAGTATTGTTCCTTGGGACGTGCCATGGAATGGGACAATTTTCCTGAACATCAGGCAGCATTTAGGGCAGCGGGTAGGGCTGCTGTCTCAGTGCCAAAGACCCGGGTTCAATCCTGAGCTCAGGTGCTTCTGTGTGGAGTTTGCACCATCTCCCTGTGACTGCGTGGGTTTCCTCCAGGTGCATTCACATCCCACGGTTTGTCAGTTAATTAATTGTTCTCTGTAAATTGCCCCTTGCGTGCTGAGATCGGATGGGAACGTAGGATAACATAGTAGTGTGAACGGGTGATCGATGGTAGACTGAAGGGCTACAAACTTTCCATGTTTTCTCTTTTAATTACTTGAGATGGCCGACTGTGAATCGTCTGGCTTTCCGAGTTTAGGTCGGTGGGGAGGGAGAAAATGCGTTTCTGTTTGGACACATCTGCAAGCTGGATATTAACATCTGCAAGGACACGCAATAATCTGCTCAATAAATGTTAAATACTTCAGCACTTGTTGTGGAAATGGGTGGGATATGTGTGGCACGAGTGAGTTGTTGACTGTGGACAGCCAAGGGAACAAGTGGCAAGTGGCTGAGTTTAGTGGAGAAACAGATCTGTCGAGTGTTGGTGCAGCCGGCATCTCTCGCAGGGGTACAAACACTTGTGCTGGTAATCCTCTGTCAGTGTGATCCGTAACTGAGTGCTCTAGAGCAGGCATGACTTCAACTTTAGCCTCATCCTCCTCAAATAGGCAGCTTTTGTAGAATATTTCTACAGTAAAAAGGATTTTAAAAAAATAATAGAATGGGTAAGGTTTAATGTGATAAATTATCACAGTGGCTGACAGCAAGGAGAATTGATCCATGATTAGCTGGGCAGGCAGCACAGTGTATCTGGTGAAACCTGAATGGATCAGTTCAGGGTTGCGAATGTGGATCCCATTTGAAAGTTATTCTTGTGTTAGTAGCCCTTTTTTTTTTTTTTAAAGTAGTCCTTGTACTAGGGTTGCGGGTACATGAGGTGTGAACAAATATTGTGAGGGTCTTCACTCGCCTGGTGAACTAGGCTGAAGTGAGACAGACCTTCTAACAGTTTCCCCTGCACAATTGGTACAATGCATTGGGTGGAATTAGTGTCCATTTTGTTCGATCTTAAAACCTCTTACTTTACAAATGTGAGTCGATGTTGACCCTGAACTATCTTCTGGTTAATCCATTTACTGCTATCCTGATCCAACAACCCTTGCTAGAGGATTTAACATATTGTAGTTCAGTGTTTTAGTGCAATTTAGAAATGTTTGTAGAATGAGTAGATCTTTGTTCATCTGTGTTGTGTGTAGATTTTATTACAGCAACATGAGATTGTTAGACTGTTAGAAAATCATAATCCTGTAATACCATGAATTATCAAATAAAACACTAATATTACATGCTTTGTGACTTGACTTTGCCTCTCTGCTGCCGGCTCGGTTTGGAAGAATGGTCTTGGATGTGGGATCTTCCGCTGTTGATGCCCTGCTTTGAACCAAGATCTTTTTCCTCTACTTTACAATACCTTGGTGGCATTGGAAGAGCCGTGCAGAGGTGACATTTAAAACGTTGAATGGCTCTTTGGAACTTCTGAATATCTTGGTGGGAAGATCTGCTCAAACTACTTGGGGTGGTGGGGGGGGGGGGGGGGGGGGGGGCCTACTACAACCCCTCCGAAAAATCCTTCCAGGAGTCTCTGTTGGAGTCCTCAAGCCAGGGTGGGATCCAAAGCAGTACTGAAGCAGATGCGATGGTTGAGGTCAATACTGAAGTTAAAGAGCCAGTTCAGTGAAACATAGAAATTAGGTGCAGGAGTAGGCCAGTCGGCCCTTCGAGCCTGCACCGCCATTCAATATGATCATGGCTGATCATCCAACTCAGTATCCTGTACCTGCCTTCTCTCCATACCCCCTGATCCCTTTTGCCACAAGGGCCACATCTAACTCCCTCTTAAATATAGCCAATGAACTGGCCTCGACTACCTTCTGTGGCAGAGAGTTCCACAGATTCACCACTGTGTGAAAAAGGTTTTTCTCATCTCAGTCCTAAAAGACTTTCCCCTTAGGAGAACAATCTCTCGGGCAAGGTCCATAAGATGAACTTTGGCTTTTTCTTCATATAGGTACATCCCAGGAATCAGTCTGATGAACCTTCTCTGTAACTCCCTCTATGGCAAGATCCTACATAGCTATTACAGAACCATGAGCCTGTCAGTCCTGTCCTATAGCACATTTAAAAACAACTCTTGTTGACCAAAGTGCTTTACATTAGTGCAGGTACTAACGTTCTACATACAGAGGTACATAGATCTAACAATACAACTACATACAGCGCTCCTATACTCAAAGACAGGAGGAACAAGAAACGTAAGGGGGCCCCTTCTGAGTAAAGATATATTTTGATGCAGGAGATCTCTCGGGCAAGGTCGATGAACTCTGGCTTTGGATAGGTAGATGGGGTATTATAGCTATTACAGAAACATGAGCTGTCAGTCCTGTCCTATAGCACATTTAAAAACAACTCTTGTTCCAAAGTGCTTTACATTAGTGCTGCAACATACAGCAAAAGCGTGCGTCCCTCAGAGGACCTGAAACGCCTTGAGTGCCTTAAGGACTTAAAAGGTTGATGGACCCTGATGGGAAGAGGGAGCTGTTCCATAGTAGGTGCTGCAACCGCAAAAGCGTGGTCGCCCCTGAGCTTATGCCTGGAGGGACCTGGAGATAGTATGGTTTGTTAGCAGAATTCTGATGTAGGTGGGGGCAAGCCCATTAAGGGCTTTGTATACCTAAAGGTGGAGCTTGAAATTGATTCTGAACCGCACTGGGAGCCAGTGGAGATAAGCCAGAATCGGGGCGATGTGGTCCCTTTTTCAGAAGTCTACAATAAGGTGGAATATGTGTGTACAGGAATATTTTCTCAATATATAGGTGGTCCTACTAGTGAAGAGCAAATCTCTACCTCTTGGGGAAATAAGACAGGCCAGATGCCTGACGTGTTGGTGGGGAAGAATTTTGACACCAGTGACTATAATTTATTAATTGTGATGGGAAAATATAAAACTGGTCATAAAACATAGAATAGTACAGGGCAGAGAACGGATGTTTGGTCCACAATGTCTCTGTTGAACATGATACCAAATTAATATCTGCACATAATCCATTTTACTGCATACCCAGGCTCTAAATGCCTCTTAAACACCTTCATATCTACCTCCACCACCACCCCTGGAAGAGTGAAACTTGTCAGATCGCATCCTATGATGCTCCAGTGAATTGGTTCAACCTCCCCTTATAGCTAATAGCCTCTCATTGTGACATCCTAGTTGGAAATTGAGGAGAGAACTGATGGAAGTTCATAAAATTGTGAGACGAATGAATAGGGTAGACAATAAGAGCCTTTCTCTGAGAATGGAAGTGGAAGAGATCAGAGGCCATAGCTTCAAGGTGAGTTCATAAATCACTTACTGCCTACTATGCCTCTTGGCATGTAGGGCATCTTTGCTGTTTCTGTAACATTTGTTTTACGAGACAGGGTTGTTGGTCCTGTACTCAACCTCCAACCTGGAGGACCAGCTCTTTGTCTCGCCTCTACCCTTCGACCTGTCCAGCATGGGAGACCCTAACAGGAGACGAATCTCCCGCTGGCATAGCTCTAGGGGTCACTGAGATACACAAGCTCCCCGACCACAACAAGGTTGCAATCCAATGGGGAGGAGTTCATAAATTATAGCCTTAGGAGTAGAATTAGGTCATTCGACTCCTCAAGTCTACTCTGCTATTAAATAATGGCTGATCTCCGAATCCCATTTTCCTGCTTTCTCCCCATAACCCTTGACACCCATTGGGCTGCCAGGGATCATGGTGGAGGCAGATATGATATTGGTGTTTAAAAGGCTTATACATAGCCACGAGGATATGGATCACATGCAAGCAGAGATTAGGTTAACTTGGCGTCATGTTCAGCATGGGCATTGTGGGCCGAAGGGCCTGATCCTCATTTAAAGAGTGCCCGGGATCCTAGCAGCAGAATTAGGCCATTCGGCCCATCAAGTCTACCCCTCCATTCATGGTTGATCTATCTCCCTTCTCCCCATAACCCCCGACACCTGGATTAATGAGAAGCCATCACTGGAGTAACAGCGGCTCAGGCAACATCTGCAGATTCAATGGTTCTTGGTCCAAAATATTCCAAATTGAATTTAAACTGGAGGTGGTGGAGGGAGGACTGAAGTCAGAAAGGGTTTTGGGGAAGAAAGAGCTACTTTACATTTAGTTGCATGTGGTTGTGTAACTATGGCAGGGTGAAGATTATAGGATCTTTGCTCCATCCTTATCCTACACGAGAAGTAATTACTGTCCGCCGACATTAAAGACCCAGTGACGAGGTCGGACACCTGACGCTGCGGGCGGGGAGGGAGCGACCGACTCGTGGTCCCCACCCGGGCGGAACGTTTCTCCGAGCCGCGGGTTCCGCCCGGACCGCCAAGAAGCGGCGGAAGCTCCCGGCTCCAAGATGGCGGCCGTGTGGAGGCGGCTGGCGGAAGCGGCGGCGGTACCGGGCCGGCCCGGACTCTGGGCGCGGTTCACGGCGACGGCGACGGCAACGGCGGCGGCGGCTCGACCCGAGCTCCGGGCGCGGCTCCGCGACAGCAGAGTTGGTGAGAGGCCGCGGCCGGGGGGGTCAGTGTGTCCCGGGATCCCCCCCCTCATCACGTGACCACGCCCGCCCCCCTCACGTGACCCCCCCCCCTCACGTGACCACGCCCGGCCCTGACCCTCCCCCCCTCACGTGACCACGCCTGCTCCTGACCCCCCCCTCACGTGACCACGCCCGCCCTGACCCCCTCACGTGACCACGCCCGCCCCCTGACCCCCCTCCCCCCCGCCCCCCCCCCCACACGTGACTACGCCCGCCCCTGCCCCCCCCCTGTGACCCCCCCCCCCACGTGACCCCCCCGCCTGCCCCTGACCCCCCTCACGTGACCACGCCGCGCCCCTGACCCCCCTCACGTGACCACGCCCGCCCCTGACCCCCCCTCACGTGACCACGCCCGCCCCTGACCCCCCCCCCCCTCACGTGACCACGCCCGCCCCTGACCCCCCCCTCACGTGACCACGCCCGCCCCTGACCCCCCCTCATGTGGCCACGCCCGGCGCTGACCCCCCCCTCACGTGACCACGTACGCCCCTGCCCCCCCCCCCCCTCACGTGGCCACGCCCCCTCCCCCGCTGACCACCCCTCCCCCGTCACGTGGCGGGCGGGCGGCGCTTCGGCCCATCCAGCCCCTGCTCTCACTCCACTGCATTGTTCCCATGTTCCCGTCCATCCACTCCCTGCACACACTGGGGACAATTTGCAATTATACCGAAGCCAATTAACCTACAAACCTGCACGTCTTTGGAGTGTGGGAGGAAACCGGAGCACCCGGAGAAAACCCACGCGGTCCCAGGGAGAACATGCAAACTCCGTACAGACAGCACCCAGTCAGGATTGAACCCGGGTCTGTGTGGCAGCAAGTCTACCACTGTGCCACCGTGCCACCTGTAGAGCTGTTTGTGAAATGAACTAATGATCTGGATGAAAAATGTGTAGGAAGGAACTGCAGATGCTGGTTTACACCGAAGAAAGACACAAAATGCTGGTGTAACTCGGCGGGAGAGGCAGCATCTCTGGGTGGAAGAAATAGGTAACGGGGAAGTTAGGTCTTGACCCAAAATGTCACCTATTCCTTTTCTCCAGAGATGCTGCCTGACCCGCTGAGTTACTCCAACATCTTGTGTCTACCTTTGGACAATAATGTAGATGGGTTGTTAGTAAGATATAAAATTTGGTGTAGTTGCAGACAGACTGTGTTTAGGATGCAAATCAAACTGCCCGTGCGGATGGTGGGAACAGAATCCATCAGGGATTTTCATAGATACATACAGCGTGGAAACAGGCCCTTTGGCCCAACTTACCCACAACGACAAACATGCCTCATGTAAACTAGTCACACCTGCCTGTCTTGCTCATATCCCTCTATACCTATCCTTTCCATGTATCTTTCCAAATGTTTCTTGAACATTGCGATAGTACCTGCCTCAACTACCTCTTCCAGCAGCTCATTTCATACACCCACCAGCCTTTGTGCAACAGGGTTTTACTCCTCAAGTTCCCATTAAATCTTTACCCCCTCACCTTAAACCCATGTTCTCCGTTTCTCAGTTCCTCTACTCTGGACAAAAGATCTATTCCTCTCATGATTTTGTACACCTCTAAGATCACCCTTCATCCCCCTAAATTTTGAAAAGGAATTTGATGAGAAATTAGCGAAACGCAAGGTGCTTTCGGAACTCAGGGGGTCAGGCAGCATCTGGAGGGAATAGACAGACTGGAAGTTGGGTCCCAACCCAAAACATTGTCTGCCTATTCCTTCCATACAATGCTGTCTGACGGATGAGGCGTTCCACACCAGGACATCTGAAATGTCCTCACTATTCAGGGAACGGGGGTTCCCCTCCTCCACCATAAATGAGGCTCGCACCAGGGTCTCTTCCATACCCCGCAACACTGCTCTCTCTCCCCATCCCCGCACTCGCAACAAGGGCCGAGTCCCCCTAGTCCTCACCTTTCACCCCACCAGCCATCCCATACAAAAAATAATCCTCCGTCAGTTTCGCCACCTCCAACGTGACCCCACTACTGGCCACATCTTCCCATCTCCCCCCATATCTGCCTTCCGCAAAGACCGCTCCCTCCATAACTCCCTTGTCAATTCTTCCCTTCCCTCTCGGTCCACCCCCTCCCCGGGCACTTTCCCTTGCGGCCGCAGCAGATGCAACACTTGTCCCTTTACCTCCCCCCTCAACTCCTTTCAGGGACCCAAGCAATCGTTCCAGGTGCGACAGAGGTTTACCTGCATCTCTTCCAACCTCATCTATTGCGTCCGCTGCTCTAGATGTCAGCAGATCTATATCGGTGAGACCAAGCGGAGGTTGGGCGATCGTTTCGCCGAACACCTCCGCTCGGTCCGCAATAACCTAGCTGACCTCCCGGTGGCTCAGCACTTCAACTCCCCCTCCCACTCCGTCTCCGACCTCTCTGTCCTGGGTCTCCTCCATGGCCACTGCGAGCAGCACCGGAAATTGGAGGTACAGCACCTCATATTCCGTTTGGGGAGTCTGCACCCCGGGGGCATGAACATCGACTTCTCCCAATTCTGTTAGTCCTTGCTGTCTCCTCCCCTTCCTCAGCTCCCCTGCTGTCTCCTCCCACCCTCCAGCCTTCCGGCTACTCCTCCTTTTCCCTTTCTTGTCCCCACCTACCCCCACCCCCGATCAGTCTGAAGAAGGGTTTCGGCCCGAAACGTTGCCTATTTCCTTCGCTCCATAGATGCTGCTCACCCGCTGAGTTTCTCCAGCTTTTCTGTGTAACCTTCGATTCTCCAGCATCTGCAGTTCCTCTTTAACATGCTGTCTGACCTGCTGAGTTCCCCCAGCACTTTGTCTTTAGCTCAAGATTCCAGCACCTGCAGTTCCTTGTGCCTGGATGGGAATATAATTGGGAGGTCAGGCTGTGTGGGTGGAGTGGATTGCTGTGCTAGCAGTAGGACATTCTCGATGGGCTGAATGTCCGCCTCCTGTGCATATTGACTCTGAATCATTGGGACAAAGTGTGGTTTTCATACATTATTTCATGCTCCTGCAGGTGTGTGGATGTGGAGTCTAGTTGCTGATTATCGAGAGGCGTGTAAAGAGATTGTCGTGGGGGCAAGGGATAATCCGTGGAAGGCATCCCTTTACTGCCTCCTGCTGGGGGGGGCTGCCACCTGCGCCTACTACAACCCCTCCGAAAAATCCTTCCAGGAGTCTCTGTTGGAGTCCTCCAACCAGCTTCTGGTGCTGTCACCCTTGGTCCGTAGTTGCCACGCAGACCGGCACATCCAGAAGCTGGTAACAATTAAAACCCAGGGTCGTCTCCGGCACGTGAGTTTGGGCGTCTTCTCCCTGGTGTACACGGCCCCCTACGACCCGGACACCAGCATCTACGGCGCGCATTGCGAGTACCTGAGGCCAAGATGGTCGGACTTTCCAGACCGGGTTTTAGACCTGGGCTTCCTGGGCAAATGGTGGGTGCTCGTCTCCAAGATGAAAGGACTGGGACATCAATGACGACGAGTTTGCCCACCTCCCCGCTGAGCTGCGGACCGTCACACCACAGGACCTCCACTCGGCTGAGAACGAGAGACTGTTTGAATTAAAGTTCAAGCCTATCATTCTCCGAGAGGAGGACATGCAGGAGGGTGAAGGAAGCTGACGGGCACTGCTCACTGCCATGCCACGCCATGAAGAATACAACTCAACACCTCTAATATAGACCAGGACAATGCAGGATCAGGACCTTCGGCCCACTGAGTCCGTGCCAACCATGATGCCACTCTAATTAATCCCAGGTTCCTGCATGTGGAGTGTGTCTCTCTATTCCCAGCCTGTGCATGTGTCTGTCGAAATGTTGATGCCCATTTCCTCTCCACCCATTCTTGGTTGATTAAACTTGGCACTGCTATAAATGGTTTCAAAATAAACAGTTCTATAATTAAGACATCAGGCCGTGATGTTTAGTTTTAGTTTAGAGATACAGCGCAGGAACAGGCCCTTCAGCCCACCGAGTTCACACCAACCTGTAATCCCCAGCACACTAACACTATCCTACACACACGAGGGGGTGGGAGATTGCAACCTTCACTTGGTCCACCCTGTTTCAACTAATGCAATCATCCCGATGTGCACAAACAAGATCACATAGAGCAAGTTGACCCACAACTTTAGGCTGTGCACGCCGCACGCAAGAAGAAGAAGAAGACACATAATAGGGACAATTTTACATTAACACCAAGTCAAATAACCTACAAACCTGTACATCTTTGGAGTGCATCCGGAGAAAATCCACACAGGTCACAGGGAGAAGGTACTAACTCCGTACCGATAGCTCCCGTAGTCGGGATCGAACCCGGGTCTCTGGCGCTGTAAAGCAGCAACTCTACCGTTGCGCCACCGTGCCAGCATGTTGTGTGAACATTTTTTTACTGTCGGGTTTGATGCAGGAACAAGTCACCACTGCAGTGAAATACTGGACCTGAGATTGCCCTTTCTCAATGTGAGCTCTGCACCTCCAGGTAACGTGGGTTTGGAACCCCTGGCCTTCAACAGCGCAGCATCTCCTTACTGGGCCAGTGAAGTACCAGTCTGGTGTTGCTGCCTCGGATAGAGGTGGGGACGGGAGATGGGGTCCTTGTGGGTGAGAAGAACTGCCCGGGGTCGCTGCCCTGAATCAAGGTCACAACTCCCTGTTGAGTTTTCTGTCTGGGATTCACCATTCGTGCATTGGCGAGCAGGCAATTGTCACGTCCTCTGGAAGTGATGCCTGTGCTGACGAGTGAACAAAATGGGGCATTTCTCTAAACACAGCTCTCCTGCAGGCACAGCTGTGAGCCAGATGTACTACTGCTAAATGCCAGTTGACATTTGTTGGAGGCATTTGCCAGTCGTTTAGGGGTGGCTCAGCAGTAGAGTTGCTGCCTTACAGCGCCAGAGACCCGGGTTCAATCCTGACCACAGGTGCTGTCTGTACAGTTTGTACATTCTCCCTGTGCTCCGGTTTCCTCCACATTCCAAAGACCTACAGGTTTGGAGGTTAATTGGCTTTGCTAACATTGTAAATTGTCCCTAGTGTGTACAGTCCCCTCCATAATGTTTGGGCCAAAGACCCATCATTTTGAAACCAAAATGTATAAAAATGGCCTTTAATAAAATCTGACAATGTGCACTTTGACCATATGTGATTTTTTTTAAATTACAAATCTCAAATTGTGGAGTACAGAGGCAAATAAATAAATGATGGGTCTTTGTCCCAAACATTATGGAGGCTTATCTCAAACATTGATAGTGCTAGTGCATGGCGCAGACTCATTGGGGCAATGGGCCTGTTTCCGTGCTGTATACCTAAAGTCAAAAATGTCAGTGGCACTCTCACGCCATCATGTGGTGATCACAAGTAGTGTTGCAAACCTGAAAACCAGCGGATGGATCCGACCCGAAACGTCATCGTCTGTCAATTTCTCTCCACAGACGCTGCCTGACCTGCTGAGTTACCCCAGCTTTATGTGTCAATCGTTGGTTTAAGTCAACATCTGCAGTTCCTTCACCCTCAAAGCTTTTGTCCCCCCCACCTCTATCTTTCAATCTTCCAGCACTTTGATGGGTGACTGAAGCTGAGGGGTGGAGACACAAGAAACTGCAGATGCTGGAATTTTGTGCGAAACACAGCTGGACTAACTCAACGGGTAAGGCAGCATCAGTGGAGGGAATGGACAGGTAAAGCCTGCAGTTTCTGGAAAATCTGAAATTAAAAGGGAATGCTAGATGCACTCAATAGATCCGGCAGCATTCAATGAGATAAAAGTGAGTTCATGTTGCAGAATGTTTAAGAAGGAACTGCAGATGCTGGAAAAATCGAAGGTAGACAAGAATGCTGGAGAAACTCAGTGGGTGAGGCAGCATCTATGGAGCGAAAGAATAGGTGACGATTCGGGTCGAGACCCTTCTTCAGATATGCAGAAGAGCTTCCAATCCTGGTCATGAGGAATAGGAGTAGAATTAGGCCGTTTGGCCCATCAAGTCTACTCCACCATTCAATCATGGCTGCTCTTTCTCTCCCTCCCAACCCCATTCTCCTTCTCTCTGGAATTCGCTCCACAGAAGGTAGTTGAGGCCAGTTCATTGGCTGTATTTAAGAGGGAGTTAGATGTGGCCCTTGTGGCTAAAGGGATCAGGGGGTATGGAGAGAAGGCAGGTACAGGATACAAAGTTGGATGATCAGCCATGATCATATTGAATGGCGGTGTAGGCTCGAAGGGCCGAATGGCCTACTCCTGCACCTAATTTCTATGTTTCTAACCTCTAACACCTGTACTAACCAAGAATCTGTCTATCTATCTCTGCCTTAAATATATCCACTGACTTGGCCTCCATGGTAAATAAGTCAGTAACCGTGTTCACCATTTTCCCCACTCTAAAGGCTGCAACAAGTAATGATTTCAATGTCCCATTCCCGTGGTGCATACGACCATTAAACTTGATCTGTTTATTTCTGTGTATATATATGGTCTATGCTATATAGACACACTGAACTGTTCTGTATTTATGCTTACAAAATTCTGTTGTGCTGCAGCAAGCAGGAATTTCATTGTCCTATCTGGGACACATGACAATAAACTCTCTTGACTTGACCCACAAAACAACAAGATGGTAGCACAGAAGGAGGTAGCAAACCATCCTGGAACCCAAGGGCATGTGTAAAGTAAGGAGATGGGCAACTTATTTTTTTCCAATATACTTTATTCAGAATGAAAACATATATACAAAACAAGAACAGTGCAGAAACTCTTCCGACACTCTCGGCCTCTGTACATTCATTAGTGTCACATGCGGTAGTGTTCACAAACAGACCTCAACCATGGCCCCTTGCCAACTCGTGTGTCCCCTGGAGTAATACCCGATTCCACCGGACTGCCCCTCAATCGAGCACCAGCCCCTGAGAAAGGATGAGTTTGGATGAACGGAGTTACGTTTTATCAGAATGTAGAAACAAGGAACTGCAGATGGTGGTTTATACCAAACATAGACACCCAGTGCTAGAGTATCTCAGCATGTTAGGCAACATCTCTGGAGGAAAAGGCGTGACATTTCGGGTCAGGGCTAAGAAGGGTCCCGATCCAAAACATCGCCCCTTTCTTCTCCAGAGATGGTGCCTGACCCGCTGAGTTACTCCAGCACTTTGTGTATTTTACTTTTTATCAGTGTTTCCTGCATGAGTGGATTGAGATTAAGGTCTGAGTGGAAAGCAAAGACTGGCCAGAGAATCTCCTGATTGTAGTGGGGTCAGATTTCCTCTCTGCAGGAAGGTCATTTCTAAAGGATGCACAAAGCACGGGGAGGAAATCTTCCCATTGTAATTATCCAGTCAACATTCAGTCACCTAGAACACTGTAGGTGTCAAAGTCTTGCATTTAGAGAATGCCTCATTATTTCTCAAGGCACTCAACAGTCAGTGTCATACATCACAGCAGCAGGAAGTCACTCAGCCAGTTTAACCTGCCTCGATGAAAGGGTAGACAAAAGTGCTGGAGAAACTCAGCGGGTGCGGCAGCATATATGGAGCGAAGGAAATAGGTAACTTTTCGGGCCGAGTTCTCAATTCAAACACAGGACATGAGCCATTTAAAAAGAAAAAACATTTAAAAACACGCAAACAGTTCCCCCGTCACGCTGATTGCACTGCGAGAGGCATAACTGAAGTCGGGTCGGGGTTACTGAAATGGCGGAAGTTACACTCCGTTGCGTACTACACGTCAGTCCATTGGATTTTGCAGGAGTGGGCCATCTTGCTCCGCTCTAAGATCTTTGGGGCTGAGTAATTTACTTCGACTGCCCACAATTGTCCCTATTAATTTGCAGAACAGTTATTGGAAACAATGCAGTCAATGAGATGAGATGGAGCTGATGCTTAATAATAGCCTATTGGACTGCTAAATCAATTTATTTGAATAAGTATATTTATAGACCCATGCAAACAAAATATCTTCGTAAACAATAGAGTGGAGGGTAGTTATTTATGTGTAGGAAGAAACTGTAGATGCTGGTTTACACTGAAGGTAGACACAAAATGCTGCAGTAACTCAGCGGGACAGGCAGCATCGCTGGAGAGAAGGAAGAGTTATTTATGAATTGAGCACAGAATCAATCTTTGTCACTGCCAGCAGCGGGAATGACTGGGAATGTGCTTATTTGTTTCCGTTTCCGAAAACAGCTCTCTTCAAGCGCCTGTAGAACTAAGGAACTGCAGATGCTGGTTTACAAAAAAAGACAAAGTTCTGGTGTAACTCAGTAGGTTAGGCAGCATTTCTGGAGAACATGATCCCAAAAAAGGATCTTGGCACGAAACATTGCCTCTCAATCTTCTCCAGCGTCACCCATTCCTTCTCAAGACTCTATCCCCATGGATGAGGCCCTCACTCATGTCTCCTCGGTCGCCCGCAGCTCTTCCCTTGTTCCCCTGCCCCCCGGTCGCAACAGAGGCAGAGACCCCCTAGTCGTTTCCTTCCACCCCATCAGCCGTCGCCTTACAACACATAATCCTCCAACATTTCCACCACCTCCAACGGGATCCTACCACCAGCCACATTTCCCCATCTCCACCCCTTTCCGCCTTCGTTCCCTCCATAACTTCCTGATTAACTCATCCCAAACCACCCACTCTCCCAGAAACCTTCCCCTGCAACCGCATAAGATGCAACACCTGCCCCTAAACCTCCTCCCTCTACTCTGTCCAGGGACCCCGACAGTCCTATCAGGTTAGGCAGAGGTTTGCTTGCACCTCATCCAGCCTCCTTGTCTTGGAAGCTATTCAGTTAGCCCCTCTTCCGTGCAATTGTCCCATTGCCATCTTTCATTGAAAGAATTTTCCAATTTACAATTCCCATTGTGAAGGTTTGAGGTCATCTAACTCAGTACCGACTGTGATGGAAGAAAGGACATCCCAGGACTAAACTGGTGAACAATATGGCAGCTGCTGGAGTTATTAACCCAGCTCTTGGGAGTTCTAAACAGTTTGTAATTCACTTTTATTCTGGCACTAGAATTGAAATCAGTGTATACTGAATGGTGTCAAACTAACCATCATACTATTTTAACAGTTCTGGTGAGTAAATGCACAAAGCTTCAAGCTTACTATTTGGTTTTCATTCACATGGAGATTTATTTTTAAAGAGAGAATCATAGATTATTTCCATCTCCTGCAGCAGGATTGAGGCATTTAGTAACTGTCGGCAATAGTATTCGGGACAGTCGGCACCTCTGGTTTATTGCCACTTATTCCACTTTGCGCGCAAAGTTCCCCTGTAGTCAAGTCAAGTCAAGTCAAGACAAGTCAAGACATACAACAAGATGCTGATTAGACCAGAGTTCTGTGACACCATCGCTCTGGAAAGAAATACTAGTGTGTAGGAAGGAATTGTAGATGCTGGTTTACACAAAATATAGACAAAATGCTGGAGCAACTCAGAAAGACACACATCATCTCTTGAGAGAAGTAATGGGCGATGTCTCAGGACGTGTCTGAATAAGGGTCTCAACCCAAAACGTCAAAAGAAATACTAGCCTTGGGAAGAATACTGCTTGGATTTATCCTAATAACTTTTGGATTTCAAGAGTTGCATTTATCAAAAAAGCTTACACAAACTAACATTCAGAAAGTTAAATGAGCCTTAATCAAAGTTTATGATAGGGTGGATGGAAATAATCATTCCTGGTTGAGGAATCTAGTGCTAAGATTTGAACCAAGGCTTTTCAACCAAAACTGAGTCCCATTCCCAATCTGATTTCAATATTATACATCTAGCAGAGGCAAAGCAAGAATTTCATTGTCCTATCTGGGACACATGACAATAAACTCTCTTGACTTGACTTCTTCAAGCAGTTCATCTCATGCCAAACATAGAGAAGTAAAGCATAGGAACAGGCCCTTTGGCTCAACACATCAGCACCCACCATGAGGTCAAATTATACTAATGTCACCAGGAATGGCGCACTGTTCCATGTCAGTACATAGGACAAGAAAACAACTCTTTTGATCTTTCAATTCCCTTCTGTTCATGTGAATGCTGAGGACTACAACGTCCAGGTTCAGGAATAGCTGCTTCCCCACAGCATTCAGGCTATTAAACTCAACTGAAACAAAACTCTGAACATTAATAGACCATTATCTGTTTATTTCCACTTTATCTGCTTATTTATTCATGTGTGTATATATTTATATAATGGTATATGGACACACTGATCTGTTCCGTATTCAAGCCTACAATATTCTGTTGTGCTGAAGTAACAATTTCATTGTCCAAGGGGTTGGACAGGCTAGATGCAGGAAGATTGTTCCCGATGTTGGGGAAGTCCAGAACAAGGGGTCACAGTTTAAGGATAAGGGGGAAATCTTTTAAGGACCGAGATGAGGAAAACATTTTTCACACAGAGAGTGGTGAATCTCTGGAATTCTCTGCCACAGAAGGCAGTTGAGGCCAGTTCATTGGCTATATTTAAGAGGGAGTTAAGATGTGGTCCTTGTGGCTAAGGGGATCAGGGGGTATGGAGAGAAGGCAGGTACGGGATACTGAGTTGGATGATCAGCCATGATCATATTGAATGGCGGTGCAGGCTCGAAGGGCCGAATGGCCTACTCCTGCACCTATTGTCTATGTTTCTATCTGGGACACATGACAATAAACTCTCTTGAATCTTGAAATGTTGCTAAAATATTTGTTTCCACTGAAAATGTATTCCAGCCACCTGTCACTCTCCGTGTAAAAATCTAACTTGCCCCTGCCCATCTGATTTGAACTCGCCATCTCCCCATCTCACCTGGAACCCATGCCCTCTGCTCCCTTACACCTCCACCCCAAGACCAAGATTCTGACCATCTCCCCTACCTAGAACCATCACTTGGTTCACACTGACAACAGGAAGAGTCTGGAAAGTACACATTAACAGACAGCGGGATCGTGTACCGGATCAACCAAAATGTGCTGCAGTATGGATAGACTCTGGCAAATGCAGGGAGCACAAATTCACAGGAAACATTTAGCAAAGCATTGACAGACTGTGTAGGAGATCATCCTTCCAGGCTTTTCAGCATGTAAAAAAAAAAAGCATTGTTCATCCAAAAATATTATACTGCTGAGATCTAAACATTGCTTCACCCCCTTCTGTTGCTGCTTTGCTGGATGGTTTGCCTGTAATCTTTGTGGCAGGGTCTAATCTGTATGCAAACAGCAACGCAATGTCAATTGGGTAATGAGACACTGGGATTCATCCTCATTATTCTCCTCGTGTGCTAAGCGGGGAGAGACAGCACCGACCGGGAAAGCACAGCATCGATTACCCCAGTCGCCAGTTGTACTCTGCTACATCCCTGGTCATCGTATGCCCTCAGACGTCCAACACTGCATTTTCTTTTAATTAACTCTGATTGGATTTGAAGACCCGTCTTGATTCGGATCCTAAACACAGAATGCATTCCTTGGAGACCAAGGCTTCCAAATAGGATATCTCTGCTGAGCAACTTTTCCCACAGTGTGATTCTTTGCAGGTTTACCAGATGAAGGCAAGGTTTCCTTGTAGTTGTGGCTGGCTTAGGTGGGGAAGTACAGGAAATAAGAATCAAACGTTTGTTTCTTCCTTGATCAATCTGCATACCTTAACAATTCAATGTGCAGGAAGGAACTGCAGATGCTGGTTTACACCCAAGATAAGACACAAAATGCTGGACTAACAGTGTGACAGGCAGCATCTCTGACATGAAGGAATGGGCGACGTTTCTGGTCAAGACCCTTCTTTTTCTATTTTAGCTTTGAGTAAAACACAAAGTGCTGCAAGAACAGGCAGCATCTGTGGGGGGGGAAGGATAGATGATGCCTCGGGTTACGACCGTTGCTCAGAATGGCCCGACTTTGCCCGACCCCATCTTCTCTTTTCCAGCTTTCAATCCCCTTCATCAGTCTGAAGAAACCAGACACAAAATGTTATCTGTCCATTCCCTCCACAAACGCTGCCTAGCCCACTGGATTCCTCCAGCACTTTGTGTTTTTACTCTATACAAGTTTGCAGATCAGGACTTTTTTTTTCTTTCAGGCAAGGACAACAGCCATTTACGATCAACATTGAGTTCAACAATGTCACGTCCTAATGACTTGCCCCATCTCATCAGACAGCAGCTGTAGATAATAATTCTACCATTCCCACTTCCAGTATCAGTGGATCACCCTCTTCCAGCTGTACATGGTGTTGCCATCATCTTTAGTCCCACTATCAGTCATCAATTGCTCCTGCCTTCCACCATCACACAACTTCCTTCTTTTCACCAATTAGTGTTTTAAACTGCTGGCTAGCAATGAGTAATATTATTAAATACAATCACCTGTTCTCCGAAAGCATTATACAAAAGCTCGAGAGCAAGAGAATGTCTGAGCCAATTCAATTCCGAGAAGGATTTAATGAGACTACTCCTGTTGTAGGAATTGTCAGTTTTACTAGAATGCATAGACAATGAATTTCTTTGTGTTAAACCTTTGTTCTCTTTTACACTGTGGCATCTTACTCAAGAGCACTAGCTCACATATAACTTTTCCCAAAGTTTATTTACTTTTGTCTTTCCTTTTCTGCAGATCCCATTCCATTTCGATCAACCAATTCATTTAAAATTATATTTATTAAATTATAACCAGCTGTATCAAAACCATTTATCTCTTTGCTCTTCTGCAGTCTTCCTTTCTATTTGGCTCCTGTACAAATTTATTTTCCTTCCTATTTCACAGCATATCATACTCCAAAGAGAATATTCTGAAGGCCGAGTCTATTGCCAAAGCCACACAGGCTGACATGTCATCTCTCTGGTTGCCATTTTACTTACACCTTTTATGCCCATCCCATCATATTATTTCATTATCATTGTTCAAGGAGGTAGCAATCAACCTTCTCCTTCAACCAGAAAGGACATCTAATGGGGTATTATCAATGCACATTTATATTAAACAGTGAATGTCTCCATAGATTGAGTGGTAAATTGTGAAATGCCAATCTTTGAACACACGAGAGCAGGAGTAGGCCACTCGGCCCCTCACCTCCTCACCTTTTAAGTCCCCTGCGTCTGCATCTCTTCCACCTCATCTATTGAAGTCAGATCTGGCCTCAAACACCTCCGTCAAGTCAAATAAACGCCTCCGAGTGTAGGCCACAGTGTAAATCTCATACCGTTGGGGAGTTTGCACCCCCTGTAGCATTACCTGGCACAGAGACTCCGATAACTCCTCCTTTTCCCTTCCTTGTCCCCACACACCCCCGATAAACGGCCCGATACGTTGCCTATTTCCTTCGCTCCATACAAGACAGCTAGAAAGAAATCTGTGCAAAAACAAGACAAGTATATATTCTTACTTGCGTAGCAAAAATAACACACTAAACATTTATACAAGAAAGAAAGAAATCTGTGCAAAACCATGTCCATGTAGCAAGAAGTGGTCTGTTGCGTTCAGTTGCCAAGATAGGTTCAGGGCTGTGGGGGTCAGTTCAAGAACCTGTTTTAGTAAAGTAGATCTTCCTGGACCGGGTGCTTATAGACTCAAACAAAACAGTCTATAGATCCATTTCCCAGATTTGTACATTAATTGTCCATTAAACTTTACCACAGAAATTTAATTCAGGTAATTAGCAAGTAGCCTTTTTAATGATGTGATAATTGTTACTGCACTGTTAGCCAACACTTCTTAAACCAAGGACAAGCTGTTTAATAAATGGTAGTGAATTGTTCATCAAGATTCAAGTATTTTAAAATCTATTACCCCATTCAAAATTTGATTATCTATTTCACGTATTGTATCCAGTTTGACTATTCATTATTTCCTGCTCAGTCAATCCTTTCTCAGTCTCCAATTTTATCTTAGCCGATGTACTATTGGTCCTATATAGACTGTGGTCACACCCTACATTCTGGATGATTAACACCTTGGTGCAGAACAATAACAAACAGACTGGAGGTAGACACAATGTGCTGGAGTAACTCAGTGGGTCAGGCAGCATCTCTGGAGAAAAAGGACAGGTGACGTTTCAGGTCCAGAGTAATTCCAGCATTTGTGCCTATCTTTGGTATACACCAGCATCTGCAGTTCCTAGTTTCTACAAAACAGACTGGTCCAGTCTGAAGAAGCCTCTAAACATAGAAACATAGAAAATATGTGCAGGAGTAGGCCATTCGGCCCTTCGAGCCTGCACCGCCATTCAATATGATCATGGCTGATCATCCAACTCAGTATCCCGTACCTGCCTTCTCTCCATACCCCTAATCCCCTTAGCCACAAGGGCCACATCTAACTCCCTCTTAAATATAGCTCTAGACCTGAAACATCACCCATTCCTTTTCTGAAGAAGGGTTTTGGCCCAAAATGTTGCCTATTTCCTTCACTCCATAGATGCTGCCGCACTTGCTGAGTTTCTCCAGCAATTTTGTCCACCTTGGGCCTTCTCCAGCATCTGCAGTTCTTTCTTGAAAATTGACCCATCATTCCTTTTCTCCAGGGATTCTTGCCTGTCCTGCTGAGTTATTCCAGCTTTTTGTGTCTATCTTTGGTGCAGGAAGATATTCCTCCACCGCCAGTTTCATCTGCCCATCAATAACACATCCACACATTGACACCCCCAACCCTCCCTTACTGCTCCCATCTGCCTACCAACCTTCCCTTCACTATCACCATTCTTTCTAATCAGATTCCAGAAACAGCTATCCGTTGTTATCTCCACTAATAACCTCGCAGTCTCTGTCGCTATTCCCTCTTCCCTTCCCCAACCAGGTTCCTTACGTCTGGTAACTCCTCCTCACATGGATCCATGTATCACTTCCTAGCTCTTGCTCCACCCTTCTACCCTCTACTTTCTCAGTTCAAATGAAGGGTCTCAACCCAAAATGTTCTGCCCATTTCCCTCCACAGATGCTGCCTTCCCCCTGCCCTTTGAGACATAAGAGTTAACAATGTAGATGCTGAGAAAATTTCTAACCTTGTGGGGCAGTCATATTCTCAATCGTTTAGGATGGAGACAAGGAGACACTATTCACGAGTTCTGCATATCTACAAAATAATCTTCCGCAGAAAATGTAGAGAAATGTTGATTTTTACAGAGAAACTCACGCATGGTTATTTGACCACTTGGTCAGGTACGAACCTCATTCTATCAATAATCTCAGTTCGACAGTCGGGCAGCGCAGTGGCACAGCAGGAGAGTTGCTGCCTTACTGCTCAAGACCCAGGTTCAATCACAACTTTAGATGCTGTCCTTGCAGAGTTTGTAGATTCTTCCTGTGACCGCATGGGTTTTTTTCCAGGAGCTCTAGTTTCCTCCCACATTCCAAAGCCATATGGGTTTGTAGGTTAATTGACCTCTGTAAATTGCCCCTAGTGTGTAGGATGCCAGGGTGGGTAGCATAGAACTAGTGCGAACAGGAGATCAATGGTCAGCATTGACACAGTGGGCCAAAGGGCCTGAATTCACTGTGTCTCTAAACAAAACTAAAAAAAGCACTGAAAGGCAGGCCTTGTATGTAAGAAGGAACAGCAGGCAGATGCTGGTTTAAACTGAAGATAGACACAAACAGCTGGAGTAACTCAGCGGGACAGGCAGTATCTCTGGAGAGAAGGAATGGGTGACGTTTATGGGTCAAGACCGTTCTTCAGACAGTCTCGACCCGAAACAGCACCCATTCCTTCTCTCCAGAGATGCTGCCTGTCCTGCTGAGTTACTCCAGCTGTTTGTGTCTAGGCCTTGTTATGTATTGGGTGTCAACTAACAAAGTTGCAACACAGGACTGCATGGTTGTCACATGACAATAAACTGCGTGCAATAGACCAACCGATCAGATGAAGGATCTGTAGCACTCCGAGATCTAGGGTGGAGGACAATTGGCCAATGGATGAGGTGGGTCCAACAAAACCCTAAATGAAAGCAAGACCCAGGATCAAAGTGTTCACGACAAGGCTGAGGCATTTATTACCATATTCAGCCAGAGGTATCCAGTGGGATGGCCCATTTAGTTTATGGCCACGTGTACCAAGGTACAGTAAAAGCTTTTGTTGCGTGCTAACCAGTCAGTGGAAAGACAATACGTGATTACAATCGAGCCGTCCACAGTTTACAGATACAGGATAAAGGGCGCAACGTTTAGTGCAAGATAAAGTCCAGTAACGTCCGATTAAAGATAGTCCGAGGGTCTTCAATGAGGTAGATAGTAGCTCAGGACCACTTTCAGTTGCTGGTACACAATTCCAACCAGAAGAATACAGGAGGCTACACAGAATGGTGGACTCAGCACAGACCATCACGGGCACAGCCTTCCCCACCATCGAAATCTTCCACACGAGCTGCTGCATCAGGAAGGTGGCACCTAACTAAGGATCTCCACCATCCACGCCATGCCCTCTTCTCATTTCTAATATCCAGGTGAGTACAGGAGCCTGATGGAGAAGGATTATCCTTCTCTAGCTTTCAGTCTGAGGAAGGGTTCTGACCCAAAACGTCACCATTCCTTTTCTGCAGAGATCGCTGCCTGACTCACGGAATTACTTCAGCATTTTGTGTCTATCTATAGTATAAACCAGCATCTGTAGTTCCTTCCTACACAGGAGCCTGATGTTCCACACCAACAGGTTCAGGAGAACCTACGTGACTGTATTACATTTGAAGGTAGACAAAAATGCTGGAGAAACTCAGCAGGTGAGGCAGCATCTATGGAGCGAAGGAATAGGTGACGTTTCGGGTCAAGACCCTTCTAAACGTCGCCTATTTCCTTCGCTCCATAGATGCTGCCTCACCCGCTGAGTTTCTCCAGCATTTTTGACTACCTTCGATTTTCCAGCATCTGAAGTTCCTTCTTAAGTACCTGTATTACATTTGAACATCTTTTATAATTGATAGACTCGAAGAAAAGTTTTGACCCAATGCTTTCATTCCATCCCTCCATATCCAGCCATAACGCATTAGTCCATAACTCCTTATACTCAAAAACAGAAGTATTTGTTCAATACCTGTGACTTTCTTTTGTCATCATTTAAATTCCTGCCTAAGGGCAAAGAGTAGAATTTCTGAAATGTCTAGAAAATAAAGTTTTTGTTCATGGAGCACTCTGTCCAACAAGAAGAAAATATTCTGTGTCCTCTCCTGGGGATTGAAGCGAGGCAGTGGAATTTGGGGAACAGCAATCATAATATCATCAGATTTGGAATAACAATAAACGAGGACAGCGAATGCTTAAGAGAGTTGCAAGGGATCCTGTAAAACTGGATTTGGAGTCAAAGTATGTGTGTGGGTGTGGTCACCCAACCAAAGGAAGCAGCAGTAAGATTGCAGCATAGATAGAGAGAATAAACAAAGGTGGACAAAAATGCTGAAGAAACTCAGCGGGTGAGGCAGCATCTATGGAGTGAAGGAATAGGTGACGTTTCGGGTGGAGACCCTCTTCAGACGTGAACAAACAAAGGATCACTAAATTGGGACTGCAGGTTTGTGGTATGAGGAGACTAGGTCTATACTCATCAATGCAGGAGAAAGGTGATAACACTAAAACATATACAATTCTTAAGTGGCTGTGGACTAAGAATGAGTCTTCAAATAAGAAGTTGCACATTTAGAGTCACTACTTTCTTGGGATCTTTCTCATCATCCCTCCATTCCCAGTCTCCGTCCCCCCCACCTTACGACTACTCCTCCCCCGCGACCTTCCCCTTTGCCCCCCGATACTCCTCTCCCACTTCCCTATTGCACAACCCCTGTACACTCTTCCACCCTCTTTTTCCTCCAGTCCCCAACCAGCACTTCTCTCCAATGCCCCCTCTCCTACTTCACCTCCCCCCCCCACCCCATTCTCTACACCTGCACAGTGACGTGCGGAGTTTGCACGTTCTCCCTGTGACTGCATGTGGTTTCTCCAAGTCCTTCGGTTTCCTCCCATGTCCCATAGACGTGGCGTGTGGATTAATTGGCTTCTGTAAATTGCGTCAGATAGAATAATTGTACAGGTGATTGATGCTCAGGTAAACACAAAATGCTGGAGTAACTCAGCGGGTGAGGCAGCATCTCTGGTGAGAAGGAATGGGTGACGTTTCGGATCGAGACCCTTCTTCAGACTGATGTCAGGGGAGGGGGTGGGACAGAGATAGAATGTAGTCAGAGACAATAAGACTGGTGGGAGAACTGGGAAGGGGATGGAGAGAGAAAGCAAGGGCTATTTGAAGTTAGAGAAGTCAATGTTCATACTGCTGGGGTGTAAGCGACTCAAGAGAACTATTAGGTGCTGTTCCTCCAATTCGCTGCGGGCCTCAGTCTGACAATGGAGGAGGCCCAGAACAGAAAGGTCAGATTGGGAATGGGAGTTAAAGTGCTGAGCAACCAGGAGATCAGGTGGGTTAAGGCTGACTGAGCGGAGGTGTTCAGCGAAACGATCGCCGAGCCTGCGCTGGGTCTCGCTGATGTACAGGAGTTGACACCTGGAAAAGCGGATACAGTAGATGAGGTCGGAGGAGGTGCAAGTGAACCTCTGCCTCATCTTAAAAGACAGTCAGGGTCCTTGGATGGAGTCGAGGGGTGAGGTAGTGAGAGCCTCATCCATAATGGAAGAGGAGAACGCCCGTTTCCTAAAGAATTTGAACATCTCCGATGCCCTGGAATGGAAAACTTCATCCTGGGAGCACATGCGGTGTCGACGGAGGAATTGGGAGTGGGGATAAGAGTCTTTACAGGAAGCAGGATGGGAAGAAGTGCTCAGCATGGATTCTGTGTACAAAGGGCCTGTTTCCACACACTCTTTAAATTAAAAAACTCACTAACCAACCTTTCCCCTCCACTCATTCACCCAGTCTCTCCCATCACTCTCTTGCAACCTCCTCACTTCACTCCCTACCCCTCCTCCCCCACTCACTCTCAACCTCCCACTCTCCCCATATCCACCTCCTTCTCCCTCACTCCTCTCCCTCCCACTCTCTTACTCAAGCACTCCCCATACACTCTCTACCCTTCTACTCACTCCCCCTATTCTCACTCACCTTGTTCTTCCCTCACTCACCCCCCCCTCCCCCCACCCCCTCAATTCTCAGCCCACACACCCCTTCCCCCACTCTTCTTCCCCTCCCCAGCCCATGCTCATGTTACTCCCCCACTCTCAGCCCAGCCCTACTTTCCTTCCTCCGGCCTCACTCTCCTTACACTACTCCTCCGTCCGCCCCTCCCTCCCTCCTCACCCATCACCCCTCCCTTCACATTCCCTCTCCCCCTCCGTTTCAGACACCATCACCCCCACACCACACTCACCTCCCCCTTCCTCTCCCCTACCCCCCTCGCTCAATTCTCCTCATCCCCATTCCTCCATTCCACACCACCCTCTCCCTACTCTCCCTTTCCCCTCACTCGCCCCATCTCTTACAATTCCCCTTTGTCACTCCCCCACCTTCACCCGCATGCTCCCCCCACCCTCACCCACACTCCCACTCCTCACACAGCACTTATTCCTTCCTCCCCTTCTCACCCCCTCCTCATTGTCTCCCCCCTCCCCTCACACTCCTCGCGCTCCGCCCACACTCACTCTCCTCTCATTGTCTTCCCCATCTTTGGTCGTCCCTCTCTCCCCCTCACCCTCCATTCTCCTCACCATATCGCCCTCACCATCTCCCCTCCCCTGCCCTCATTCTCCCCCCCTCCCTATTACCTCATTCCCCCTCCCCCTTATCCCCCCCCCCCCACCCCCTCTCCCCTCCCACCCCCCCCTCCTCATTCTCCCCCTCTCCCTTCTCATCCCCTCCCCCTCCCCCTCCTCCCTCCTCCCCTCCCCCTCTCCCATTCTCCCTCTCCCCATCCTCCCCCCTCACCCCCTATCCTCATTCCCCCCCCCCCCATCCTCCCCTCCCTCGCCCCCTATCCTCATTCTACCCACCCCCCACCTTCTCCTCATTCCCCCCCCCTCCTCATCATCCCCCTCACAGCCCAAATTCTCCCCTCCCCATCCCCCCTTCCTCTCCCCAAGCCCGTTCTCTCCCCTCACCCACTATCTCCTCATCTCCTCCCCCCCCCTTCCTCTACCCACTCCTCCCCCCTTCACACTGCCCTCCATCCTCTCTCTCCCCCCTCCATCCTCTCCCTCCCTCCCTCCCTCCTCTATCTCCCCCTCCTCACCCTCTCCACTCCCCGCCCCTCCCCCCCCCCCCGCCCCCCGGGGCCGCGCATGCGCCCGCTCTCTCTCTCTCTCCCCCCCCCCCCCCCCCCCCCCCTCCTCACTTACCGGCGGCTCTTTGTTCCGTTGGTCCCGCGCGCGGCGCCTCCTCCTCAGGTAACGCGCGCCGCTGCTGCCGCCCGCCCGCTTCCCGCCCGGCCCGCGCTTCCCGCCCTCCTGGCCAACCGCCCGCGCGGAGCCACCAACGGCCGCCCGGGCTCCGGCTCCGACTCCGCGGGTTCGCGTCCCCGATCCCCGATCCGCCCGGACGAGCGACCGAACGCCTCATTGTCCGAAACGGAGAGCGCCCGGCAGGCCCCGCCGCCCCATATGGTGGCGCATCCGGACTAAAATTAATTAGTTTTATATATTGCGATTAATTCAAAATATATTGTTTAGCGGGTGTGGATTGCGAGCGGGGCTGCGGGCTGCTGATCGCATCGCTGTCTTGTTCTTTGGCTGCCTCTGCCTGCTCGCCACTGAACAAAGCATTGCACACTGCTCTCTGCACATACAGCTGCTCTTTGCAATTTAAAAGGCTGAAAAAAAGTTTTTTTAATATTGTGTTTTTGGCAAAACCTTTAAATATCCCTTGAACACAATTCTGCAAATTTTCGCTGCCCGAGATTGATTTTTTAATCGTGTAATTTTATAGATATCTAAAAATCATGTGCGTGATATACAGTTTTCTTCTGTGTTTTCTCTTCTCCCGATGCAAAATACAAATAGTTGTTTAGAAGTTTTGTTATGATGCAATTTTGCACGATACTCCGCTCTTCAGATATGACAAATTGTTAAATATTTGACTGATATTCCTCTGACTTCAGAGGTCAGGGTTGTTCTGTTTATCAATCGTGGGATTTAGTGATGTTGGGCTTGCTGTATTTTAAGGATGTGGGAGTTTTGGAAAGGTTTTCAATTAAATTGTACCCCTGCTTGAAACATTTGTGTTTTTGCTCCCCTCCCCAAGAAAAAAAAAACCTTATCCTGCTGCTCAGATAAATACATTTGGTAGTTGTGACCTTGTGAAATGTTTAAAGTTCCTAAAGAAATTGCTTCAGGACCGATCCCGTTCAGCTAAGGTATCCGTTTCCCACCAGGAGAGGTGTTTAATTCTCCTGCTCACCAAATGGTCTGATGGAAAGAGGTTGGAAAGCAGATCTTTCTTTGTAAAGCTTTGTTGGGTGGTAGTGAAGGAAAGGGCTGATGTTTTGGTGGATGCAGTGGTTCCAGTTATGTTACCAATATAGTCCGAGTCATACAGCCCTTCGCCCCAACTTGCCCATGCTGACCAAGATGCGCCATCTACGTTAGTCCCACCTGCTTGCGTTTGGCCCATATCCCTCTAAACCTTAGATAGACACAAATTGCAGGAGTAACTCAGCGGGACAGGCAGCATCTCTGGAGAGAAGGAATGGGTGACGTTTCGGTTGGAGACCCTTTGTCTCGACCAAAAATGTCGCCCATTCCTTCTCTCCAGAGATGCTGCCCGTCCCGCAGAGTTACTTCAGCATATTGTGTTAAACCAGCATCTGCAGTTCCTTCACACACAAAGGAATAGGTGACTTTTTCTCACATGTGTGCCTGTCCAAATGGCTTTTTGGGAGAGTCTAGGACAGGGGGCACAGACTCAGAATAAAAGGGCATACCTTTAGAATGGAGATGAGGAGAAATGTCTTTAGCCTGAAGGTGGAGAATCTGTGGAATTCATTGCCACAGGCGGTGGCTGTGGAGGATAGGTCATTGGGTATTTTTAAAGACGAGATTGATAGGTTCTTGATTAATAAGGGCACCAAAGGTTACAGGGAGAAGGCAGGAGAATGGGGTTGAAGGAAAAATAGATGAGCCATGATATAGTGAAGCAGATTTGATGGGCCAAATGGCCTAATTCTGCTCCTATGTCTTGTGGCCTTTTAAATGTTATAGTACTTCCATCAACCACATCCTCTGGCAACTCGTTCCATATACTCACCACAGTGAAACAGTTGCCCCTCAGGTTCCTATTAAATCTTTCCCATCTCATCATAAACCTGTGCCCTCATTCTTAATTTCCTTATCCTGGTGGAAATTTTCTGTGTATTCACCCTATCTATCCCCCTCATTATTTTATGCACCTCTATAAGGGTTTCCCATGGAGATGATGAGAAAGCCGGGAATAGTTATTTTAAAAATTATTTATTTATGTTTTTTCCTCAGAAGGTGTGTACTTTTGTAGATGGGCAGAGAGATTCTCTCTGTGAGATGATAGTTGACGGGCTGTTTGACTGGGGCAGGGATCACCACTGAGCCAACACTGTCAGTCACTAGCTGAAGTTGGGACGTGCTCAGCATATCAAGCAGCATCTGTGGAGAGAGGAAAAACACAGTTAACATTGCACATCAAAGGCAGTTCATCGGAACACGCAGTCTGGGGGTTTAACTCCGTAAGCACATTCATAGCCAGGGATAGAACAAAAGGAAAGATGAGCAAGGTCAGGAATGGGAACCAACAGCGACTTCCTTGCGATGGAACATCTCGGTCCTTTGCTGGTCCTCACTAGTCACGGCCTCCCTGGTCAGTAGTGCCTCGTGCACTGTTTGCCTCTGCAAGTCCTCAGTAAATGTCAGTTCTTTTTAAACTTAAGATGAAAAGGACACAGCCTCCAGCGATACTGCTAGTTCTGCTCTGGGAAGTTGGTATTGGACGTGATTTTAAATCATCCAGTTGGCATTTAAAAAAGTGTAGGAAGGAACTGCAGATGCTGGTTTACACCAAAGATAGACAGTTACACAGTGGGTCAGGAAGCATCTCTCGAGAAAAGGAATAGGTGACGTTTTGGGTCGAGACCCTTCTTCGGACTTCTCACTCTGAAGAGGGCTCTCAACCCAAATCGTCACCTATTCCTTTTCTCCAGAGATGTTGCCTGAGTTACTGCAGCACTTTATGTTTATCTTCAGCATTTTAAAAATCCAATGTGTTTCAGAGCTGAGATCACGGGCGGCTAATGTGATATTCAGTTGTTCCCGGAGTCAATTCTGTAAAAAGATTACTTCTGTTGCTAATGGTTAAAAAGCCGAGGAAGTTGCTGCCAGCTTGCCTTCTTTCAACGTAGGCTTGGTTTACACTAAGGGGAACAATGCAGCTCAGAGGTCACACGGGTCAATACCAGAGCAGTCTGTCTCTCGGATCAGCCAGCCCTCTTAGCGTGAGTTTTATCTTGTTGGCAGATGGACCATTAATTGGGGGAGACTCGAAGGGAGGATAGTCTTTTAAATTATTCAGCTTGCTAATTCTCAGCGGGACTCGAGTAGATGTGCGCTCCTCCCCTTCCCTCTCCCACCGCGTCCTCACTGCAGTTATCAGCCTATTCCATTAAGGGTGTCAAGGGTTAAGAGGAGAAGGCAGGGGGATGGGGTTGACAGGGAATGATGGAATGGCGGGGTAGACTCGATGGGCCAAATGGCTCCCACTTCGGCTCCTATGACTTATGAACATGAGATCTGACTCGGGCGGAGATACAACATGCTTGGATACAACGTGTACGAAAGAACTACAGATGCAGATTTAAATCGAAGGTAGACACAAATTGAAGGTAGACAGTCTGAAGAAGGATCTCGACCCGAAACATCAGCCATTTCTTCTCTCCAGAGATGTTGCCTGACCCGCTGAGTTACTCCAGCATTTTGTGTCATTTTCGGATACAGCTGTGCTCCCTGCCCACGGCAGATAGAATGATCTTTGCTTTGCCCCTACTGCTCTGCAACGTAACTCCCCCACTTGGCCATCACCCTGGGGCTGGAAGGAGACTTTGCGCAAATACCTCTTCGTTCCCCCCCCCCCCCCCCCCCCCCCCCCCCCCCCCCCCCCCCCCCCCCCCCCCCCCCCCCAGGAGAGGGGAAAGGGGCAACATCTGCAGAGTGAGATAGTGCCATGACTCCGGGCAGTCCCATGCTGGCTGCACAGCAATGTAGCATGTGGCTGTTCTGTAGGATTTTACATTTGAAATCCTCAGTTTAATTTCCTCAGTTCACTTTAGTTCATTGTCATGTGTACAGTGAAAAGCTTTTATTACATGTTATCCAGTCAGCGGAAAGACAATTGTGTAGGAAACTTGTTGTGAGTTTATTTTTTATTCTGTTTCCATTGGTACATAGAACATTATATGAAATGCCAGGCAGCACATTGAGGTCTGAGTTAGTAAATCAAATAACTTAGGGTGGCGCAGTGGCCGAGTTACTGCCTCCCAGCGCCAGAGACCCAGGTTCAACCCTGACCTCAGCTGCTGTCTGTGTGGAGCTTGCAGTTTCTCCCTATGACCGCATGGGTTTTCTCCTGGTGTTCCGGTTTCCACTCGCATCCCAAAGTGGTGCAGGTTTGTAGGTTAATTGCCTTCTGTAAAATTGTCCCCAGTGTGTGGGATAAAACTAATATACCTGTGATCACGGATCGGCATGAACTTGGTGGGCTGAAGGGCCTGTTTCCAATCTGTATCTCTCTCTAAAATAAGCTAAATGAACCACTTTTTCCATTCCCTTCCTTCCTACAACATCCTCCAGTCTGTCACTTACAGTGTGACCTTCTTCCAAGACCCTCTCTCTTCCTCTCCCTCTCCCCTCCCCCCCTCCCCCTCTCCCTTCCTCCCCTCCCTCTCTCTGTGTCTCTCTCTGCTCTCTCTCTCTCTCTCTCTCTCTCTCTCTCTCTCTCTCTCTGTCTGTCTCTCTATATATCTCTCTCTGCGTCTCTCTTTGTCTCTCTATGTCTCCCTCTGTCTCACTCACTCTCTCTCTCCCCTCTCTCTGTAACTCTCCCTGTGTATCTCTCCCTCTCTTTCTGTCTCTCCCTGTCTCTGTCTCTCCCTGTGTCTGTCTCTCCCTGTGTCTGTCTCTCCCTGTGTCTGTCTCTCCCTGTCTCCTTCTCTCCCTGTCTGTCTCTTTATTTGCGTGTTTCTTTCTGTCTGTGTGTCTCTCTCTTTCCCTGCCTGTCTGTCTTTCTCTCGCTCGCTCTCCGTGATTGTGATGAAGAGTTGCTGGATCATTGTTTCCAAGCTCACGCTGATTGAACCTGTTTCAGTTTGATGCATGGATAATTAGCCATCCTGTGGTGGTGGGAATAATAAATTAAGTTTTAAGCCCTGTTTTTGGGTGATGGAAAGGACTTGTGTTGCCCACATACATCACAGCAGCTGCACCTTCCATAGTAACGTCTGCTAATCATTCAAAATCATCTTTAATACTTACAAAAGACAATGCCAATGAAGTAATAATTCACAAAGAAGGTGAAAGAACACAGAATAGAGAAAGGGTTGAAGTTGGACACAAAATGCTGGAGTAACTCAGCGGGACGGGCAGCATGTCTGTTGAGAAGGAATGGGACATGTTTTGGGTCGAGCCTCTTCAGATTGAAGTTCAGTCTGAAAAAGGGTCTCGACCTGAAAAGTCACCCATTCCTCCTCTCCAGAGATGCTGCCCGTTCCACTGAGTTACTCCAGCATTTTGTGTCTATCTTCGGTTTAAACCAGCATCTGCAGTTCCTTCCTGCACATAGAGAAAAGGACTGTGGGAAGATGATGGCTCTGGGCAAGGTCTCACTTGCTCAGTGGATGCAATTGGCTCAACGGTTGGGGAGGCTGTATCCCAAGAGACTGCTGTGTGCCACGTAAAAATAGAATATAGATCAGAGAGCTGTACAGCACAGGGACAGGCCCTTTGGCCCACAATGTCTGTGCCAAACACAATGCCAACATAAACAGATCTTTGCCTGTACATGATCCACATCCCTCCATTCCCTGCATATCCATGTGCTATCCCGAAACCTCTTAAATGCCACTATCTGCCTCCACTACCACGCCAGGTAGTGTGTTCCAGGCACCCACCGCTCTGTAAAAAATAAATGACCCATGCATCACTTTAGAGACATAGCGCTGAAACAGGCTCTTTGGCCCACCAAGTCCGCGCCGACCAGCGATCACCTTGTACACTAACACTATCTTACATAAGCGGGGCAATTTACATTTTTTTAACCAAAGCCAATTAACCCACGCACCGGTACATCTTCGGTGTGTGGGAGGAAACCAGAGCTCCCAGAGAAAACCCACACGGTCACAGGCTAATGTACAAACTCCGTACAGACAACGTCGTGGTCAGGGTTGAACCCGAGTCTTTGGAACTGTGTGGCAGCAGCTCTACCGCTGCCCCACTATGCTGCCCCCATCGCCTCTCAATTTTGTCCCTCACACCTTAGTGTCTGCCTCCCTTTTTCTTAAGTGTGTGGCAATAGTAAAAAGATGAAATTTCGCTCTATTTCTAATAAGATGGAATTGTTCATAAATCAAAGCCTATAGTTTGATCGTAAGCCGGAGAGCTGCTGGATCCTTGCTGGATCAGAATTCTTCCGAGAGCAAGAATGTTTCAGCTTCGCGGAGAGGTTGGACAGACTTGGGTTGTTTATTCTGGAACGTCGGAGGCTGAAGGGAGATTTGATGGAAGTATATAGAATGATGAGAGGCATAGATAGGGTAGACAGTCAGTCTTTTTCCCCAGGGTGGAAATGTCCAGCACTAGAGGGCATAGCTATAAGGTGAGGGGGGGAAAGTTTAATGGATATATGCGGGGTAAGTTATTTTTACAGAGAGTGGTGGGGGCCTAGAACAGGCTGCCAAAGGTGATCGTGGAGCCAGGTGCGATAGTGGCATTGGATAGGTACCCGGACGTGGCATCGAAGGACGAGAAGCCGAAGCAAAGAAGTGGAAGCCAAATAACCGAAAGCGTACGCAGCCGCAACGCCAACTAACCAAAAGAGTGGGAAGCCTAAAAGCAAAAGAACCGAAAGGCTGCGTCACTTAAAAGCAAACTCACCAAATGGCAGCTCCACAGAAACGCCATCTACCCGAGACCATTCTTCAGACCTGAAGATTGAGTCTGAAGAGTTTCGACCCGAAACGCCACGCATTCCTTCTCTCCAGAGATGCTGCCTGTTCCGCTGAGTTACTCCAGCACTTTGTGTCCATCTTTGGTTAAAACAGTTTATAGATTATCTGGTGTTGTGTGTGTGGGAGCTTGTGTGCTTTCCGCAGGCAACCAGACGGTAATAAATGAAACGTGCTTCTTGTTGTCATGGGTGGGGGGAGTGGGGAGGAGATAACTTGTTCGTTGTCATGGGCCATCGGGGGAATGGGGTTTTAAATGCGATTGACTATGCCCCAATCACGGCCGGGTGTGGGGGTTGGTGTGGGTGTCGATGGTTCGGATCGCGGGGAGTGGAAAATCCTGGTGTGGGGGTTGGGGTCCGATGGCGGTACATCGCGGTCAGTGACTGGGTGGGCGGAGGGCCCAGCCTGTCCCACACCTCCTCTCCACCCAGCACAGTGCGGCCGCAAGGGGGAGACGAGGCTGTCCCGAGGAATGGGGGCTGTCCCGAGGGATGCGCACCTTCGGCCGCTTACAACGGTGCTTGCTTGGGTTCAGATTGCCCAGTCGCCTATGGCTCGTGTGGGAAAATGACCCCCACCCTCCCATCTCCACCGGCCAGTGATGAGATGGACGCGGGGGTCTGGACCAATCGCTGACAAGTCCCGCCCCCCGGCAACGTCATGTCCGTTGTTTGACTTTTCTGTTGAGCGGCATTCGGTTCGTTGGCTTGTTGGCGGCGCAGCCTTTCGGGTAGGTGGTGTTTCGGCAGAGTGACCATTCGGTGATTTTGCTTTTAGGCGACGCAGCCTTTTGGTTAGTTGGCTTTTAGGCGTCCCGTCCTTTCGGTTAGTTGGAGTTTTGGCTTTGTACGATTTCGGTTATTTGGCGTTTCGGCTAAGTTTCCATTCGGTTATTTGGCTTCCACTTCTTTGCTTTGGCTTCTAGTCCTTCGACGCCACGTCAGCACACGGTTGGATAAGCACATGGATACACAGGCAATAGAGAGATATGCATCATGGACAGGCAGATGAGATCAGTTTTACGTGGCATCATGCTCAGCACAAACATTGTGGGCTGAAGGGCTTGTTCCTGTGCCTGTTTGCTAGTCTATCTTCTATACATTTATGTTAATTCAAGAATATATATTTAAATTAATAATTGCCAAGTGTTTTGTGTTTAAAAGCATGTCAGTGTCTGTCTTTATGCTCCTTGCGTCTCCTCCCATCCTTCATCTGATCCAGTGGTTTGCAAACCACGGGCCGCATGTGACTCATTGCAGTCTAAAGAACATCCTGTTGAAACGCTCTAATGGATCAAGAGTTGAAAGAGTTTAATTGTCATGTGTACCAGTCACGGAACCATGACATTCGCACTTGCTGCAGTTTCAAAAGCCCGTTAACTCAATAACACATCGATAAATATACAATAATTGTGATTGTAATAAATTAATCAACATCAGTAACCATTTAATAACAATTACCATCATCACTACTAGAGTTGGTGCTTCACAATACCAGAGACCCAGGTTTGATCCTGACCACGGACACAAGTCTGTGTGTGTGGAGTTTGCACGTTCTCCCTGTGACTGAGTGAGTTTCTTCCGGGTACTCCAGTTTCCTCCTACATCCCGAAAGACCAGTAGTGGGTTTGTAAGTTGCATGGCCCTCTGTAAATTGCTCCCAGTTGGTAGAGAGTGGATGAGAAAATGCGATGATGTAGAACTATTTCCTCGTAGAACGGGTGCTCGATGGGCTGGGAACACCTTGGTCAAGAGTTCATTGTTATATATTGGACTGCCGTGTGGGGTCCAATCTGCTGTTAACAACATCAGTGTTTGAGGGTGCAGAGAACCCTGCATGGGGTGGCACGGTGGCGCAGCGGTAGAGTTGCTGCCTTACAGCGCCAGAGACCCGGGTTTGATCTTGACTATGGGTGCTGTCTATGGAGATTGTACGTTCTCCCCGTGACCTGCGTGGGTTTTTCCCGGGTGCTCCGGTTTCCTCCCGCACTCCAAAGACGTACAGGTTTGTAGGTTAATTGGCTTTGGTAAAATTGTAAACTGTCCCTAGTGTGTGCGTGAGCGGGGGGATCATTGGTCAGGACGGACTTGGTGGGCCGAAGGGCCTGTTTCCGCACTGTATTTCTAAACTAGACTGGAGAGAGATGAGAAGGGGGTGACGTGGATAATCTACATGCCTGGAACTAGATGCTAAAATGAGAATAATTTAATGCTGCCCTGGATATGATGGCCTGGGTCAACCTACAATGTGGGCTGATTTTGCTGGATTGGGATTGACCAAAGGGCAGATGGAGTTAGAGATAATGAATAGACCACAAGGTGTGCTCAAGAGCTTGAATGTTGTTGGGATGAAGCTGTTCCAGAACCTGAATGTCCTTGGAAAGATCAGCGGTCAGGCAGCATCTGTGGAGTGAACAGACAGACAACCATTTGGGTCTGGACCCTTCTTCAGACTGAGTCTGAGACGTCCACTTCCTCCACAGATGCTGCCTGGTCTGCTGAGTGTGTTTTGCTCAAGATTCCAGCATCTGCACATTCTTGTGTGTTTGTTAGAGATGGTGTTTGGTTAAAGATAAGCGATGTGTGGTGGTACTGGCTCCAGAAACCCCTCTCCCTTCTTGCTTCCTGTGACTGTAAGGGAGACAGAAATAGACTTCAAAGAGATATAGACAGCCCAGTGGAAAGAGCGGATATGTGGCTGGCAAAACCTATTGCGTAGAAGTGTGAAGTGTTACATTTTGTGAGGATGAGCCAATATAGACCAGAGAGATCTGCGAGTGTGCATTGAAAATGGCAGAGGTGGAAAAGCGTAAGAACAAGGAATATAGATGCAAGGAACTGCAGATGCTGGATCACAATGAAAGATCCAAAATGCTGGAGTAACTCGGACTCTGAAGAAGGGTCCCCCAACCCAAACATCACCTATCCATGTTCTGCAGAGATGCTGCCTGACCCCCTGAGTTACTCCAGCATTTTTTGTCTTTATAAGAACAAGGGACTTCAGTGTTGCTTTCCTGCAAATGCACAGTGAAATTATTTTTGCATATTTACACATTCCATGTTTTTGCGCCATTACTCAAAATCCGGTCAGCCCACGCGCTCGATGTACTGAAACCAAAGTTCCCGTGAACCAAAGACTCTCCTCTCCTTGCCCGGCCATCTTTGTGGCTCGGGGGTGCCTCGTGCAGCCGACCTTGAAGGCGCTGGTGACATTTTCCCGGTTCACCCTCCTACCAGCCCTTGCTCCACGCGTCCGATGTCTCCAGCTCCCTCCCAGTTACGCCGACCGACGAGCCCTCGGGCAAGGTCCCGTTGACCAACGAGCCTTTGGGCAAGCTCCCTTTATTGATAAACTGTTGTAAAAGACCAGTTCAGCTATTGCTGGGATGTTATTTACACTTCTGGGTGCCATAATTTAGAGAAAATGTGAAGACAAAAAAAAAAGGTGTTGAAGAGATTTATTATCATTCCAAGGACCTCCAGGTTCAGGAACAGTTTCTTCCCAACAACATTCAGGCTCTTGAACAGCCCCTTAAACACTGAGGGCCTGTAAATCTGCAGCAAGTAAGATTTCCATTGTCAAGGAACTTAACACCATCCAACACAACCTCCGGCATTTTACTGCCTCCACTGCTAGACCAAAATACCAAGGGTGTGAAGAAGTTTCCCAACCCGAAACACAATCTGTCCATTCCCTCCACAGATGCTGCCCGATGAGTTCCTCCAGCAATTTGTGCTCCACCCCAGACCTTTCAGCATCTAAGTACAAATGGAGCAGCGGGTAGAGCTGCTGCCTCACAGTGCCAGAGATTCGATCCTGACCTCGGGCACTGTCTGTGTGGAGTTTGCACATTCTCCCTGTGACCATGTGGTTTCCTCCCAGTGCTCCGTTTTCCTCCCACATCCCAAAGATATGTGGGTTTGTAGGTTAATGGGTCCTCTGTACATTGCCCCTAGCGTAGGGAATGGATGAGAAAGTGAGATGACACAGGACTAGTGTTAATGGGTGATCGATGGTCAGCCTAAGGGCCTGTTTCTATGCATTCAATCAATAAATCAATCAATCTGTAGTTCCCCTTGTCTCCACTGAACATAGTGCCTACAATGTTTACTGCAAAATACGCTAGCATTTCACCAGATCTCAGGACACTGCACTGGTTCAATGGCAATTTATTGTTTCATGTATCGAGGAATAGTGAAATCTCTTTTTTTCATAACGTCCAGTAAAATCTTACTAGACATAAGTACAATCATACCTAAGTACCAGAGTGTAAGAATAGCAGATTACACTGTAGTGTCATATGGTGAAAGGATGGGTCGACTGGGCTTATATTCACTGGAATTTAGAAGGATGAGAGGGAATCTTATAGAAACATATAAAATTCTTAAAGGATAGGACAGGCTAGATGCAGGAAAAATGTTGCCGATGTTGGGGGAGTTCAGAGCCAGGGGTCACAATTTAAAAATAAGGGGTAGGCCATTTAGGACTGAGATGAGAAACATTTTCACCCAGAGATTTGTGAATCTGTGGAATTCTCTGCCACAGAAGGCAGTGGAGGCCGGTTCACTGGATGTTTTCAAGAGAGAGTTACTTTTAGCTCTTGGGGCTAACGGAATCAGGGAAATATGAGGAGAAAGCAGGAACGGGGTATTGATTTTAGATGATCAGCCATGATCATATTGAATGGCGGTGCTGGCTCGAAGGGCCGAATGGCCTACTCCTGCACCTATTTTACTATGTTTCTACTCTTGTGATTGGTGTCCGCAGATTTATTTTTTGCTTTACCTAGTTTAATCTCTTAACTAAAACACGGGTCATCCTACAGGTCCTCCATTCGGCTGTCAGCTCGGATTTTTAATGCTAATGGTTTCTTCACTGGTATAAGTGAATGCGGGAGGAAACCGAAGATCTTGGAGAAAACCCACGCAGGTCGCGGGGAGAACGTACAAATTCCACACAGACAGCACCCGAGGTCAGGATCGAACAGCTCTACCCACTGTGCCGCCCTCTTCCTGTAACCTACCATACACCTACTATACCACTCTCGGCAAGCAAAGGTAAAAATAGAAAGTAGCTGGAGGAAGACAAACAGCCCTCCTGATGTGGAATTCAGGCTTCATTTAATTAAAACTTCCATCCGAACAACCTCCAATTTGTGTTCGACGGGCACAACTCTCCTCTCGGTCCCGTTTATTCTCTTGCCTGGCGGCAGCTTCTTGCAAAGCAGAGCCAGTGAAATAATCTGGTTATTTTTAGCGCCCGTTGGGAAAGTGCAGAGATCGGTCATTCTCACCAGCTCAACTACACACAACCCACACTTCCCGTGGCAGCTGGAGATGCCTGCTGCGTGATTGGATTGGTGAAACAATTAGCTTTTTTTAAAATAAGGGAGAGAAAACTGGTTAACTAACTCCCCGCCAGCTATGTTTCTCACAGCAGCAGAGAGAGCCCTGTTTTTTTTACACCAGGGGAAGAAAGGGCTTAATTATCTTTCGAATCGATCTGCTGCTGTTGCTGTGACACTGTGCCCTTTTTGAAATTAGTATTCTGCAGCCGGGGATACAGCGAAAACGTCCTGAGAGAAGAAGGGCATGCTGGAGGAGGGAGCTTTTCAGCTGTAACATGTGTTAATTGAACGGGATATCTTCCTTTGTTTCACACTGGGGTGGGGGGATGGGGTGGGGTGGGAAAGTGGTGGGTGCGCTGAGGAGATATGGGGGAGAACGGTCTTGTGGGAGGGGGCTGTGCAGGAAGGAACAGCAGATGCCGGTTTACACCAAAGATAGACACAAAGTGCTGGAGTAACTCAGCGGATCAGGCAACATCTCTTGATAGAAGGAATTAGAGACGTTTCAGGTCGAGACCCTTCTAGACGTGAAAAGCCGCAACAATTCAAGACGTGAAAAGCCACGTCTTGAATCGTGGATTTTCACGTCTAGAATTTCCGTGGCTTTTCACGTCTAGAATTTCCGTGGCTTTTCACGTCTAGAATTTTCGTGGCTTTTCACGTCTTGAATTTCATGAAGTCTGAGGAGTTACTCCAGCATTTTGTGTTTATCTTCTGTGGAAGGACTCTCTTTGTTCTGGTAACTTGGACGTTTGGTCAGCCCGTGGCAAATGGCAAACTGTGGAGAGTGTCTTATTGAAAGGTGGAAATATCTCGTCTGACAGAGTGGATGTTCCACCGGGTTGTGGTGTTGGGAATCATGGGTCACAATGGGAAAATCAGGGTCAGCTATACACAGGAAAGATGAGAAGGGATTTCTGGTTTAGTCCCATCACACAAACCGGCCTCCTCCACCATCGATTCCACCTACACCACGCTGCCTCGGGGGAAAGGACCCAACATAAACAAGGACCACTCACACCCAGCGTTTCCTCTTCTCCCTTCTCCCATCGGGTAGAAGATACAAAAAAGCTTGCAAATAAGTATAGTTGTTTACTGAACAGTCCTCTCATAAACTAGGGTGCAGACCCGATCTCCCAACCTACCTCTTGTTGCATTTTTCTATCTGCACTTTCTCTGTAACTAACCCAAAACACTATATTCTACAATCTGGTATTTTTCCATTTGCAAGTTGTACTTGTCTATTACTTGATTGTACTCATGAAGCGTATAATTTGACTGGATAGCACGCAAGCAAACTGCTCCATATCCTTAATAGCCTCTATTCCAGGCAGCAGTCTGGTAAACTTCATCTGCACCCTTTCCAAAGCCTCTACATCCTTCCTTCCTGTAATGGGGTGACAAGAACTGCACACAATACTCCAAATTTGGCCCAACTAAAGTTTTATGAAGCTGCAAAATGACTTCCCCACTCTTATATTCCATGCCCCAACCTCACTGCCACCTTGTCACTGCGTGGGTTCACTCTGGGTGCTCCGGTTTACTCCCACATCCCAAAGACGTGCGGGTTTGTAAGTTAATTGTTCTCTGTAAATTGCCCCTAGTGTATGGGAGTGGATGTGGAAACGGGATAACATTGAACTAGTGTGAACTGGTTATCGATGGCCGGCATGAACTCTGTGGGCCAAATGGCCTGTTTTCATGCTGTGTCTATTAACAAAGAAGTCCCAGCAATGATCTCAGTACAACAACACTGGTCAGAGATCTCCAGCCAGAATAACATCCTTCCAGCATTACTCTCTGTCTTCTATGGGTAAGCTCCTTCTGAATCCAAACTATCAAGACCGTGTGAATGCCGCGTATCTTAAATTTCTGGATCAGCCTACAAGGAGGGAACGTGAAATCCCTTGCTGAAATCCATATGGACTGCCATTATCCACTGCCCTTCCCTCATCGATCACCTTCATCACCACAAAAAAACTCAATCTAGTTTGTAAGACATGAACTGCCAACGACAAAACTATGCTCACTGCTCCCAATTAACCCATTCTCTTCCAATGAGAATCAATGCTTTCCCAAAGGATCCTCTCCAATAGCTTCCCTACCAATGATGTGTGACTCACTGGTCTATAATTTCCTGGATTATCCCGATTTCTTTTCTCAAACATTGGAACAACATTGGCTACTGCCCAGTCCTCTGGGAACTTGCCAACAGCTAAAGAAGATACAAAAATCTTCGTCAAAGCCCCTCCAATCTTCTCTCTTGGATTTCTCAATAATCTGGTGCAGCACGGTGGCGCAGTGGCAGAGTTGCAGCCTCACTGCGCCAGATACACATGTTCGATCATGACTACAGGTGCTGTCTGTACAGAGTTTGTACGTTCTCCCGATGGGCCTGTTTCCGCTCTATCTCCAATGTTAACTAAACTAGTCTTATCAGGCCCTCGAATATAACCAATTAATTGTCCCGGGTGCTCTGGTTTCCTCCCACACTCCAAAGACGTACACGTTTGTATGTTAATTGGAATTGGCTTTGGTAAAATTATAAATTGCCCCAAGTGTGTGTAGGATTGTGTTGTTGTACAGAGATCTGGATGGTCGCGCAGACTTTAGGTGGGCCGAGAGGGGATCTTATAGAAACTGTTTCCGCTCTTAAGGGGTTGGACAGGCTGTTAACTAAACTAGATCTTATCAGTCCAGGACTCGGGGTAACCTTAAGGATAAGGGGGAAATCCTTTAAAACCGAGATGAGAAGAACTTTTTTCACACAGAGAGTGGTGAATCTCTGGAACTCTCTGCCACAGAGGGTAGTTGAGGCCAGTTCATTGGCTATATTTAAGAGGGAGTTACGGGATACTGAGTTGGATGATCAGCCATGATCATATTGAATGGCGGTGCAGGCTCGAAGGGCCGAATGGCCTACTCCTGCACCTAATTTCTATGTTTCTATGATCCTAGCACACTAGGGACAATTTCCAACTTTTTTTACTGAAACCATTTAACCTACAAAGCTGTACATCTTTGGATTGTGGGAGGAAACTGGAGCACTAGGAGAAAACCCACGTGATCCAGGGAGAACGTACAAACTCCATACAGACAGCCCCGTGGTCAGGTTTGGAGCTGGTCTCTGGTGCCGTGAGGCAGAAACTCTACCGCTGCGCCACTGTGCTGCATTAGATAATTTGAGTTAGATTTTGGGGCCGGTTGTATGAGAGCGAGTGAGAAATGAAAGAGAGATAAATAGAGAGAATAGAGAAAGAAACAGGGAGAGAGTGAAAAATAGAGATAGAAATAAAGAAAGAAATAGATGGAAAACAAAGAGAGAGAGAGGGAGAAATAGAGACAGATAGCTAGAGACAGAGACGGCGAGAGACAGAGTGGAAAATAGAGAGACAGAGAAAGAGACAGAGAAATAGCGAGGGAGTGGGTTTTCCTGCGATTCTGCGGCCTGTCCCCCCCATAGACAATAACTCAACGAGACACAGATTGTGCCTGAAGTGTATGTGCCGGGTAGCCTACTTGTCAGTTCCAATCCAAGCCTCGCTGTGTGCAGTTGGCTGCACCTCAGTGCGTACCTAATCTAATCACCAAATTCCAATCCACTTCCCATTCTCTCCCCTTACATCGAATTCCAGCACGATAAATCATTTCCAACTGAGAACCTATCACGTATCCTCATCCCATGAACAATTCTCCTCCCCAATTATTGCATTACTTGGTGGAATCAGTGGCGAAAATAAAACCTCGTGGAATTACATTTAATATTTCCACAGTAATGTTCTGTGCTGAGTAATTTAGGCGGCATTGTGTTCGACACAGCGGTAGAGTTGCTGTCTTACAGCGCAAGAGTCCCAGCTTCGATGCTGACTATGGAAGTTGGCTGCATGGAGTTTGCACGTTCTCTCTGTGACCGCATGAGTTTTCTCCGGGTGCTCTGGTTTCCGCCCACACTCCAAAAACGTAAAGGTTTGTAGGTTAATTGGCTTCTGTAAATTGTAATTTGTCCCTAGTGTGTAGAATAGTGCTGGTGTACGGGGGTGATCATTGGTCAGGGCGGACTAGGTGGGCCAAAGGGCCTGTTTCCACGCTGTATATCTAAAACAGGGGTTCCCAACCTTTTTCGTCCCGTTTATCCCTGGCAGATGTGGAAGGGTACACAGAGCTGTAAGGTGTGAAAAGGACAGATCAAAGAAGAACAATGATCAAGGAAATGTACCACGTTTAACCCAAAACCATTGTACATTTCCTTCATCATTATCTGCTTTGATCTGTCCTTTTCACACCTTACCTGTCCATATTTCCCTCTCCCTAGACTCTCAGACTGAAGAAGGGTCTCGACCCAAAACGTCACCCATTCCTTCTCTCCAGAGATGCTGTGTGACCGGCTGAGTGTCTATCTTCAGCCAAGAACTAGCTGAGAAAGGCTGAGCACTCTGCACAACCTATTCGTGTTCGTCTCACTAATGCTTTGTTCCTATGTTCCTTCCTGCACAGCTGAAGAGCCATGAATCACATGGGTCTCTGCAGAGCAGCCAACTGCAGATAATGTTCTCTGTGTGATTTCTCAAACAGTCGACTGATCCAGTGGGTGGAAGAAGGGTTTGAATTTGTGTGTACATTTCGCACTTCATGGGAAGTCCAGAAGCAATGTGTGTGGGCAGTGTTTGAATGTAGGAAACGCAACAGCCAAACATTTCACACAGCGAGATCTCACAATCTGCAGTATGACAATGGCCAAGTTAGTCTTTTACGTTCAGACACCAGGGGATGGCACGGTGGCACAGCGGTAGAGTTGCTGCCTTACAGCGCCAGAGACCCGGGTTCCATCCAGACCATGGGTGCTATCTGTGTGGAGTTTGCACGTTCTCTCTATGGCCATGTGAGTTTTCTCCAGGTGCTCCAGTTTCCTCTCACACTCCAAAGACATACAGGTTTGTAGGTTAAGTGGTTTCTGCAAATTATTCCTACTGGGTTGGATAGAACTAGAACCTGAGGGGCAACTTTAACCACACAAACGATGACGAGTTTATGGAACAAGCTGCCCGAGGAGGTAGTTGAGGTAGAAACTATCATAACGTTTAAAAGACGTTTGGACAGGTACATGGATAAGAAAGGTTTTCGAATGATGTGGCCAAACGCAGGCAGGTGGGACTAGTGTAGATGAGCATGGGCAAGCTGGGCCAAAGGGCCTGTTTTGACACTGGAGTTGACCAGGCAAATATCTGCAGTACATTGTGCAGCAAGGAACTGCAGATGCAGGTTTAAACTCGCCTGAAAAAGGGTCTCAACCCAAAACCTCATCCATTCCTTCTCTCCAGAGATGCTGGCTGTCCTGCTGAGACTCCAGCTTTTTGTGTCTATCTGCAGTACATTGTATAGGTTGTGCATATGGCAGCTACATACACGATGGTTGCAGGGAACAGAGGCTTATTGTGGTGGGTGGAGTGCCATGCAAGCAATTCCGCAAGGTGTTAGAGCAGCCTGATTGTTTTTGAAGCCTTACGCATCCAAGCAAGTGTGGACTATTCCATCACACTTATAACTTGTGTCTTGTAGATGCTAAAAATACTTTAGTGTGTAAAAAATATGGGGCACTCATCCCTAGATATCCAGCATCTGATGTGCTCTCTTTGATTGATTGAAAGGCTCACAGATAGGCAAAATGCTGGAGTAATTCAGCGGGTCAGGCAGTATCTCTGGAGAACATGGATAGGTGATGTTTTGGGTCGGAATCCGTTTAGAGTCCACACTGATCATTGATCACCCGTTCACACTAGTTCTATGTTATCCCACTTTCTCATCCACTCCCCACACACAAGGGGCAAATTTACAGAGGGCCAATTAACCTACAAACCCCACACGTCTTTGGGACGTGGGAGGAAACCGGAGCACCCAGAGGTCAAGTTCGCACCCAGAGAACGTGTAAACTCCACACACACAGACAGCACCCGAGGTCAGGATTGAACCTGGGTCTCTAGCGCTGTGAGGCAGGGCTCTGGCCGCTGTGACACTGCTGATCTGTGGTGCTAGTGGGTGGTTTCTGTGGTGTTTGTGCCCTCGTGAATGCTGGTGGTATGGGAACATGGTGATGACGGGGCTAGTGAGCATCATGGGCGGGTGTCAAACTCTCTTTGTGTATGGACGTCGCCTGGCACTTACTTTAATTCCGCAGATGTTACTTGTCAATTATTTTGCTGTACATATATGCGTTTTAGTGAGGCACAGCATGTTTTAGCACAGCTTACCGAGTGTGCTCATTGCCGAGTAAGGGAGTGAATTACTCTCATTGTTCAATTTTCTTAACCTTGTAATTTTCATCTGCATTGGTAACCAGCATAAAGTGGTGACAATAATAACCTTAACTTGCCAGGTAATTAATCATAGCATGGAAATAGGCCCTTCGGCTCAGCTTGCCCATGGCAACCAACATGCCCCATCAACACTAGTCCCACCTGCCTACGTTTGGCCCCTATCCCTCTAAACCTGTCCTATCCATGTACCTGTTTAATTGTTTCTTAAACATTGCAATAGTCCCTGCCTCAACCACCTCCTTCCATACACCCATTGTGTGAAAAGTTTACCCCTCAGATCCCTATTAAATGTTTCACTTTAAACCTGTCCTCTGGTTCTCGGAGGCAAGCGGCTGGAATATGTTAACTGAAAGCAGCTGAATACAAATGAGGGGAACCTGAGAAAAGAAATGAGTTAGTTTGTTTAGTTTATTGTACTGTAGTAATGTACATAACTGGAGTATCTATGGTGTATGGGCCTTGGTATGTAACAGACTGCTTTAAGGTAGGCGCAATGGTGTAGATCATTTAAAAAATAATCAATTATTGGGATATGTCATAAAATCAGTCAATTATTGGGATTAGATTCATTAACAGCATGGAACCAGGCTCCTCGGCCCACTGACTCCATACCAACCACACATTAAGTGATTCTCAACCAATTCCATCTGAAGAAGGGTCTCAACATGAAACATTACCGATCCATGTTCTCCCAGGATGCTGCCTGACCCGCTGAGTTACTCCAGCATTGTGTGTCTTTGTTTTTTACCCCAGCACTTGCAATTCCTTGTCTCTACATTCTGTGGTTAAACCCTGTCTTTCTTTCTGTCGGCAGGCAGTGATTTGTCAGAGGGTGCTGCTGGAAGATGTCCACTCCGGACCCTCCGATGGGAGGCACACCTCGCCCAGGGCCCTCCCCGGGACCAGGCCCCTCGCCGGGCTCCATGCTGGGCCCCAGCCCCGGCCCCTCACCCGGGTCGGCACACAGTATGATGGGCCCCAGCCCTGGGCCTCCATCCTCTGCTCACTCCATGACACCTCAGGGACCCGGGGGATACCCTGCGGAGAGCATCCATCAGCTTCATAAGGTATGGTATGGAGCTTTATTGTCACTTGTACCGAGGTACAGTGAAATTCATTCTCGTACACAGTTCAGTACAAATATCACTATACATAAGCATTTGGATACAAGATAGACACAAAAGGCTGGAGTAACTCAGTGGGACAGGCAGCATCTATGGAGAGAAGGAATGGGTGACGTTTCGGGTCGAGTCCCTTCTTCAGACTGCAGACTGGTCTGAAGAAGGGTCTTAACCCAAACGTCTCTCTATAGATGCTGCCTGTCCAGCTGAGTTACATCAGCTTTTTGTGTCCATCTTTGGTTTAAACTAGTTCCTTCCTATACAGCACTAAGATACATCTTAGGATAAGCATCTCAGATATAGTACAATTGTGTAGCAGTATTACGCTGAAACAGTATACAGAGTTGCCGGTTTGGCGCCATTTTCAAGTCCCAGTCGTTGTCAGTACAGGGATGAAGGCCGGTTGCAGGGTCGGCCTGGCCGGTCTGCTCACCAGCCCTCCGACCGACTCCTTCCATTCTGGGCGGGCAAACCCGAATATGTAAACTATAAACAATATAATAAACGGAAAAAGAAAGTATATATGTGTGCGTGTGGGTGTATAGACATGTATAGACATATATGTATGCATAACATATATGTGTATAATATACATTTATGCATGTGTGTGCATAGACATACATACACATATAGAGTATATATATATATATATATATATATATATACATACACATACGTGTGTATGTGTGTATATAAAGTAGACAAAAATGCTGGAGAAACTCAGCAGGACAGGCAACATCTACGGAGCGAAGGAAGTAGGCAACGTTTCAGGTCGAGACCCTTCTTCAGAGTGACAGATCAGTGTGAAGAAGGGTCTCGACTCGAAACGCCCCCCATTCCTTCTTTCCAGAGATGCCTGTCCCACTGAGTTACTCCAGCATTTTGTGTCTATCACTGAGTAGAGAAGTTGGGAGGTCACGTTACAGTTATACAAGACATTGGTGAGGCCACATTGGCCTTACTAATGGTTAACACACACGAGAGAGGGGAAAATGACTTTCCCATCATTTTTAAATCCCAACTGGTCTGGTTTGGAAAGTTTGCAAGAAGCAGAGCTGAGGAGAATCTTGAAAAGGAAGTTACATAGATTCTTTAAATAGTTCAGGGCTTAGGGAACGAGAACATGACTGTTTGCACATTAAACACACTGGTACAAGCACGATGGGACAAATACTTCCTTCATACCTGCAAGATTCAATATATTTGGAAATTGTAAGCAACATTCTGCATATAGTCTGGCAGTTTAATTTGGCATCAGTAACCTCTGCTACATGGCATTACAGTGCAATAAACTGAATGTAAAGCATGTAAAGATCCACATTTTCCTGCCTGCATCCTGTCTGAATTTTTATTCTCGGGCATGCTACTTATGATCAACATAACCCTCAATGTTATGCCCACATCACTCTGCACTATATTCCTGTATATCATGTTCTACCATACTCTTCCCTATACATAGTGTTTGTATAATGCCCTAATCTATGAGACCTCTTAGAAAAGCACCTTAGCCATCATACTTTACTGTGTATCACCTTGATCACGCATAACATTCAGTATATAAACCAGAACTACTACACCTCTCATGGGCACTGTGAGCATGACATGGTGACGCAGCGGTAGAATTGCTGCCTAACAGCGGATTCGACCTGACTATGGTTGCTGTCTGTATGGAATTTGTACATTCTCCCCATGACCGTGTGGGTTTCCTCCGGGTGCTCCGGTCTCCTCCAAAAGCGTCCCCAAAGACGTACAGGTTTGTAGGTTAATTGGCAAGGAGACACACAGACACATGGAGACACACACGCACATGTACACACACACGCGCACACACACAGACAGAGACACACACACACAGACAGACACATGTGCAGACACTGACATTGACACACACACACAGAGGCACATACACACACATATATACATGCACATACACACACAGATTCATACACACGCACATTCATACACACGAATATTCATACACACGCACATACATACACACGCACATATATACATGCACATACATACACACACACGCATTCATACACACACACATATACACACGCACATACATGTACACACACATACATACACACCTGCACACACATACATATGCATACACACATACATATACACACACACACATACACACACATACATATGTATGCACATACATATATACACACACACACACACACACACACACACACACACACACACACACACAAACCCTTCCTCGTTGTCGTTGCCTCTGTTTGCTGGGGGATGTCCAGCTCCACACAGTACCAGCAGGCTGTGATATAGGTGGGTGGGCCGGGGCTGTGTGCTGCAGCTCTCTGCTGCTGGAAGGGTTCACTGCCTCCCAACGTCTTGTTTCTCCGCAGGCGATGGAGTCGATGCACGAGAAGGTGATGCCCGAGGATGCGCGCTTCAGTCAGATGAAGACCATGGGCATGAGGCCAGGAGCAAACAGCGGGATGGGACCACCACCCAGCCCCATGGACCAGCATTCGCAAGGTGCGACACTTACAACACAACACCGCCCCTTTGTCTCATATTTAACACAACACATAATTCCACCGGTGATACCTATAATGTTCTCTCATCTTTTGATCTTCCACTTCTCAATCTTCCCTTTGCTCTGCCTCTTGTGCTTGTCTTTGACTTGATTGTGTTTAGGTATACATGTCCACCACCAATTTTTGGTCTCCCTTGGCTGCAGAGCCTTGCTGGATTCTCCGTTTAGCCGGATCAACCGAGGTCAAGGCCTTGGGGGCTTTGTGTACAAAGTCGGCTGCAGAAGTCAGCCATGCAAACGGATCTGCTAGCTCCAGCCAGGCTAAGGAATTCCAGAGCCCTGACTGCAGGGGGCAACTTCCACCCACTGATCGGCCTATAATCCTCGTCCATATTCCCAATTTCAATTCCCTGTGGCACCAGAACACATTGGTCCTCTGAAGCAACTCAGTGGATCAGGCAGCATCTGTGGGAGGAATGGACAGGCTAAGTTTCAGATTGGGACCATTCTTAAGTCTAAAATGTCACCTGTCCATGCCTTCCACAGATGCTACTGAGTTACTCCGGCACCTTGTGTTTTACTCTAGTTTCCAGCATCTGCAGAGCCTTGTCTCTACATAGCTTTATCTGCCTGGATCTTTATCCCTAGAATTCAGCCACTATGCAGTGCCTTGTCCCAACTTCCTCTCCTTTACCTCTCTGACTGGGCGGCACTGTAGCACAGCGGTAGAGCTGCTGCCTGACAGTGCCAGAGACCCGGGTTCCATCCTCACTACTGGTGCTGTCTGCAAGGAGTTTATATATTCTTCCTCTGACTGCTTGGGTTTTCTCTGGATGCTCCACACTCCACAAAGACGTACAGGTTTGTAGGTTAATTGGCTTTGGTTACATTTGTAACTTGTTACTAGTGTGTGTAGGATAGTGTTAGTGCACGGGGTGATTGCTAGTCGGCATGGGCTGAAGGGCCTGTTTCCCCGCTGTACCTCTAAAGAATTGATAGCCTTTCTTCTAATATTACGTGCTGCTGATTGAGGTCAGGTTTGGTGATACTTCCTTGACCATTTTGTGTTGCTGATGTGTATGTGAGCTACTGCAAGTATAAAGAACATGTTGCACAGATGTAACCTGCCACTATCCTTCACTTTCAGGTTACCCCTCTCCTCTGGGGGGTCCGGAGCATGCCCCCAGCCCCGTGCCCGCCAATGGTCCGCCGTCAGGACCACCCATGCCCACCGGACCAGGGGGTCTCCCCATGGATGGAGGGGAGATCCAGAGCGTGGGGCAGCAGAACCGTGGACCCTCGCCATTCAACCAGGGCCAGCTTCACCAGTTGCGGGCACAGATCATGGCGTACAAGATGCTGGCGAGAGGGCAGCCCATCCCGGACCACCTCCAGCTGGCAGTGCAAGGGAAGAGACCCCCACCTGGGATGCAGCAGCAGATGCAGTCTCTACCTCCCCCCTCCATCCCCGTCACTGGAACAGCATCTGTCCCCGCACCAGGGAACTACAACAGGCCACTCGGTAACGACCCCTTTCAACTCACGACGGCTCGCGCTTTTAATTTGTGTGGACTGCAATATTTGGAGCCTCGGTGTTCAGTTTGGATCACCCTGCATTGTAGCGCCACAGGTCCATTGACAAGGTCCAATGTCCGCAATGGGGTAGAGGTGAAGTATGGAAATGAGATATGGGTATGGGTAGTAGAATGGAGCAGCTGGGCTTGTACACTCTGGAGTTTAGAAGGATGAGAGGGTACTTCATTGAAACATAAGATTGTTAAGGGATTGGACACACTAGCGGCAGGTAAGATGTTCCCGATGTTGGGGGAGTCCAGAACCAAGGGGCCACAGTTTAAGAATAAGGAGTAAGCAATTTAGAATGGAGATGAGGAATCACTTTTTCTCACAGAGAGTGGTGAGTCTGTGGAATTCTCTGCCTAAGAGGGCATTGGAGGCAGGTTGTCTGGATGCTTTCAAGAGAGAGCTAGATAGGGCTCTTAAAAATAGCGGAGTTAGGGAATATGGGGAGGAGACAGGAACGGGTTCTGATTGGGGATGATCAGCCGTGATCACATTGAATGGCAATGCTGGCTCGAAGGGCCGAATGGCCTACTCCTGCACCTATTGTCTATTGTCTATTGTAAGCAGTACCATGACTTATGGAAGGACCGTTTAGAAGCCTGATAATAACAGTGTCTTCCACACTCCTGGTGCAGGGTAGATCTATGAGGATGTTGCCTGATCTGAAGGGCCTGAGCTGTATGGAGAGGTTGAGCAGGTCAAGACTTTGAAAGCTGGAGGCTGAGGGGTGATCTTACCGAGGTGTACACAATCGTAACGAGAATAGAGAGTCTACAGACTCAGGATAACCAGGATAGGGGAATCAAACACCAGAGTATATAAATTTAAGGTAACAAGGAAAAGATTTAAAAGGAACCTGAGAGGCAACTTTCTCACACACAGGGTGGCGGGCAGATGGAACGAGATGCCAGAGGAGATAGTTGAGGCAGGCACTATAACAGCATTTAAAAGGCATTTGAGCAGACACATGAATAGGAAAGAAGAGATTTAGAGGGACACAGGCAAATGGGACTAGTGTAGATGGAGCATCTTGGCCGGCATGGATGAGTTGGGCAGAAAGGCCTGCTTCCGTGCTGTATGACTCTGTGACTGCTAGCATTAGTCTGCTGGCCGAGCTTTAGTGAGACGTAAGGAACCTCTAGCCTGTGACTGATGAGAAATGTGCACTGGTCCCACCAACTCACCCGCTCATCATCCGAGCTCAAGTATTTAACGATCCACAATATTTGGCACTGCATGCAATACATTTATAACACAAGTTGCAAAATCCTTTATCATCAGGTGGCCCGGTTGCGCAGCTGTAGAGGCGCTGCCCCACAGTGCCAGATACCCGGGTTCCATCCTGACTACGAGTGCTGTCTGTACCGAATTTGTACGTTCTCCCTGTGACCGCGTGGGTTTTCCCCGGGTGCTCCGGTTTCCTCCCACACTCCAAAGACGTGCAGGTTTGTAGGTGAATTGGCTTTGGTATCATTGTAAATTGTCCCTAGTGTGTGTAGGATAGCATTAGCGTGAGTGGATCACTGGTCGGGACGGACTTGATGGGCCAAAGGGCCTGTTTCCGCACTGTATCTATAAACTAAACTGGAGAGAATGTCTGCCTTGCATCAGAGATGAGAATGGGGTGACGTGAATAATCTGTATGCCTGGAACTAGATGCTAAAACAAGAAACAAAAACAAGTGTGTGAGGATCGCTGGTCGGTGCAGACTCAGTGGGCCGAAGGGCCTGTTTCCGTGCTGTATCTCTGAACTTAGCTTATTAAATTAGCTTGGCTGAAAATGCTGCCAGACCAATAGATAGATGTGCTGCAGAACAAAATAATGATGGGTTTTGATGTGATAAGGGAAGAGAAACTGTTTAAATTGGCAGTAGCTGGAGGACACAGGTTGAGGATAATTGTCTAAAGAACCATAGGGAGTACAGGAGAATTTATTTTACACAGTTTATTATTTAGAACTGGCATGCAGTGTCGAAAGGGCCAGTGGAAGCAAATCCAATCATAACTTTCATAAAGGGATTGGAGAAATAGGAGGAAAAAGTTGGCAGGCTGGAACTAGCAGGGTAGTGGGACTAATTGGGAAGATAGTTGAAAGTGCATTCGGATACATGGCCTTGGTCACAGTTGTATAGCATAGAATCAGGCCATTTGGCTCAACTTGTCCATACCAAACAAGAGGTCCCATCTAAGCTAGCCCCATTTTCCTGCGTTTAGCCCATATCCCTATTAACCTGGCTCAACTAGCTTCTCTGGCACCTCCCTCTGAACCTTTCTTATCCACATAGCTGTCCAAATATCTTTAAAATGTTGTTATTGAACCTGCCGCAACTATTTCCTCTGAACTTCTTCCATATCCCCACCACCCTCTATAGTGTGATTCGTGGTGCAGCGGTAGAGTTGCTGCCTTACATCGCCAGAGACCCAAGTTTGATCCTAACTAAGTGTGCTGCCTGTCCGGTGTTGTACGATCTCCCTGTGACCGCTTAGGTTATCTCCGGGTGCTCCGGTTTCCTCCCACTCTCCAAAGGCTCACAGGTTGATTGGTTTTGGTAAGATTGTAAATTGTCCCCAGTGTGTAGGATGGTGCTGATGTACAAAATGAATTGTCGGCGAGGACTCTGTGGGACGAGGGTGTTTCCACGCTGTATCGTTAAAGTTTAAAGAGAGAACTCATTTATCGAATAGGAATTAAGAGGGATCTCAACCCAACATCACCCATTCCTTTTCTCCATAGCTGCTGCCTGACCCTCTGAGTTACTTCAACATTTTGTGTCTATCTTCGGTGAACTTTGTCTCTGGGAATGTTACGCTATATTGCTGAAATCTATATTCTGCACTCTGTATCTTTCTCTTTGCTCTATCTGTTGTACTTGGATTTGGTTTGGTTATACTTACATAAAATATTATCTGATTTCAATGGAGAGCATTCAAAGCAAAGCTTTTCACTGAATCTCAGGTACACGTCTTGGAATCATATTCATACAGCTTGGAAACAGGCCGTTTGGCCCAACTTGCCCATGCTGACCAACCTGCTCCATCTACACAAGTCCCACCTGCCTGCTGTAGGCCCATATCTTCTCTAAATCTATCCTATCCATGTACCTATCCAAATGCTACTTAAAAACAATTTGATGGACCCTGCTTCCAACTACCACCTCTGGCACTTGTTCCAACCTCTGGTTTTAAAAAAAGGTTATCCTACAGGTTCCCATTTAACTTTCCGCCCCCCCATCACTTTAAACCTATGTCCTCTGGTTCTCGATTCCCCGGGAAATGATAAACCTAAACCCTACTGGTAAAGAAAGAACCGTTTGGCAGAAGCAATTGACCTGTTCCAGCACTTGCCAAATCTTGGATCCCCCACTTCCTCCTGCTCTGTTTATCTTTATTTCATCCGCATCTCTGCACCTGCTTTGATTTTGACTTTCTCCTTTCTTTCCCCCCTTCCCCCCGTCGCCTCTGTGTCACAGGCATGGCAGGATCCAACATGATGCCCCCTGGATCTGCTGGGGTCAACCAGGGAATGCAGTGCCAGCCACCCAGTGGCCCGTGCAAACCCTGGCCGGAAGGTAAGGCCCTGAGATACATAGAAACATAGGTGCAGGAGTAGGCCATTCAGCCCTTCGAGCTTGCACCGCCATTCAATATGATCATGGCTGATATCCACATTCCAGCTTTTCCCCCATATTCCTTCATTCTAGCCCGAAGAGCAAAGTTTAACCCTCTCTTGAAAACATCCAGAGAATTGGCCTCCACTGCCTTCTGTGGCTTCTTGGGACCATTGCCGGGGTATCTCACAGAGAGTCAAAGTGATGGGACCGTTCACAAAGCTCGTACTCTGCTTGATAAGTGATAGGAGCAGAAACAGGCCATTCGACCCATCATTGAATCATGGCTGATCTATCTTTCCCTCTCAACTCCATTCTCCTGCTTTCTCCCCCATATTTCCAGACACCCGTACTAATCAAATATCTATCAATCTCTGCCTCCTGGCCCCCACAGCCTTCTGAGGCAACAAATAATCCACAGATTCACCACCTTCTGGCCAGAGAAATTCCACCCATCTCCTTAAAGGTACGTCCTTTAATTCTGAGGCTATGACCTCTGGTCCTAGACTCTCCCACCAGTGGAAACATCCACTCCACATCTACTTTATCCAGGCCTTTCACTATTCAGTAGGTTTCAATGAGGTCCCCCCCTCATCCTTCTACCTTGTGGCTCAAAGTTGCGAGGAGTTTTTTAAACAGTCACAGAGTCGAACAACACAGGAACAGGCCCTTCAGCCCATCAAGACCATACCAACCACCAGCCACCCATTGACACTAATCCCATTTTTTATTCTCACCGACACACTGGGGACAGTTTACAAAGGTCCATTAGCCAGGCGTGGGTTTGAGAAGTGGGAGGAAACCCTCGTCCAGACTCCACACTATCATCCCCTGAGGTTGGGATCGAACCCAGGTCTCCAGAGCTGGGAAGCAGTGGATCCTTTAACTGTGCCGCGATGCTGTCCTTCTGATGAGGAGAGAGGTGTAGAAAGTGTAGTGAGTTTGATTTCAACGACACAAAGTGCTGGAGTAACTCAGCGGATCCGGCAGCATCGTTGGAGAACATGGATCGGTGACGTTTCAGGTGTTAGGGCGGCACGGTGGCGCAGCGGTAGAGTTACTGCCTTACAGCACCAGAAACCTGGGCTCGATCCTGACTACGGGTGCTGTCTGTACAGAGTTTGTATGTTCTCACCATGATCTTGTGGGGTTTTTCCCGGGTGCTCTGGTTTCCTCCCACACTCCAAAGACATACAGGTTTGTAGGTTAATTGGCTTTGGTAAAATTATAAATTGTCCCTAGTGTGTGTAGGATAGTGTTAGTGTACGGGGATTGTTGATCAACGCATACACGGTAGACCAAAGGGTCTGTTTCAGCCCTGTATCTCTAAACTAAATTAAACTACACATAATGTGGGGGGGTGGGGGGAGATACGTTCAAATGCAGCAACAAGAGTGGAAACGTTGTAGGGTATTGTCTGCACGGAGTTTTTATGTTCTCCCACGTGGGTTTTCTCCAGATTTCTCCCACACTCCAAAGACGTACAGGTTTGTAGGTGAATTAGGCTTCAATTAATAGTAAATTACCCCTAGTGTGTAGGATAGTGTTAGTGTACGGGGTGATCGCTGGTCGGCGTGGACATGGTGGGCCGAAGGGCCTGTTTCTATGATGGATCTCTATAAAGTCCAGAAATAATGATGGGATAGGGGAGGTGGGGTATGATGAGGGGGATGTGGAGGAGGAGGATGGGTAGGAAGGAACTGCAGGTGCTGGTTTAAACCGAAGATAGACACAAAATGCTGGAGTAACTCAGCGGGACAGACAGCATCTCTGGTGAGAAGGAATGGGTGATAGTGATTGGTGCTGACTGACTGGGGGGGGGGGGGGAGGGAGGGAGGGGGGAGAAGGGGGGGGGGAGGGGGAGTGGGTACAGCCGCCACGAACCTGGACTTTATCCTCACTCTCTCCCACCATCTCTGTCTTGCAGCTCCCATGGCCAACGCCACGACCCCCACCACAGCCCCGCAGAAGTTGGCACCCCCACAGGCCACGGGCCGCCCTTCGCCCGCCGCGCCTGCCGTGCCCCCCCGCGCCTCTCCGGTGATGCCTCCCCAGACGCAGTCGCCGGGGCAACCCGCCCAGCCCCCCCCCATGGTGCATCACCACCAGAAGCAGAACCGCATCACTCCCATACAGAAGCCTCGAGGCCTCGACCCCCGTCGAACTGCTGCAGGAGCGCGAATACCGGTGAGGAGTCGTGCACCATACCCCTCCCCTCTCCTCTTCCCCCCCCCCCCCCCCCCCCTTCACACACCTACCCCAGTGCCCTCTTTCCCCACCCAACCCCCTCCCTCAACCCCACCTCACACATCTCCCACAACCCCTTTCCCCACCCAACCCCCTTCCCCCTCCTCCCCCAACCCCCTCATTCCCCATCCGCTCTCCTCCCCATCCCCCCACACACACCTCCCCCAACCCCCTCCTTCGCCACCCTCCCCCAACCACATCCTCCTCACGCCAACCCCCATCTTTCCCCACCCTCCCCAACCCACCTTCCCCCTTCCCTCCTCCCCTAACCCCTCTTCCCCCCATCCCCTCTCCTCCCCCTCACACACCTCCCCCCCCGACCTCCCCCAACCTCTCTCACCCCCCCTCCCCAACCCCAACCTCCTCACCCCCGACCCCCTCATCATCATCATCCCCACCCCACCCCTCTCCTCCTCCACTTCATCCATCCTGGGTCTCTGGCCCTTTGGTGCCACTGCGCCACCACGCCGCCCTGAAATGATGCCCCTGCACAGGATCCAACTGGGACCATTTCACCCGTGAAGCGAACGTGATAACCGCTACTCCACGGAAACCGCCACTGCTAATGTTGAATTGTGTCAATTGCCAGGCTGCAAGCACGGATCTCCCATCGGATCCAGGAGTTGGAAAACCTCCCCGGTTCACTGGCAGGAGATCTCCGCACCAAAGCCACCATCGAGCTCAAAGCCCTGCGGCTCCTTAACTTCCAGAGGCAGGTTTGTATTGGACCAGGGAAGTTGTGCCTTCACGTCTGGTATTGTCCTGTAGCTGTGGCCCCGGCTGTCTACAAGTAACAAGATTAACAAATGCACCTTAATGGGCCTTTCCCACTTACGCGACTTTTTCGGCGACTGCCAGCACCCGTCATAGGTCGTTGCAGGTCGCCGAAAATTTTCAGCATGTTAAAAATCCAGCGGCGACCAGAACAAGGTACGACTCTTTGGGCGACTACTCTCGACCATACAGGCTTCACCCCGCGACATGTCACCAGGGTGTCGCCTGTATGGTCGTGAGTAGTCTCCTAGTCACCTAAAGTATCGTAGTGTCGTTCTGGTCGCCCCTGAATTTTCAACATGTGTTGACATTTTTCGGCAAACTATGACAGGTGCTGACAGTCACCGAAAAAGTCGCGTGTGGAACAGGCCCTTTAGTTTAGAGATACAGTGCGGAAACAGGCCCTTCGGCCCACCAGGGCCGAAAGGGTTATTTCCACGCTTTCTATATAAAGTCTAAACTATGGTTGACCAAAGCCCATCCGATTCAGACTTTAAATGAATCCACCCAGGTTAATTGCCATTTGCAGAAGTGCTTACAAATTTCGCTCTGAAATACTAGATCTAATCTGCAGGACAAGTGTAAAATGCCAGGTTCGATCCTGACCTCGGGTGCAGTCTATGTGGAGTTTGCACACTCTCCCTAACACCACATGGGTTTCCTCTGGATGCTCCGGTTTCCTCCCACACCCCAAAGACGTGCGGATTTGTAGGCAAATTGCCCCTCGTGTGCAGGGAGTGGATAAAAAAGAGGGATAACATCGAACTAGTATGAACGGGTGATCGATGGTCGGCGTGGATTTAGTGGGCCGAAGGGCCTGTTTCCACGCTGTATCTTTCAAGCAACACTGTGAGAGGGTAATTTCAAGGACTTTGACATTATGGTTATAAGTACATAATCTTCCTTAGATAATATGGTAACTTTTGTGGTACTTTTTAAGGAGCTAATAGCATTTTGGTTCAATCAAAGCTCAGGTTGCAGGAAGCTGCAGTACCTAAATAGTACAGATGGTGTCAGCACTGTGTTTCTAGTTGCTCTAGCGCTCAGCTGCACCACCCACAGGTACGATTTGGCAGTGCAGCTTAATCAGTTGGTTCAAAATGATAGGAAACAAGGAACTGCAGATGTTGCAAACGTGAACAATAGTTACAAAGTACTGGAGTAACTCAGCAGGTCAGGCCGCCTCTCTGGAGAATATGGATAGGTGACGTTTCAGCACAAGCGTCTGCCGGGTCCTGACCTGAAACATGGCCTATCCATGTTCTCCAGAGATGCTGCCTGACCTGCTGAGTTACTCCAGCACTGGTTAAATAGGATGTTTTCGAGTCAAACAAACATCCTCATGAAGTGGTTAAGGCAGGTTGAATAACATGTAAAAGACATTTAGGTACATGGATGGCAAAGGTTTAGTGGGGATATTTATTTTAGAGATACTGCGTGGAAACAGACCCTTCAGCCCACTAAGTCCATACTGGCCGGCTATCCCCGCAAATTAGGGACAATTTACATGCTAGGGACAATTTACCAATTACACCAAGCCATTGAACTTACACTTCACTTCTTTGGAGTGTGGGAGGAAATTGAAGATCTAGGAGAAAACCCATGCATGTCACAAGGAGAACGTACAAACTCCGTACAGATGGCACCTGTAGTCGGAATTGAACCAGGGTCTCTGGCACTATAAGGTAGCAAGTCTGCCGCTGTGCCACTGTGCCGTATATGATCCAAAACGTGGGTAAATGGGACTCGCATGGATGGGGCATGTTTAGTCGGCATGGACGAGTTGGGCCGAAGGGCCTGTTTCTGTGCTGCATGATTGGGTTGTGGCCTTCATCCTTCAGTGAGCATGGCAAGCATGGGGATGGTTACACAGAAAAGCTGGAGAAACTCAGCGGGTGCAGCAGCATCTATGGAGCGAAGGAAATAGGCAACGTTTCGGGCCGAAACCCTTCTTCAGACTGAAGAAGGGTTTCGGCCCGAAACGTTGCCTATTTCCTTCGCTCCATAGATGCTGCTGCACCCGCTGAGTTTCTCCAGCTTTTCTGTGTAACCTTCGATTCTCCAGCATCTGCAGTTCCCTCTTAAAAGCATGGGGATGGGATGGCTTTGAGGGGTTGCGGGCATCACTCGTGGGTGTATGGCGGCGCGCGTTGTTCCCGTTGGCTGTGACGAGCCTCCCGTGCGTTTGTATTTTTGCCAGCTGCGCCAGGAGGTGGTGGTGTGCATGCGGAGGGACACCGCGCTGGAGACGGCGCTCAACGCCAAAGCCTACAAGCGCAGCAAGCGGCAGTCGCTGCGCGAGGCGCGGATCACAGAGAAACTGGAGAAGCAGCAGAAGATCGAGCAGGAGCGGAAACGCCGGCAGAAGCACCAGGTGAATATGAACGTCGGAGCAGAGAATCGAGACCATTGTCGACACGGGCAGCCTCTCTATGGAGAGCTTGTCCCTCACCTACTGTGACACAATTCAATCGTTCAGTGGTATGAATTAATGAATGAATGTGACAATTCACTGTTTGAGTTTGTTTTTCATACCCAAGGGTATGCAAAGAGTTGCTACATAAAGGGCGGCGACATGGTTGCAAAGTACCCCATTTTACACAAACCATCTATTTGTGGTCCCCCTTTCATTCTCAGCGTTCCTCCTTTGCTCCAACGTCCAGCACACGCGTGGCCCGTCCTCAACCACCGACAACATCCTCGATCTCGACCCCTCCATCCCGTCCTCAACCCGCCAGCGCCCCTCATCGCCCGCCCGCCTGATCCCCTGAACAACTGCAACCGGGTCCACTCTTGACGCTTCCCTGGCACCGACCCAGAGTCCGGCCACGAGGATCCAGCTTTTCTGCCGCCCTCTGGGAGGCATCTGCCGCCCACGACCGTGGGGTCCATCACATGTGTAAAGTGCCAACATGGTGAAATTATTTTTCATGCAAACAGCTCAGTAGAGTATTGCCACCCCCCCCCCATCTAGCAAATGTACAGAAATAGTCCGCATGCAAGAGGTGTCATGTTTTGGCGGCATTTCCAAAGTCCACGCTCTAATTCTCCTGTTCCAAGCTGTTGCTGGACCTCCAGCCATCGCCTTCCTTGGACACCAGGTGCCTTCCCCACCCACCTTTGTTCCCCGAGGGGGGGGGGGGGGGGGATATCCCCCCGCAGCTGACCTCCAGGGCCCGGCCCCTTCCCCTCTCCTTTGGTCTCACTCCTTGCCCATCGCATTCTCCCAGTCTTCAGAAAGTGATCAGGGGCCGGCTCCTTCTGAAACTACAATCTGTTGGACAATAGGTGCGGGAGTGGGCCATTTGGCCTTTCGAGCCAGCACCGCCATTCACTGTGATCATGGCTGATCATCCACAATTAGTGCCTGTACGTTGATCTTTGTGAGCGGCCCCCGACTGATGCCGCCACTTGTTCTTGCTCCAGGAATACCTCAACAGCATCCTGCAGCATGCCAAGGACTTCAAAGAGTATCACCGCTCCATCACAGGCAAGATGCAGAAGCTGACCAAGGCCGTGGCCACCTACCACGCCAATACCGAGCGCGAGCAGAAGAAGGAGAACGAGCGCATCGAGAAGGAGAGGATGCGCAGGCTGATGGTGAGTAGCAGCCGCCCCCTCCCATCCCCACCGGCCCACTGGGCACCCACACAGAGACACACACCCGGGGGACGGTACACGCATACCATCTTCACCCATGGGTTGTATCAGCGCTGAGTCCCATCCTGCACACCAACCTGCTTCATGCAGGGGTCGAAGGAGAAACAAGGCACAGGGCGATTCATTGGGACAGCAATATTGTCCTGTGGTTACACTGGTGGCGTATGAAATGTTGAAACCACCCCCTGTCTCTCACTCTCTCTTTCTCCCTTATTTCCCTTCTCCATCCCCTCTCTATCTCTCCCGTCTCTCTCTTGCTCCCTCTCTGCCTCTCCCCCGCTCCTTCTCCCCCACTCTCCCCTTTTCCCGCTGCCTTTCTCCCCGCGCACCCCCACACATCCTCACACCCTCTCTCCTGGCCCCCTCTCTCCCGGCCCCCTCTCTCCCCCCCCTCTCTCTCCCCGCCCTCTCTCCCCCCCCCCCCCCTCTCTCCCATCCCCCTCTCTCCCGTCCCCCTCTCTCCCTCCCCCCTCTCTCCCGCCCTCTCTCCCCCTCTCTCTCCCTCCCCCCATCCATCTCTCCCCGCTCCCCTCCTCTCCCCCTCCCCCTCTCCCTCCCTCTCCCTGCCCCCCCCCCCTGCCTCCCCTCTCCCCCTCTCCCCCTCTTCCCCGCCCCCTCTCGCCTTCCCCCCCACCTCCCCTTCTCTCTCTCTCACTTCCTGCCTTCCTCTCCCTCTATCTACCCTTCTTTCCCCCCCCCCGCCCCCCTCCAGGCAGAGGATGAGGAAGGCTACCGCAAGCTGATCGACCAGAAGAAGGATCGGCGCCTGGCCTACCTGCTGCAACAGACGGACGAGTACGTGGCCAACCTGACGGAGCTGGTGCGGCAGCACAAGGCAGCCCAGGCCGCCAAGGAGAAGAAAAAGAAAAAGAAGAGGAAGGTTGGTGAAGCAGTTACTCCAGCGGGAGCCCGTCGGAGGGACACGGCACCTCACAGCGTCTTACCTGGAGGAAAGACTTGGATTAGTTGCCTCTTTCACAACTACTAGTCCAAGCCTGATGGAGTCTAATGAAGGGTCCCGACCCGAAGCGTTTATCCGTTTACTCCCACCATAACTGACCCACCAGCACTCTGTACCAGCCATTGAGGTTTAGAGATACTGCGCGGAAATAGGCTCTCCGGCGCACCGCGTCTACGCCGACCAGCGATCCCCGCACATGATCACTATCCCACATACTAACAACGTTACAATTACACCAAGCCAATTAGTCTACAAACCTGTACATCTTTGTAGTGTGGGAGTAAACCGGAGCACCCGGGGGAAAAGCCACACGGTCACAGGGAGAACGTCCAAACTCCGTACAGACAGAACTGGTAGTCAGGATGGAACCCGGTTATCTGGCGCTGTAAGGCAGCAACTCTACCGCAGCGCCACCGTGATGCCCTCGTCCCAAATCACTTCACATCTCGTTACTAGGCCCACGCGATCTCCCACTGGCCATTTTAACTCTCCTTCCAATTCCCACACTGATATCTCTGTCCTCGGCCTCCTCCATTGTCAGAGTGAGGCCACACACACAAATTGGAGGAACAGCATCTCGTATTTCTCTTGGGCAGCTTAAAACCTGGCGGTATGAACATTGAAGTCTAATTTTATATAACCTCTACTGACATTCCTCTTTCACCCCCCCCTTCTCCCTTTGCCTCCCTTCCTCAGCAAATATCAACCTCATTGGAGACCCTCGGACTACCTTTACTTGGACTTTATTTTGCACTGAATGTTAGTTACGTTATTGCCTTTATCATGTATCTGTACGGTGGACAGTTTGATTGCAATCATGTATTGTCTTTCCGCTGGCTGGTTAGCACGACACAAAAGCTTTTCCCTGTACCTCGGTACACATGATAATAAACTCAACGAAACCAAATTAAACCAAATCAAACGAGTAAACTTCCACCCTGGGCAAAAGGCTGTGACTGTCTATCCTATCTATGCCTCTCATAATTTAATGTACAGCCTTGTCCTCTTCCTCCACTCCTACAGCCATGTCCTGTTCACTCAGAGTCAGGAGATCAGATTCAGATTCAAAACGTTATTGTCATTGTGCAGTGTACAGTTCAGAGACAACGAAATGCAGTTAGCATCTCACCCAGAATAATGGAACAGTAATATATATATATGTATATACAGTGGCCATAGTGCAATTTCCGGGGGGGAGATCAGTCACTGGGGGAAGGAGTGTCCGAGGGGGGTGGGTGACTGGCAATCACCAAGGTGCAGAGTTAAGAAGGGTAACAGCCACAGGGAAGAAGCTGTTCCTGAACCTGTTGGTCCGGGAACGGAGAGACCTGTAGTGCCTCCCAGATGGGAGGAGGGTAAACAGTCTGTGGTTGGGGTGAGAGCAGTCCTTGACGATGCTGAGCGCCCTTTGCAGACATCGTCTGCTCTGGACAGACTCAATGGAGGGGAGTGAGGAACCGGTGATGCGTTGGGCAGTTTTCACCGCCCTCTGCAGTGCTTTCCGGTCCGAGGCAGAGTAGTTGCCATACCATACTGTGATACAGTTGGTAAGGATGCTCTCAATGGCGCAGCGGTAGAAGTTCACCAGAATCTGAGGTGACAGATGGACAGATGGGAGAGCGAGTGGTCTTCTGCTCTTCACTGAGATAAAGTGAACCTTGTAGAGAAGAGGCTTGACCCTGCAGACCCTCTCCAGGGTCACCATGGTGTCTATGCCATCTGTGGGCCCGTGTGCCTGCTGCCACCCACACTGTTGTTACCGTGGCTCATGTCCTCACTGCTGCTCCGTCTAAACTCTTCCCTTGTCTCAACAGAAGCAGGAAAACGTGGACGGCCTGGGCTCAGTGGTCGGCCCTGACGGTGAGGTGAGTGAGGGTTACCAACATTCTCACTCCCAAATAAGGGACAAGGTCAAAATACGGGACAAATTCCTGACGGCAATTCGTTGACCAACTCGGCCGTGGCTGGGTGAATGATGAGTTGGCCCCGGGCGCTGGACTGCACACAAAGCCCAGCCGGCGGGTCAGCTGAGGAGTTTTGCCCCGGGCCGCGCGACGCAGCATGCAAAGTCCGGCGCCCCGTCTAACACGCGAACCGATGATCGGCCATGAGAAGGAGGGGTGGTGGTGGTGTCGGCGGTAAGCCAAGGTCCAAAGGTCGGACAACTGGCTGGGCTGCCGACCGACAGGGCCACGGGCGAGGCGCTGCTGCTGCACTCCATGGGCTGCACTACGCCGGGACGGGTGAGGCGGGGTCGGACTCGACCCGACAGCCCCCTCGACCCGAGTAGTAGCAGTCAAATACGGGACAAGGATGGTCACGTATGGGGCAAACCAATTTAGCCAAATATACGGGACGTCCCGGCTAATAAGGGACAGTTGGCAACCCCAGTGAATAGGGAAGAATGGTTCAATGCTGCTTTTATTGTCACTTGCACAAACGCACAGTGAAATTCTGCTCTGACAAGCAGTGGAGTGGAGTATTGCCCGACCCAAGCACATCCCCGATTAGCAAGTGTACAGATATAGTCCACTGATCACGCATGCAAGAGGCGCCGCCAAGTGCAGTCCAGGCGTCTAGTTGTTCTGAGCGGTTCCCGTTCCAGGCGAGCCCCAGGCTGTTGCAGGGCTTCCAGCCATCGACCAGCGAACCCACGTCCCTCTCCACTCCTCGCCCGTCCACCTTTGTTTCCCAGAGGGTGGGAGCTCCCGCAGCCGACCTCGAGGGTGCTGTAGGCCAGTCCCTCTCCTCTCCTATGGGCCTCGCCCGTTGCGTCCGTCATCATTGCCGGCTCCACCTTCCCAGTCCCTGGCCTTCGGTGGATGAGCAGGGTCCGGCTTGACTCGCTGCCTGATGCAGGCCACGGTCTGCCGGGGAACTTGCTCAACGGCTCCCCCTGTAGGCCGCGACAGGCCAACACTTTGCGGGTTATCGGTGGTTGGCATTGGCCGAAGGGCCTGTGTTTCCAAGCTGTGAAATGCTCCAGCATTGGGATAGCACCTGTGAGGGCAATGTAGACAATAGACAATAGGTGCAGGAGTAGGCCTTTCAGCCCTTCAAGCCAGCACCGCCATTCAATGTGATCATGGCTGATCATCCCCAATCAGTACCCCGTTCCTGCCTTCTCCCCATATCCGCTATTTTTAAGAGCCCTATCTAGCTCTCTCTTGAAAGCCTCCACCGCCCTCTGAGGCAGAGAATTCCACAGACTCACCACTCTCTGTGAGGAAAAAGTGTTTCCTCGTCTCCGTTCTAAATGGCTTACCCCTTATTCTTAAACAGTGGCCCCTGGTTCTGGACTTGCCCAACATCGGGAACATGTTTCCTGCCTCTAGCGTGTCCAAACCCTTAACAATCTTAAATGTTTCAATGTAGAACTGGGGGGGTGGGGGGGGTGGTTGGAAGGTTTGCTGGAGACCGGTACGATGGAAAAAGCTCCAGTCACTGGGATCTCTGCTTCTCCTTCAGCTGCTGGACGAGACGAGCCAGATGAGTGACCTGCCGGTGAAGGTGATCCACCTGGAGAGCGGCCGCATCCTGTCCGGAGCCGAGGCCCCCAAGGCCGGACAGCTGGACACCTGGTTGGAAATGAACCCTGGGTGAGTGCACGAGAGGCCTCTCAGCCCTTCCATCCTAGCCTGCCACTCAGTGCAATCAACGGTTGATCTACACTGGTCATAGAGTTTAGTTTAGAGATACAGCACGGAAACAGGCCCATCGGCGCACCAAGTCTGTGCCAACCAGCGATCCCCGGGCACTATTCTACACACCCCAGGGTCAATTTACATTTATATCAAGCCAATTAACCTGCAACCCTATACGTCTCTGGAGCGTAGGAGGAAACCAAAGGTCTCAGGGAAAATGCGCACAGGTCACGGCGAGAACGTATAAACACCGTACAGACAGCACCCATAGTCAGGATCGAACTCGTGTCTCTGGTGCTGTAAGGCAGCAACTCTACCCGCTGCGCCACCTTGCTGTGTACTGTTATACAGAGTCATACAGCGTGGAAACGCACCTTTAGACCCAACGGCAACACCAACCAACGTGTCCCGTCCACACTAGTCCCACCTGCCTGCGTTTGGCCCATATCCCTCTCAACCTGTCTTATCCATGTACCTGTACAAATGTTTTTTAAATGATATGATAGTCCCTGCCTCAACTACCTGCTCCGGCAGCTCGTTCCATACACCCACCACCCTTTGTGTGAAAAAGTTATGCCTCAGGTGCCAATTAAATCTTTCCCCCAAAGGATTCGTCTCATCTTCCTAAATCCCTCAATTCCACAACCTTTCAAATACAGATCCAGACCAAGTTTCCAGCAACTGGTGGCCTGGAACCTCCTTTAATCCGGATAAAATTACGAGAGCCCACTTCAAATTTCACCCCCCCCCAGTTCGCTCGTCTACCTGTTACAGCTGTCCCAACTTGCGCTCCCCTCATCCCTTCCCCCCCCCCCCCCCCCCCCCCCCCCCCCCCCCCCCCCCCCCCCCCCCAGCGCTCCTCCATCTATAATTGTTCCCCTTCTCTTCCGAGCAGGTACGAGGTGGCCCCCCGCTCCGACAGTGAAGACACTGGGTCTGAGGAGGAGGAAGAAGTGAGTGCAAAGTAGATAGAGGGGGCAGACTGTGGTGTGCAGGAGCCCTGGGTCAAACGTACAACTGGTGGAGCTGTGCACCAAGAGAGCCCTACAGTGGGAAGTCAATCCCAGTTGCTCCACACACATAAACACACGCACGCACACACACACACACACACACACACACACACGCACGCACGCTCACACACACTCATCTTCCAGTCTTTTGACTCTGCTTATCTGTTAAAAATTAACTAACCCTGGGCCACATTTTTTTAACCTGCACAGTAATAAAGCAGTGAATGTAATCCCAATGGCAACACCAACCAACATGTCCCATCCACACTAGTCCCACCTGTCTGCGTTTGGCCACATTGTACCGATAGTGTTGCATCACAGCGGCATGTTAAAGCCGCCTAGTGTAGTTTTACACTGTGAGCCTTTGACCTGCTGTAGCAGAGGAGAGGGCGGAGTGGCCTGCCGTGGGCTGCTTGCTGGCCACCACCTGCACACTGTTATTTTTGCATGCCGTGCTTTTATTTTTTGTTACATGAACTGTCTTTAAAATCACGTCAGGACACGACAGACTGCGGGCCGCTAATCCTGTTGGAGGACCGGTCTCGTTCGGGACTGCTGGTAAGCTCGTTAGAACAAGTGTACGCTTCCGGGAGTCTTCGCCTGGCTGGTGAACGCATGGGATGAACCTGTCCTCGGACGAGGGAATCCAAATCCTTTCCCACCCCCCTGCTTACTAAAGGGCTTGCAGAGAGAGGGATACTGGAGCCATACCACATAAACACAGCCGTGTGCCTCTAGTGTTGAGTCAAGAGCCAAGAGTGTTTCATTCTCATACATCCCAAGACGGAACAGAGAAATTCTTACTTTAGTGTAGTTTAGAGATACAGTGCAGAAACAGGCCCTTTGTCCACCAAGTCCGCGCCGACCAGCGATGCTTGTACACGTAACACTGTCCTACAGGCGAGGGACAATTTACAATTTTTACCTGTTTGTCTTTGGATTGTGGGAGGAAACCATGGAAAACCCACGCAGTAACGGGTAGAACGTACAAACTCCTTACAGACAGTGCATGTAGTCAGGATCGAACCCAGGTCTCTGGCGCTGTAAGGCATCAACTCTATCGCTGCATTACTGTGCCTCCCAAAACAGCAGTACCACAGATAGGTAAACATAGTACTCTGTGACAGCCCCAGAGACCCGGGTTCGATCCTGACTACGGGTGCTGTCTGTACGGAGTTTTTACATTCTCCCTGTGACCGCGTGGGTTTTCTCCAGGTGCTCCCAGCTCCTTCAAAGACGTGCGGGTTTGTAGGTTAATTGGCTTTGGTAAAATTGTCCCGAGTGTATCGGATAGTGTTGGTGTATGGGGTGATCGGTGGTAAGCGTGGACTAGGTGAGCTGGAAGACCTGTTTCCGCTCCATGTGTCTAAAGTCTACCCATGTGAGAAACTATCCATTTGTAATATCCTTTGCCAGTTACATGCACAAGAGACTGCAGATACCAATGATTTGGATGAGGGGATTGAATATTTTGTGGCCACGTTTGCAGACGAGACGAAGATAGGTGGAGGAGCAGGTAGTGTAGTGAAAGCAGGGACTCTGCAGAAGGACTTGGACTGGTTAGGAGAGTGGGCAGAGAAATAGCAGATGGAATACAGTGTTGCAAAGTGTGGAGTCATGCATTTTGGTAGTAGGAATAAAGACCATAGACTATTTTCCAAATGGGGGGAGAATTCAGGATTCAGAAGTGCAAAGGGACTTGGGAGTGCTGGTGCAGGATTCCCAAAAAGTTAATTTGCAAGTCGAATGTCTCGTTGCACAATTCCTGCTTCCTGGACTCTATGCTGGAGTAATGAAGCAGGAGATACAGGCACACACTGAGCAACAACATTGGAAAGGCTTTGTTTTGATTCAATGTCCCCATCTCCCATCCGCTCATGAGCCTTTTGAAGACTTCTGCTGAAACGTGTTAACTCAGAACGGACAACTAACCTGCCAGTAGAGACATAGTTTAGTGTCTTAGTTACAGAATTCACACACTAATTCCTTAACAGCGGAGAATATGTAAGTTACTGACACATCGCTGTAACACTTGGAGCGGGGACCTGCGGAAATCCCCCCCTCCTGTGCCGAAGCTAACCTGACCCGTGGTGCGATCTTGTTTAAAACATGTGGATTTAGATAACTGTTAACTACTGTAACTGGACTAATAACCTGTAGCATGGAGCAATACTTCAGAAGCATGAGTTTGTATCTGACTGGAGAGTATAATTAACCTGTTTAATTATACTCAATAGTTTAATTATTGAGAGTTTAAAGTTGAATAAGTAAATCAATCTGGTGTTTAATAAGTAAAATGTTAGTCTATGTAACACTGACTGTGCTATGGGCAGAACGCTCGCCGATACTTTAATGTCCTCTGAAGAAATCTGTCGTCCAGTCCCAGTCGGCGAAGTAGCATCTGATGTGCTTCACTCATACCCCTTTCCTCAGTTCGAGGCAATGGGGGCTGAGGGATGAACGCTGGCCTTGTCTGTGGTATCCACAGCCTCAAGGACATGAATGGACATCCAGGACAAGAAGCTGAGTGGCGCAGTGGTAGAGTTGCTGCCTCACAGCGCGAGAGGGCCCGTCTCGGGTGCTGCCTGTGTGGAGTTTGCACGTTCTCCCTGTGACTGCGTGGGTTCCCTCTCAGTGCTGCGGTCTCCACCCACATCCCAAAGACGTGCGGGTTTGCAGATTAATTTGCCTCTGTCAATGACGCTCCCTCGTGTGCAGGGAGTGGATGAAAAAGTGGGATAACTTCGATCTGGTGTGAAAGGTAGATTGATGGTCTGAGCTGACTCTGCGGGGCCACATGGCGATAATTGCCCCTGTAAATTACCCCGTGTGTGGGGAGTGAGTTCTGGAACATCATAACACAACGGGCCCTTTGGCTCGGTCTGAGCTTACATCCAGTAACACCTCATTAAAGCAACAATAATAAACGTCAACCTCAACCTTAAACCCCCCCCCACCAGACAGCGTGTTCAACGTGTCTTCTACCAATCCTTGACTCGGACATCAAAGATGTTCGTTATGTGCAGGAAGGAACTGCAGATGCTGGTTTACACTGAAGACACAAAATGCTGGAGTAACACAACAGGTTGTGTTGTCACCATCTGGAATTGTCTTTCTAAACAAGATGAAGCTGGCAACTAATGCTGTTTTCCAAAAGGAAGTGGTTACATTCTCGTGGGAGTGGGGAAAGCCGTGAGAAAAGAGTGGGACTAAGTGGATAGTGCATAGTGCGGTCCTGGTGGGCGAATTGGTCTGTGTGCTTTGTGATTCTAATTAACCCCATTATAGCGCTGGTTATATTCCCAAAATGGAGACTCGAGAGACTACAGATGCTAGAATCCTGAGCTGAATACAAAGTGCAGGATCCCAACTTGAAGCCTCTATATGATTTTGTATACCTCTATAAGATCTCCCCTCATCCTCCTACGCTCCATGGAATAGAGACCCAGCCTACTCAAGCTCTCCCTATAGCGCACACCCTCTCGTCCCAGCAACATCCTCGTAAATCTTTTCTGAACTTGATTTGCCCTGTGATCTGCCATCACGGACATATGTTGGCCGTTCCTTCAGCATCAGGTCAAAGTCCCTTCAGAGCCTTGTCTTCATACTGTGGCGGTGTATCAATAAGGCTTGCTCACCCACAAGGGTGAAGAACGCACGGGGCAATAACCGCAGCTGTTGCCACAACTTGCGAATTAGTAAATGAAACACTTTTACTGGGCGGCGCGGTGGCGCGGCGGTAGAGTTGCTGCCTCACAGCGCCAGAGACCCAGGTTCAATCCTGACTACGGGTGAAGTAGGTACGGAGGTTGTCCCCTGTGACCTGTGATCACTCCAAAGATGTTCAGGTTTATAGGTTAATTGGCTTGGTATCAATGTAAAATTGTCCTTGGTGTGTGTAGGATAGTATTAGTGTGCTGGGGTCGCTGTGCACTCGATGGGCCAAAGGGTCTGTTTCCGCGCTGAATCTCTAAACTAAACTAAACTAAACTAAAGCTGTGCTCCGTGGGAACGGTGAGCGTCGCTGCTCGCGGGCGACGGGTACCTGTGTGGGGTCAATGCTCCCATCCGTTGATGTCTCTGTTTGGTGTTCAGGAAGAGGAAGAGGAGGAGCAGGCCGCCACCTCAGCGTTGCCTTCTGCTCCCGAGGAGCCGAAGAAGATTCAAGATCCGGACAGCGAGGAGGTGTACGAGCTGGACGCCAGGCAGATCATCGAGTAAGTGTGGCATCGGGGCAGGGGCAGAGTGGGTGGGAACCTGCTCAGGCAAAAGCAGGATGGAGGTGGTTTGGGAAAGAACTGCATTGTGATGCATCAGTTCCATAGACAATGCCCAATGTCCACAATGGGGTAGAGATGAAGCGGACAGTAGCCTAGCTTATGGAAGGACCGATCTTATGCCTAATTATAGAGGGGAACAAGCTGTTCCTGAATCGTGCGGTGTGCGCTTTCAAGGTTCTGTACCGGCTGTAGATATCTGCATGGGGAGTAATCTGGAATGGGATCAGTGTGTGCTAACCTGGAACATGGTGGGAGTAAACGGATCTGGAACAGAGTGAGTGGGCTGATCGGGAACAGTGGACTGATCTGGAACAGAGTGAGTGGATTGATCTGAAACAGAGTGAGTGGACTGATCTGGAACAGTGGACTGATCTGGAACGGTGAGTGGACAGAAGTGGAATGGGATACAGAGTGGACTGATCTGGAACCGCATGGAAGATGAAATGCAAGGCCGGACAATGTTTCCTTTGTCTGATGAGGTGACTGGGAATCTTTTCCTTCGTGCAGGAATGCCAAGCAGGACGTGGATGATGAGTACAGCGCGCCGCTCTCCAGTATACGCGGGCTACAGTCCTACTACGCAGTGGCCCACGCGGTGACTGAGAGGGTGGATATTCAGTCCACGCTGCTCGTGAACGGGTTACTGAAACAATATCAGGTAAGAGAGTGCTACTCACTATGCTTTTAAAGATGTCTGTGGGGGCCAAGACATTGGGTGTTCTTAAGACACAGATTGGCCGATACTTGATTAGTATGGGTGGCAGGGGTTATGGGAAGCGGGCAGGAGAATGGGGTTATTCCAGTGCTTTGAGACCATCTCCACCCTTTACTTCCCAAGTTTTTCCCCATCCACGCCTCTCTTCTCCAGCTTTCTCTCCCTTGCTAAAGAGAGTCAGAAGAAGGGTCCATACCGAAATGTCACCTGTTTTGCCACAGATGGCTGTGGAGGCCAAGTCATTTGGTATTTTTGAGGCAGAGATTGACGGATTCTTGATCAGTCAGGGTGTCGAGGGCTATGGGGGGGAAGGCAGTAGAATCTCTTGAGAGGGAAAGATAGATCAGCCATGATTGAATGGCGGAGTAGACTCAATGGGCCGAATGGCCTCATTATGTTCCTATCATTTATGAAAAGCCTCAATAGACAATAGGTGCAGGGGTTCGAGCTAGCACCGCCATTCACCGTCGCCCCTGGCTGCACGTTCCAGACTCAATGGGTGGAATGGCCTCATTCTTCTCCTGTGAATGATGAATTAATAAAATTGCTGGCCTTGTGTGTGTGTGTGTGTGTGTGTGTGGGCTGAATAACCTATTGTTTTGTCCGTTCTCTGTGGCGCTGTTAATGCTTCGCAGGTCAAGGGTCTAGAGTGGCTCGTGTCGCTGTACAACAACAACCTGAATGGCATCCTGGCCGATGAGATGGGTTTGGGGAAGACCATTCAGACCATTGCCCTCATCACCCACCTCATGGAGCACAAGCGCATCAACGGACCATTCCTCATCATCGTGCCTCTCTCGTAAGGAGATCTTTAGTTTAGTTTAGAGATACAGCGCGGAAACAGTCCCTTCGGCCCACCAGGTCCGCACTGACCAGCGAACCCCACACGCTAACACTCACCATTGGGCCACTCTCACCCTAAACACAGGGAGCAATTATACATTTTTGTACCAAGCCGATTAACATACAATCCCGTACGTCTTTGGAGTGTGGGAGGAACCCGGAGATCTCAGAGAAAAATCCACACCGGTCACAGGGAGAACGTACAAACTCCGTACAGACAGCAACCGTAGTCAGGATTGAACCCGGGTCTCTGGCGCTGTGTGGCAGCAACTTTACCGCTGTGCCACTCTCAGTGCCGGAGATGCCACAGATCTCCGCTCTGCTCCCTTTATGCCCCGAATATTAAGGAAGGAATTTTCACTCAAATTCCGCAGAATCCCACCTTCCATCCATTTAGTTTGTTTAGTTTATTGTCACATGTACCGAGGTACATCTTGTTGTTGCGTGCTAACCAGTCAGTGGAAAGACAATATATGATTACAATCGATCCATTTACAGATACATGATAAGGGAATAACGTTTAGTGTAAGGTAAAGCCAGCAAAGTCCGATTAAGGATAGTCCACTTTTCTTTTAAAGGAATATTTCACATCCATTTTGAACCACGGTGTATCCAAGGGAGTCCAATTTTTTTTTTAATTTAGAGATACAGCATGGAAACGGGCCCTTCGGCCCATCGAGTCCACGCCGACCATGGATCACCCTCACACACTAGTTCTATGTTATCCCACTTTCTCATCCACTCCCTACACACGAGGGGCAATTAAGCTACAAATCTGCACCTCTTTGGGACGTGGGGGGTAACCGGAGCACCCAGAGGGAACCCACGCGGTCACAGGGAGAACGTGCAAACGCCACACAGACAGTGCCCGAGGTCAGGATCGGACGCGGGTCTCTGGCACTGTGATGCCATGCTTTGGTTTTGAATCATCAGGGTGTGGGGGTGAGCTCTAGGCATGCTTCCAGCGCTGTAACCACACCCAGCACTCTACACTCAGCAACCGGTATTTACTGTACGGTGAGACACACCTCCAGTCACAACTCTGATTATCTTCACAGAACTCTCTCAAACTGGGCTTACGAGTTTGACAAGTGGGCACCGTCCGTATCACGGATCTCCTACAAGGTAACGCCTCCCTCCGCTCCGACACTCCGCTTCCCGCTGTTGTGAGCCGGGGCCACTAGTGATAATGGATGGCCTTAAACTTTCTGGGACTTAACGAAAAAAAGACAGAAGTGATTTTGTTCGGCCCTAATGGCTGCCGTGAACCTCCCTCTGTTGACTTGGGTCCACTTGCAGTGTTCGTAAAGCCAACAGTTTTAAACCTGGGTTTTATGATGGACGGTGATTTTAAATTAGATAAACAAATAGGCGCAGTGGTTAAGTCCAGCTTCTTTCACCTAAGGAAGCTGGCAAAGGTGAAGCCCATTCTCGAGCGGCAGCATTTTGAAACAGTAATTCACGCCTTTATTTCATCTCGGCTGGATTACTGTAATGCGCTCTACACTGGAGTCTCACGAGCTTCGTTGGCTCGTCTCCAGTTGGTCCAAAATGCTGCCGCTCGCCTTTTAACCGGAACTCGAAAGAGGGAGCACATTACGCCAATTTTGGCCTCCCTTCACTGGCTTCCAGTGCACTTTCGAGTTCATTTTAAAATTATTTTATTTGTTTTTAAATCATTGAATGGCCTCGCCCCGCCTTACCTCTCTGAGCTGCTCCACCTATATGCTCCTACCCGGTGCCTCAGGTCAGCGGATCAGCTGCTCCTTGAGGTACCAAGGTCTAAGCGGAAGCTCAGAGGGGATAGAGCCTTTTCTGTTGCTGCCCCGGCACTCTGGAACACCTTGCCGCTGCAGATCAGACAGGCCCCTTCACTGTCCATCTTTAAATCCTCCCTAAAAACTCACTTTTATTCACTGGCTTTCGACACTGGCTGAGACATTGTTCCTGTTTTAGTGCTTTTAATGTCTTTTAATTTTTTACTGTTTTTATAGTCCTGTCGTCTTAATGGTTTTAGTAGTTTGTAATAACTTTTTGTTGATTTCCCATGTACAGCACTTTGTGGTAACTGATGTTGTCTAAAAGCGCTTTATAAATAAAGTTATTATTATTATTATCATTGCTCTCTCTCTCTCTCTCTGTGTTTCTTCCACTACTCAGGGCTCCCCTGCTGCTCGAAGGGCCTTTATCCCGCTGCTTCGCAATGGCAAGTTCAACGTCCTGCTCACCACCTACGAATATATTATCAAGGACAAGCACGTCCTTGCCAAGGTAAACGTTTCCTCACCCCTCCTTGAAGATGTCCCTCATTCCCCCTCCGCCTCCTGCAGAGATGTTGACGGTGACACTTTATTGTCCCTTGTACCCAGGTGCAGTGAAATTCTTTGTTTTTGCACACAAAATACACAAAAGAGTCGCCACAAAGTGACAAAAATTGCTCATCCTTTTATCGTCCACCTCCCTGGGTCCCCCTTAGATCTTGGTGCCTCCCCCCATATGGGTCCCCCCCCCCCCCCCCAAACGCCCAATGCCCCCCCTTAGTTCTCAGCGGGTGCTCCACGCAGGGTCTCCCTTCTTGCCAGTAAACCTTAGTCTGACTCACCGACCTGGGCCCCATCTGGACTGTTGCTGGGTATCATCTTGTAACCATCCCCACACACATCCCACCCCTTCTGTGTGTCTGCTCGTTGTGAGCCGGGCCTCCCAGCGGAACCAGGATGATCCACTGCTCCGTTTCCGTGGTGATCCAGTTTCACTGGAGCCATGCTTCCCACACATTGCGCTTTAAGATTCAGATTCAATTTTAATTGTCATTGTCAGTGTACAGTACAGAGACAACGAAATGCATTAAAACACTTTGGACCCCTTTGTTTCCCACACGCCCTCTAAACTCGCCAAGTTCACTGGGAAAATCTATAACACCGCAGGCCCACCACCCATTTTGCCGGCAGCCTTCGGTTCCAGAGCTTTGCTGGGTAATCCGTTTTGCCGGACCAACAGTGGTCACAGCCTCGGGGGGAGGGGAGGGGGACGGCGAGATACTGGTCGCGGAAGTGGGCTATGGGAACGGATCTGCCGGCTCTGGGCGGGCCGAAGCTCCAGAGCCCCGGCCGCCGGGGGCAAATCTGACCCGCCGATCGGCCACCTCACCTGGCTGAGGGGCCAGATTTTCGGGGGGTGGGGGGGGACTTCTGAGGGGGATTTCAAGTGTGCTCTTGTAATTTAGACGTCCGGTGCCCCTCGTCCACAATCATGTACGGCCCAACAAATCTGTGGGCAGAGAAAGACCGAGGGGAGAGAGTCCAGTTGAGCTCATTTAGTGTATAAACATCATGAGAGGAATAGATCAGGTAGATGCACAGAGTCTCATGCCCAGAGCAGGGGAATCAAGAACCAGGGGTTTAAGGTGAAGAAGGGAAAGATTTAATAGGAATATGAGGGGCAGCTTGTTCCATACACCCACCACCCTTTGTGCGAAAAGGTTACCCCTCAGATTCATATTAAATCTTTCTCCCCTTTACCTTGGGGGCGCCGCATGATGGCAGCCTCGCCAACAGTCTGTCTGTCTTTTCGACTTTTTTTGTTATTTTTAGTGCTGTTAATGTTCTCAAACTTGTATTATGTGGGGGAGGGGGTCGGGGGAAACCTTTTTTCAATCTCTTACCTTGCCAGAGATGCGATTGTTTACTGGGTGGTATCTCTGGTCGCTCTGCGGCCTAACATCGTGGAGCTGGAGGCCTTGCTGGGGACTGGCTTTGAGCCCCACCGCGGGGCGTGGACTTACCATCGGTGCCGATTCCTTGCCTGGGATCGACGCTCCAACGGATTTGACCATCGAGGAGCTCGCAGTCTCGGGTAGAAACCAATGTCGGGAAGATCCAAACGACGCAGAAGATTTCGACCAGCCCCGACCCAGGGTCAGATGGCCCGGCGCGGGGGAGCTGAGATTTCCACCCGATGCAGGAGCTTGATCGCCCCGACGCGGAGGGCCCGACTGCTAGCTATGGGAGCCAAGATCGTCCCGTCAACGGAAGACTCGAGGCCTCCGACTGCAGGAGAACAAAGAAGGGAAGAGATTGAACTTTTTCCCACCTTCCATCACAATGAGGAATGTGGAGGAGTCACTGTGGTGGATGTTTATGTTAAAATGTATTTTGTGTGTTCTGTATTTTGTGTGTTCTGTTGCTTTTTATTGGTATGACTGTATGGCAAATCAAATTCCTCGTATGTTGGCGAATAAAGTATGATTATGATTCTGATTAAACCCATGTCCTTGGGTCCTCGATTCATCTACTCCGTGCAAGAGACTCTGTGCATCTACCCGATCTATTCCTCCCATGATTTTGAACGCTAACTAAATTCAACGGAGCTCTGTGTTCTCGGGCTTTCTCTGCCCACAGATCCGTTGGAAGTACATGATTGTAGATGAGGGGCATCGGATGAAGAACCATCACTGTAAGCTGACGCAAGTGCTGAACACTCACTACGTGGCTCCACGCCGCCTCCTGCTGACCGGTACGCCGCTGCAGAACAAGCTGCCCGAGCTCTGGGCCCTCCTCAACTTCCTGCTGCCCACCATCTTCAAAAGCTGCAACACCTTCGAGCAGTGGTTCAATGCCCCCTTTGCCATGACGGGCGAGAAGGTACGTGAGGGTGGAGTGGGGGGTGGGGGTCAGAGTTGGCATCTCGTGAAGGCACACACTGATCTAGACCTGGGCCGTTCAGTCAGATTGTATTAGGACGTAGTAGAGGGTGGTGCAGCGGTAGAGTTGCTGCCTCACTGCGCCGGAGACCTGGGTTCGATCCTGACTAAGGGTGCTGCCTGTAAGGAGTTTGTACGTTCTCCCCGTTACCTGCGTTGGTTTTCTCTGAGATCTCCGTTTTCCTCCCACACTCCAAGGACGTACAGGTTTGTAGGTTAATTGGCTTGGTATAATTGTAAATTGACGCTAATGTGTATAGGATAGTGTTAGTGCGCTGGGATCGCTGGGCGGTGCGGATTGGGTGGGCGCTGTCTCTCTAAACTAAACTAGACTCAAGGGCCAGAACGATAGGGAGAGGTTGGACAGGCTAGGACTTTATTCCTTTGAGCGCCGGAGGCTGAGGGATGATCTTCAATGTGTAGGAAGGAACTACAGATGCTGGTTTAAACCAAGGATAGACACGTAAAGCTGGAGTAACTCAGCGGGTCAGGCAACATCTCTGGAGAGAAGGAATGGGTGACATTCGGGTCTGAAGAAGGGCTCGACCCAAAACGTCACCCATTCCTTCTCTCCAGAGACACTGCCTGACCCGCTGAGTTACTCCAGCATTTTGTGCCTTTTTGCCATCTGACGTCTAACTTTCTCCTGGCGTAACGCAGGTCGATTTGAACGAAGAGGAGACGATCCTGATCATCCGGCGTTTACACAAGGTCCTCCGGCCCTTTCTGTTGCGGCGATTGAAAAAGGAGGTGGAAGCACAGCTTCCTGAGAAGGTAACGAGCCAGTCTGCGGTGCGGAGTGGAGGGCCAGTAGTTTCCAGGCTGACACCGACCGGTGTGCTGGTGTGGAAGCAGGGGCACATGGCCTTGTCTCTATAGACCGTCCATGATGCTTTTACTGGTGCAGAAATAAGTGACTGTGGCAGTCACGGTGGCACAGCGGTAGAGTTGCTGCCTTACAGCGAATATAGCGCCGGAGACCCGGGTTCCATCCCGACTACGTGTACAGAGTTTGTACGTTCTCCCCGTGAACTGCGTGGGTTTTCTCCGAGATCTCTGGTTCCCTCCCACACTCCAAAGACGTACAGGTTTGAAGGTTAATTGGCTTGGTAAATGTAAAAAATTGGCATTAGTGGGTGTAGGATAGTGTTAATGTGTGGGGATCGCTGGTCGGTGCGGACCCGGTGGGCTGAAGGGCCTGTTTCCACGCAGTATCTCTCTCCAGCATCCTCCCTCCAACCCCCTCACCATAATCAGTCTGTCGACCTATGACCTGCCGCACTTTGTTCTGCCTCTCTATTCCAGGTTTCTTCCACCTTTTCCCCTTCTATCCCCCCCCACACCCTACAATCACTAAAGAAGAGTCCCAACCCGAAACGTCACCTATCCATGTTCTCCAGAGATGCTGCCTGACCCGCTGATTTACTCCAGTACTTTGTGTCTTTTTCTGGCATTGTCACTGCCGGGACTTGGGTGACTGAGGGCGCAGTTGGCCGAGGAGGGGTGGGGGGGGCACGAGGGGCTGGATCTGAGCGGAGCGATCTCCAGCAGATCCCTGGTGCAAGGTGCGGCCGCCCCAGCTAACATGCTGCCCTGTCCCCTGCGCAGGTGGAGTACGTCATTAAATGCGACATGTCGGCATTGCAGAGGGTGCTGTACCGACACATGCAGGCCAAGGGAGTGCTGCTCACCGACGGGTCGGAGAAGGACAAGAAGGTTTGACAGCAACGATTAAATTCAATGCAATGATACGTTATTGTAGACCTAGATACAGTGGAATGCTATGCTTTGTACACAACCCGATCAAATCATACAGCAGACCTCACCCAGACCGTACACAAGGGTCGCCACATTCACCGAACAGCCCTATCTTCCGACTTGCCATCGCCGGGTCTCCCATCGGTCTCGGCGACCCACCTCGCCCTCCACTGCAGCGATCCGTCCATGTTGGTGGCTCGGGGCAGAGTTGGGCGATCACGGTGGAGTTGCTGCCTACGGGTGCTGTCTGTACGGAGTTTGTACGTTCTCCCCGTGACCTGCGTGGGTTTTCTCCGAGATCTTCGGTTTCCTCCCACACTCCAAAGACGGGCAGGTGTGTAGGTTAATTGGATTGGTAAATGTTAAAATTGTCCCTAGTGGGTGTAGGATAGTGTTAATGTGCGGGGATCGCTGGTCGGCGCGGACCCGGTGGGCCGAAGGGCCTGTTTTCCGTGCCATATCATTAATCTAAACCAAAAAAAAACTAAAGTTCAAAGTCCATGGTGGGCGAGCGGGGCAGATCCACCGCTCTCTGTTTGGATACCCTGAATACTGAACGCTTTATTGTCTCAGTGATATTCTTTGTTTTGCATAGCCAAGGTATGCAAAGAGCCGGCACATAAAGGGCGCCAAAACGTACAAAGTATCCCGCGTCAGGCCCTCCTTATCTCTTCCCCGTCCTCACGGTGGTTCCACCACGCCAGGTCCTCCTTTGTTCCCGGTGGCGCGTGACCTCCAGCTCCCAGGTAGCCCGTCCTCGACCGCCGGCACCTTCAACGACCACCGCACCGACTCTTTGTTGATCGCCAACGGGTCCGCTCCTGACGCCTCCACACCGTAGACGAAGGCTCTGTCCTCGGGGCACCGTCCACCCAGGCCCGCGGTATCGGCCGATCGTTGCTGTTGCAGCCGGAGAAGCGGTTGTTGAACGCGGAGTGACTCCCCCCGTGCAGCACCTGCACGTCACGTCACGTCTCACGGTGTTGCCGTTGCTGCCCCCTCACCGGCAGCGACAGGTCTTCATTCACCCCTCTCTCTCGTGTGTGTGTGTGTGTGTGTGTGTGTTGCAGTCAGTCTAACCCCCTGGGTCCAGCTACGACTCGTGGCAACACTGTCGTCCAGCGGTAGAGCTGCTGCCTCACAGCGCCAGAGACCTGGGTTCCATCCTGACCACAAGTGCTGTCTGTACAGAGTTTGTACACTCTCCCTGTGACCAAGTGGGTTTCCTCCGGGTGTTCCAGTTTCCTACCACGCTCCAAAGACCCTCTGCCTCGGGTGGGGTGCGGGGGCAGAGAAGCTTCTGACCTTCTAAGCAGGATTGCATTTCCCTTGATCGTGTATTATCCATGTGTCACAAACCTTTTCTGTTGAGGTTAGGCTTTGACTTTTAACCGTGTACTCTCTGCCAACTCCTCTGCAGGGCAAAGGCGGCACCAAGACTCTGATGAACACCATTATGCAGCTGAGGAAGATTTGCAACCACCCGTACATGTTCCAGCAGATTGAGGTAGGCAGTCCTGCCCTGGGGCTGTGTCACCAGAGGGTGGGTTGGTGCATTCTTCTCCTTAAGCCCCCCCTCCCCCTCCCTCAATCCCATCCCCCCAATCCGACTAATCTCAACGTTCAGCTGCAGAAACAAGGAACTGCAGGTGCTGAGTTACCAAGGAACGACACAGTGCTGGAGTAACTTAGCGGGTCAGGCAGTATCCCTGCAGAACATGGATAGGTGATGGGTGATGTTTCAGGTCAGGACTGATGTTTTACCTCGGATGGAAGAAGGGTCCCGACCCGAAACGTCACCTATCCATGTTCTCCAGGATGCTGCCTGACCTGCTGAGTTACTCCAGCATTTTGTATCTATCCTCACTTTACAACTTCTACTCGAGTGCGTGTTTGTCCCCGGGGTGGGTAAGCCATCAGGCAGAGCGATGCAGAGCGGAGGTGAAAGGGGAGGGTACACGGGTAGAAGGGAGAAGCTGTGACTCCTGAGCCTGGGGCCAATGATTATAAGGCACAGGAGCTGAATTAGACCATTGGGCCCATCGAGTCTACTCTGCCATTCGATCTTGGCTGAGTAGACTCAAGTTTTTCCCTCTCAACCTTCTCCCCCTTACTAATCAAGAATCAGTCAATCTCCGCTTGAAAAACACCCAATGACTTGGCCTCGACTTGATGGGCCAAATGGCCTAATTCTACTCCTAGAACGAATTAACTGCGTGATAGGCTGGATATGGTGTTTCTCGGTTAAGTTTGCTTTGTTAACACATGGATAAGATTCCTCTGGGAATTGAGGACATTGCCATGATTATTCATGTCCTTTCCATTTCATTTCTTGATACTTTGTCTTTATTGACTAGGAATCCTTCTCAGAACACCTGGGATTCACAGGAGGCATTGTGCAAGGGTAAGTCAGACACGTCTCCAACAGCCTAACCACTTGGGATGAGTGGGCTTAAGTGTTTAATGAATTGAAACAAGTGGGTGAGTTTCATCAATAGAGGATGAACCATATTTCCCCGACTAGACTTAGACACACACGGCAACTGTGTGTTGAATTTCAAACCAAGCTGCTGCCAGACAAGAACAAATAATAGTAAATGAAAGTTTAAAAAACAAACTGTGGGTGCCGTAAATCTTAAACTATAAAACCAGAAGTGCTGGAAACACTCAGCGGGTCAGGCAGCATCTGCGGAAAGAGAATCAGCGTTAATGTTTCATGTCCAAGAGCTGGTCGAAGGATCACGGACCTGTCTACACAGATGCTGCCCGCCCTGTGGAGTGTTTGCGGCATCTTGTTTGTATTTGAGACGTAGATGGTGATGGTTTTGACTGTGGGAGGACTGTGTGTGTGGCGGTGGATGTGTTAAGTGGGAGTGTCGCTGTTCGCTGGCAGGGCTGACCTTTACCGGGCCTCGGGAAAGTTTGAGTTGCTGGACCGGATCCTCCCCAAACTGCGGGCGACGAACCACAGAGTGCTGCTCTTCTGCCAGATGACCTCGCTCATGACCATCATGGAAGACTACTTCGCCTACCGCAGCTTCAAGTATCTCCGGCTGGATGGTGAGTGGCACATCTAACTCTTCCCACCCCGACTAGACACCCCTTCTGCTTCAACCTCCCACCGATTTAGTCTCAGAGATACAGCACAGAATCAGGCCCTTCGGCCCATTGAGTCTGCGCCGACCAGCGATCCCCGCACACTAACACTATCCTACGTACACTAGGGACAATTTACAATAATACCAAGCCAATTACAAACCTGCACGTCTTTGGAGTGCGGGAGGAAACAGGACATCCCGGAGAAAACCTACGCAGGTCACGGGGAGAACGTACAAACTCCATACAGACAGCACCTGTAATCAGGATCGAACACGGGACTCAGGCATTGTATGGCACCAACTCTAACGCTGCACCATTGTACGTTAGAGGGAGTACAGAGAAGGTTCACCAGACTGATTCCTGGGATGTCAGGACTTTCATATGAAGAAAGACTGGATAGACTCGGCTTGTACTCGTTAGAATTTAGAAGATTGAGGGGGGATCTTATTGAAACTTACAAAATTCTTAAGAGGTTGGACAGGCTAGATGCAGGAAGATTGTTCCCGATGTTGGGGAAGTCCAGAACTAGGGGTCACAGTTTAAGGAAAAGAGGGAAGTCTTTTAGGACCGAGATGAGAAAATCATTTTTTACACAGAGAGTGGTGAATCTGTGGCACAGAAGGTAGTTGAGGCCAGTTCATTGGCTATATTTAAGAGGGATTTAGATGTGGCCCTTGTGGCTTAAGGGATCAGGGGGTATGGAGAGAAGGCAGGTACAGGAAACTGAGTTGGATGATCAGCCATGATCATATTGAATGGTGGTGCAGGCTCGAAGGGCCGAATGGCCTACTCCTGCACCTATTTTCTATGTTTCTATGTACCACCCCTAGTCTGATAGTTTAGTCAGAGGGTGGTGAATCTGTGGAATTCATTCCTACAGACGGTTGTGGAGGCCAAGTCAAAGGATATTTTTAGATTCAGATTCAGATTCAGATTCAATTTTAATTGTCATTGTCAGTGTACAGTACAGAGACAACGTCGTTGTACGTTGTATCATCTGCATACTTTTAAGATGTAGATTGACAGATTCTTGAATAGTACAGGTATCAGAGGTTATGTGGCGAAGGCAGGAGAATGCGGTTGAGAGGGAAAGATAGATCAGCCATGATTAAATAGCAGAGTAGATTTGATGGGCCGAATGGCCTAATTCTGCTCCTAGAAGTTTAGTTTAGAGAGATACAGTGTGGAAACACCGAGTCCACTTCATCCATCGATCACACTACACTAGCTCTATCCTACACAGTCGGGACAATCTACAGAGCCCAAATTAACCAACAAACCTGTACGCCTTTGGACGTGGGAGGAATCCAGAGCACCCGGAGAAACCCCACACGGTCACGGGTAGAAGGGACAAACTCCGTGCAGACAGCACCCGTTTGTCAGTGGGACAGGCAGCATCTCTGGAGGAAAAGGACACAGGACATTTCGAGTCGAGACCCGAAGGCCATATATCTGCATTTCCTCCAAAGATGCTGCCTGACCCCGCTACTCCAGCATTTTGTGACAATCTTTAGAATTTCACCACCGATGTGGAAATTCCACAGTTGGGCAGCAGGGGGAGCTCCAGACCTCTCAGTGACAGAGTTTGGATCTAAAACATTCCCAAATCCTAGCCACACTTCCAGCAGCAGTCCATTCACTCTGACCTCATCCCAACTCTTGGGTGCGGTTGGGGGGCATAGATGATGCTGAACTGGGCTCAACAGGTTTACAGGGGCAGCCAAAATGTGCAGGGAGGAACTGCAGAGACTGGTTTACACTGAAGATAGACACAAGATAGATACTTTTTACTCGTAGGTAGGTCGTGATGGTAGTCGTAGGTCGGTAACTGGCCCGAGAAAAAAAAATGCAAACATGACAACATTTTATCATGTGATCATTTTCCACTCGTAGCTAGTCATAGATGGTCTTAATAATAATAATAATAAATTTTATTTATGGGCACCTTTCAAGAGTCTCAAGGACACCTTACAAAAATTTAGCAGGTAGAGGAAAAACATGTAAGGGGAATGAAATAAATAGTAGAGACATGACTAGTACACAAAGTAAAGACAGAATTCAATACAAAACACAATAATAAGGCAATTAATGCACAGATGAAAAGGGAGGGGGAGTGTGGGGTTAAGGATAGGCAGAGGTGAAGAGATGGGTTTTGAGTCTGGACTGGAAGATGGTGAGGGACACGGAATTGCGGATCAGTTGGGGGAGGGAGTTCCAGAGCCTGGGAGCTGCCCTGGAGAAGGCTCTGTCCCCAAAACTGCGGAGGTTGGACTTGTGGATGGAGAGCAGACCGGCTGATGTGGATCTGAGGGACCGTGAGGGTTGGTAGGGGGAGAGGAGGTCAGTGAGATATGGGGGGGGGGGGGGGGGGGCAGATGGTGGAGGGCTTTGTAGGTGAGGATCAGGATTTTGTAGGTGATCCGGTGGGAGATGGGGAGCCAGTGAAGTTGTTTGAGGACTGGAGTGATGTGATGCCAGGATTTGGTGTGGGTGATGAGTCGGGCGGCTGCGTTCTGGACCAGTTGGAGTCGGTTGATGTAGGTGGAGCTGATGCCAAGGAGAAGTGAGTTGCAATAGTCCAGTCTATGAAGGCATGGAGATGAAGGCATGGATGAGTCTTTCAGCAGCGGGCGGTGTGAGAGAGGGTCTGAGTTTGGCCTTAGGTGTGGAAGACTGAGGTCGAGGGGGGTCGTAGGAGTTTGTAGACCTAGTCGTAGGATGTTGTAGACATAATCGTAGGAGTTCGTAGGAGGTCTTTTACTTCAGCGAGTCAACACGGCCTTGGCATTTTTTTTAACTCGTCTAGCGTCTTCTAAACTCGTAGATTAGATTGTTCAAGTGGGACAGGCCCTTTACACTCTGTGTTCTGGGTCTCGTCATCACCATTTCCTCTGCACCTGCAATAGAGCCAACCTGCCACTGGGTGGTGCTGCCTGCCATCACCACCGCAGCCTGAATTACCTTCCTGGACACGAGAGACTTTACTTTCCATACCTTTTTCAAGATCGAGGTTTCGTTGGCAAGGCTTATGTAAACTGCCCAACCCCCAGTCACTCTTGAAACTATCGGCTCAGGCTGTATAAGGTAGCACTTCTTCCCCAAGCTGAGCAGTTGGGTTTTCTGAAGGATCCAGACCTGAAACGTCATCTATCCACCTTCTCCAGAGATGCTGCCTGACCCGCTGTGTTACTCCAACACTTTGTGTCCTGTTTTGTAAACCACCAACTGCAATCCCTTGTTTCTACATTTTGTCTGGGATTTTTATGGTCACTTTTTAAGTTCATATACACACTTTTTCATTGATTGATTTCTCGATTGATATTTTAGTGTCAGGTGTACTTGGTACAGGGAGATTCTTTGCATGCAGTGCACACGTATGCAAGAGCCGTCAAGTGAAGGGTGCCGACTATGTTATAAAAGTGTTGAAACAGGATTCAAATCTCATATCCTCCAAAATGATGGATCTAAAGACAACAGTGCTGGAGTAATCCAGAGAGTCAAAGAGATGTCCACATTCTCCAGAGATACAGCCTGACCTGCAGAATTACACCAGCACTTGGTGTCTTTATTTGTAAATAGCCTCCATGTTTCTTTGAGTCTGCAGTATTCTGGATCTAATTCGGTACCATAGCTTTAAGTTGAGAGGGCAAAGTGGAAAAGAGATGTGGGGGGGGGGTTTCTACACAGGGTGGTGGGCGCCTGGTATACGCTACCAGGGGTGGTGGTGGAGGCATATACGATAATGATGTTTGAGGATTTTGTCGAGGCACATGGATATGCAAGGAATGGAGGGATATGGATCATATATGGTGGGAGTTTAGCTCAGCATCATGTTCGGCACGGAGAGTGTGGGCCGAAGGACCTGTTCCTGTGCTGTACTGTTCTATGTATAACCTACCTCACAAGTGTCACTGGAAGCAGTGGAAGGACATTGTTCCTGTTGAATTTTGCCCTCGGCCCTGAACATCAGACTGTTCGGCGGGAACGGGCATGTGACCCAGGCAGCCGTCCAAGATGGCGGAAGGCTTGGACCTCAGTCCTCCCCCTGTTTGGAGATGCCGCATTGCATTTCGACCCACAGAGTCCGTGATCACCCGCTCACACGAGTTCTATGTTATCCCACTCTGCATTCACTCTCTACACGTTGGAGCTCACGTTTTGTAGACTTCTATACTCTCTACAGAATAGTTGGAAGAAGCAATCCTACACCAAACCCCTACACCCCCCCCCTCACTCGAGTGACTAGTCTTCATGAGGCAGCAGAGGAGCACAGCCACTTACACACCCAACTTATCACTATGGTCTTGGTAGGCAAGCTCACAATTGCACTGAAGGCTTCCATGAATGCATGTTCCTCCATCACACTGAACTCCATCAGGCTGGCACAGTGTCAGAGCTTAAAAGGAAATCGAAGTCTTTATCAACGCACTGGATGTATTTGTGAATGTTATCCATTACTATTATTAACGTTTGGCAACGCTCATAATATCAGGGTGGCACAGCGGGTAGAGCCACTGCCTCACAGCGCCAGAGCCCTGGGTTCCATCCTGACCATGGGTGCTGTCTGTGCGTGGAGTTTGCATGTTCTCCCTGTGACTGCGTGGGCTTCCGCCAGGAGCTCCAGTTTACTCCCACATTACTTACAAGGTTAATTCCCAGGGATGGCGGGACTGTCATATGCTGAGAGAATGGAGCGGCTCGGTTTGTACACTGCAGTTTAGAAGGATGAGAGGGTATCTTATTGAAACATATAAGTTTGTTATGGGTTTGGACACGCTAGGAAGCAGGAAACATGTTCCCGATGTTGGGGGAGTCCAGAACCAGGGGCCACAGTTTAAGAATAAGGGGTAAGCCATTTAGAACGGAGATGAGGAAACACTTTTACTCACAGAGAGTGGTGAGTGTGGAATTCTCTGCCTCAGAAGGCAGAGTTCTCTGGATACTTTCAAGAGAGAACTAGATAGAAAGATAGTGGAGTCAGGGGATATGGTGAGAAGGCAGGATTGGGGTACTGAATGATCAGTCATGATCACATTGAATGGGCCAAATGGCACCTATTGTCTATTGTCTATAATCCCAAAGACATGCGGGTTTGTGGGTTAATCGGCCCAATGTAAAATTGCATCGAGTGAGTAGGGAGTGGATGAGACGGTGGGTATAGACTTTCCGCTGACTAGTTAGCACGCACAAAAACTTTTCACTGTACGCGTGATTAAAAGCTAAACAAACGTTAAACTTAAACTAAACTATTACACCAAAATTAAATTAAATAAACCAAGCTTAGACTAAAACTATTAAACACACTAAACTTAGACTAAAAGTAAACTTAAACTAAACTGAATCTTAAACTAAAACTAAACTGAAACAAAATTAGTGTGTGAACTGGTGATCTGGGTGGGCATGGACTCGGTGGGCCGAAGGGCCTGTTTCCATCCCGACCTCGGGTGCTGTCTGTGTGGGGCTTCTCCACCGCGCCTTCTAACCAGCTGTTCTCGGCCGTTTCCAGGGACGACCAAGTCTGAGGACCGTGGGATGCTCCTGAAGACCTTCAATGAGCCCAACTCGCACTACTTCATCTTCTTGCTGAGTACGCGGGCGGGGGGCCTGGGCTTGAACCTGCAGGCCGCTGACACCGTCGTCATCTTCGACAGCGACTGGAACCCGCACCAGGTAAGGTCCGCGGAATCCCGCACTGCCCAAACCTGCCCTCTTCCCTCTCTCTGCGGAGTCCTCTGTGGGGAGTCCACGGGAGCTGGCAGTGCCCTCCCTCACTCTGTGGGGAGTTACCCCCTGCCTGCCGTCCCACTGGGCCACCGGGTCCCCAGCAGCAGCTCTGCAGCAGCAGGAGACCTCTCACACCACCAGCCGTCCCTTTGCAACCTGGGACACAACTTTCAGATTCTACTAGCGCACTATAGAGGGTTGCTGCATCTGACCTGGTTTAGTTTTCACCCTGAAAAGGAGGAAAGCAAATACCCATCACACCTCATGGATCAACCACGTTAGAGTCATACAACACGGAAACAGGCCCTTCATCCCAACTCCAACCGTGCCCCAAAGCAATGTGCCCCAACCATTCCTGGAAATAAACACTCTGTGCTTTCACCCTCTCCAGTCCCTATATGAACGCTCCTCTCCCAGGATCTCCCCTCAGCCTCCTGCACTCCCAAGGAATAAAGTCGCAGCCTGCCCAACCTCTCCCTACAGCTCGGGCCTTTGTGCCCACCTGTGACACCACTTTCAGAGGGAGCTGTGTACCTGCACTCCTAGATCCTTCTGCTCTAACAGTCACTGTGAAGTTCCTGACCTGGTTTGACCTTCCGAAATGCAACACCTCGCACTTATTTAAATTAAACTCCACTTGCCATTCCTCAGCCCATGTACCCAACCGATCATTCTTGATATTGTTGGGCCTAGGATCTAGAGGCTGGAAAGAGATCCTATCTAAAATTGTGTTTAATTACCATGATGAGATCTGGGGCTATATCTAGGGTGAAAAAAATGAGACTAATAATACAAAACTAACTATTCCTGACTATTTCTCATCATCTCCATGTAATTGATCTTATAGACGTACATGAAATCACAAGGGGAATAGATAGCCAAAGGGTCATCAGGAATAGGAGTAGAATTAGGCCATTCGGCCCATCACTCAGCCCGGCCATTCAATCATGGCTGATCTATCTCACCCTCCTACCCTTATTCTCCTGCCTTCTCCCCATAACCCCTGACACCTGTACTAATCGAGACTATCTATCTCTGCCTTAAATGTAAGGGTAAATACACAGTCTTTTTCCAAAGAACATTGGTTTAATAGGAACCCGAGGGACAACTTTTTCACACAGGGTGGTAGGTATATGGAACAATGTATTGGAGGAGATAGTTGAGACAGGCACTATAACAGTATTTGAAAGACATTTGGATAGGTACATGGATAGGAAATGTTTCGTGGGACATGGGCCAAATACAGACAAATGGGATTGGTTGTCGGCATGGATGGGTTGGGCCGAAGGGCCTGTCTTGGTGCTTTGTGACTCTGTGACTGTAGCAGGCAGGGTGAACACAAGGCCAGGTAGGCAGCACAATCTTCCCATGGTTGCCTGGGCACCATAGATCGACTCAGATCCCTCCAAGTGGCATTGGATTAAAAATGGGCAAAACCCTGACTGCCGGTTCTGTGTTTGAGCCTGATGGTGAAACCAGACTCCGCAGGTAACAGGGCTGGTGTTGGAAGTGATTGTTCTCAGAACCATTCACAGCAACACTTTCACTGCTGTCAACTTCTATAATTACAACTTCCGAGAATTAACTACCTCATTGCCTTTCCCTTCCACAGAGCAGTGATGTGGAACATTCTTCCTTTAGTCATATACAAAATGCTGGAGTAACTCAGCAGGTCAAACAGCATCCCTGGAGAACATGGATAGTCGACGTTAGGGGTAGGGTCCCTTCTTCAGTCGGAAGAAGGGTCCCGACACCTATCATCGATGTTCTCCATAACTGCTGTCTGAAGTCTGAAGAAGGATCTCAACCCGAAACGTCACCCATTCCTTCTCTCCAGAGATGCTGCCTGTCCCAGCATTTTGAGTCTACCTGCTGAGTAATGGGCCAGTCCCACTCACGCGACTCTATCGGCGACTGCCGGCAACCTTCATAGGTCGTTGCAGATCTCCGAAAATTTTCAACATGTTGAAAATTCAGCTGCGACCAGAAAGACGCTACTAGTCTTTGGGCGACTGAGGAGGTGACTCACGACTCATGACACACTGGCGACACGCCGGGTGACGCCTGTATGGTTGTGAGTAGTTGCCCAAAGAGTCGTACCTTGTTCTGGTCGCCCCTGGATTTTCAACATGTTGAACATTTTCGGCGACCTGCTGCGACTATGACGGGTTCCGGCAAGTTGCTGAAAAAATCGCGTATGTGGGTCAGGCCCATGACTCCAGCACTTTGTGTGTATCTTCAGTCAACCGCAGGGACCAGCCAGTCCAAAGAGATGCAAGCCCAGAGCTGCTAATGGGAGAGGCGTTTTGGACGATTTATTTTCCGGTTCTTGGCCAAGTCCACTGTGTTGCTCAGGGTGCAGCTTTGCCCCTCCGCTGGTCAGCTACAGAGCCTCGATGTGAGAGGCAGGGGAAAGGGCCCTACTTGATATAGAAGTCAAAATCCAGCCCAATGTTCAGAACAAACATTATGGAAGGGCCGGGCCCAGTCCTGCACCGTAGTGTTCTCTGTACATACATTGGATAAAGTACATACGTTGGACAATTCTGGGGGCATTTGCAGCAAAGCAGTGAAAAGTTTAAGTTGCATGCTAAGCAATCAGCAGAAAGACTAGACATGATTGGATTGAAAACAAAACCAAGCTTTTCACTGTACCTCGGCACACGTGACAATAAACTAAACTCAAACTCAGATCAGATAATACCATGCATAAATACAATTAAGTCAGACTCAAGTACAATAGGTAGAGCAAAGGGGAAGATACAGAGTGCAGAATATGGTTCTCAGCATGGGACTGAGAGCAAGTGAGAAGCTCCCTCCTGAGAAGGTTCACCAGACTGATTCCTCGGATGTCAGGACTTTCATATGATGAAAGACTGGATAGACTCGGCTTGTACTCGCTGGAATTTAAAAGATTGAGGGGGGATCTTATAGAAACTTACAAAATTCTTAAGGGGTTGGACAGGCTAGATGCAAGAAGATTGTTCCCGATGTTGGGGAATTCCAGAACAAGGGGTCACAGTTTAAGGATAAGGCTTTTTTAGGACTGAGATGAGAAAATGTTTTTTCACAGAGAGTGGTGAATCTGTGGAATTCTCTGCCACAGAAGGTAGTTGAGGCTAGTTTATTGGCTATATTTAAGAGGGAGTTAGATGTGGCCCGTGGCTAAAGGGATCAGGGGGTATGGAGAGAATGCAGGTACAGGATACTGAGTTGGATGATCAGCCATGATCATGTTAAATGGCGGTGCAGGCTCGAAGGGCCGAATGGCCTACTCCTGCACCTATTTTCTATGTTTCTGCTCAGCAAGGGAAGGTTCAGCTCAGTATCTTGGCAATGGTCCCTCCTTCACACGATACCCCCAGAATTGTTCAACGTATCCAATTTAGTTTCATTTACTTATTATAGTCACGCACACCGCAGTACATGCTATCCAGTCAGTGGAAAGAATATACCCGATTACAATCAGGCTGTCCACAGTGTACAGATACAGGATAATGGAAATCACGTTTAGTGCAAGGTAAAGTCCAGTAAACTTCGATTGGACACAAGATGCTGGAGTAACTCAGCGGGACAGGCAGCATCTCTGGATGGAAGGAATGGGTGATGTTTTGGGTCGAGACCCTTCTCCAGATTCAGACTTGAGTCTGAAGAAGGGTCTCAACCCGAAACGTCACCCATTTCTTCCATCCAGAGATGCTGCCTGTCCCGCTGAGTTACTCCAGCACTTTGAGTCTATGGTTTAAACGAGCATCTGTAGTGCCTTCCGACAAACCTTAACTGGAGCTAGTTTGACAGTTCTGAGAGGGGATGAAGCTAGAGGGAACTCTCATCGCTCTGCCCTGGTGGTTTCTTGATCGTTTCAGGATCTGCAAGCTCAGGATCGTGCTCACCGCATCGGGCAGCAGAATGAGGTGCGTGTGCTGAGGCTCTGCACCGTCAACAGCGTGGAGGAGAAGATCCTGGCCGCGGCCAAGTACAAGCTCAACGTGGACCAGAAGGTCATCCAGGCGGGCATGTTCGACCAGAAGTCGTCCAGTCATGAGCGGCGAGCCTTCCTGCAGGCCATCCTGGAGCACGAGGAGCAGGATGAAGTGAGTCTGGCCCCGCCTAGCCGCCATAAACCGCCCCAAGCCCTTACTCTTCCGCGCACTCCACCCAAATCAGGGCGGCACGCTGGCGCAGCGGGTAGAGCCACTGCCTCGCAGCACCGGAGACCCGGGTTCAATCCTCACCTCGGGTGCTGTCTGTGAGTGTGGAGTTTGCACGTTCTCCCTGTCACCGCATGGGCTTCCACCGGGTGCTCCAGTTTCCTCCCATTTCCCAAAGACGTGCAGGTATGTGGGCTAATTGGTTTAGATAAAATTGTAAATTGTCCATTATTTGTAGAATAGTGTTTAGTGCACGAGGTGATCGCTGTTCGGCACGGACTCGGTGGGCCGAAGGGCCTGTTTCCGCGCTGTATCTCTAAAGTAGTCTAGTGTGGGAATGAGCGATCGATGATCGGCATGGACATGGTGGGCCGAAGGGCCTGTTTCCATGCTGTATCTCTAAAGTAGTCTAGTGTGGGAATGAGCGATCGATGGTCGGCATGGACGTGGTGGGCCGAAGGGCCTGTTTCCATGCTGTATTTGTAAACTGACCTAAACAACATATAAATGTTCTATACAAGATGTAACATATTCCGTACAAAGTGTAAATACACCATAAATACAGCATCATTCCTGCACACCCGCCATTTAAATTTCAAGTATTCCATACAATATGCATATTCCACACAAACTGTGAGCCTGCCAGCATATTCCTGGCTGTCTTTCCTCATTCTCTATCTGTAAAATTCGTGCCAGTGTCCTACGTTTCACCAAATGCGGCCGATTCATCACCCTGTGCCTGCTGAGTGTTGTTGCCTCTATGTTAAGCCGCACCTCAAGTTTGAAATGTTCACCTCTTGTTTCCAAATCATTGCATGCACTTAACCTCCCTTCCTCTGGAGATCCAGGACCCCTTTAATCCTAGTCATCCAATGCCTGCTGGCTCTGGAATCTTCCCTCCTCAACCTCTCCGTGTCTTTAAAAAAAAAAATCCTCCTTAAAACATCCTGGGTCTTCTGTTCCAACGTCTTCTTGTCTCCACCCAAAACGTCACCTATTCCCTTCCCTTCCCCTTCCCAGTTCTCCCACTAGTCTTACTATCACCTATTCCCTTCCCGCCCCCTCCCCTGAGGTCAGTCTGAAGAAGGGACTCGACCCAAAACGTCGCCCATTTCTTCTCTCCAAATATGCTGCCTCACCCGCTGAGTTACTCCAGCATTTTGTGTCTATCTATTCATTTACCCCAGAGATGCTGCCTGACCTGCTGAGTTGCTCCAGCATTTTGTCTCGACCTTGTATGACAAGTTTTGGTAACCACCCCATGAAGATGTTTGCGATGTTTTACTTTGTTGGATTATATAACTATGTATTGTTAACACAGTATGTAGACCTTTCATACCAAGTGCAATTATTTCATGATTCATGCACATTGTTCCGTACGCACGCGATATATTATAAAATGCCAAAGTGCAACACACAATGTGCAGATGTATCATATGACCTGCAAACACTCCAAGCATGCAGTTATGGAAATTTCCATGCAGCATGCAAATATTCCATACATTGGAATAAAGTGGCACAGCGGTAGAGTTGCTGTCCTTACAGCGCCAGAGACCCAGGTTCCATCCATAACTATGGGTGCTGTCTGTACGGAGTTTGCACGTTCTCCTCGTGGGCTCACCCCGGGTGCTCCAGTTTCCTCCCACATTCCATAGACTTACCAGTTTGTAGCTTAATTTGGCTTTGGTAAAAATTGTCCCTGGTGTGTAGGATAGTGTTAGTGTACGGGTGATCGCTGGTCGGCACGGACTCGATGGGCCGAAATATTAAACTCAAGCCAAAATTTGAGAGGTTTTCTGTGTGTGTGTGTGTGTGTGTGTTTCTGTGTGTGTGTGTGTGTGTGTAAATATTCCACAAAATGTGTGAATATAAAGAGAATATATCTTTAATATCATGCAGATATTCCATGCAAAGTGTATTCCACACAAAGCTGTAAATTGTTCCGTGTGTGTGTGTGGGGTGGTGTTAGTGTGCGGAGATCGCTGGTCGGTGTGGACTTGATGGGCCGAAGGGCCTGTTTCTGCTCTATATCTCTAAACTAAAGGTAGGATTAGTGTAGATGCTGCATGTTTGTCGGCATGGGCTTCCTTCTTCTTCGTGCCAATGAAACATAAACCAAAGGAATAGTTAGATCTCAAGCCGGGTGTTGAGCAGCCAGGTTGTTGTCTCTGTCCAAAACCCCTTTCTCTCATACCTCTAAGTTCCTCATCTTCATCCCTGTCCAAATTTCAATTTGATCAATGAATCAGCTTTCACCTTTACCTGTCGAGTGTTACAATTTTTTACAACGTTCTGTGTGAGAGATTCCCCCTCAACCCTCTCAATCACTAGACCGCATTGTTAAATCAAGTAGACATAATCTGAAGAAGGATCTCGACCCGAAACGTCATCTATTCCTTTTCTCCAGAGATGCTGCCTGGCCCCCTGAGTTATTATTCTGTGTCTATTTTCAGTGTAAACCACCTTCCTACACTCTCTGCTTTTACATTCTGTTCACAAACCCAGGCAACGTACGTGCACCTTAACCACCTCATCATCTTGTTCTGCCAACTTTGTATACATGGATCACAACCTCCTTCTGCTCATCATTTCAAAATCACGCTGCTTATTGCCTGCTGACGGGAATGGGATCATAACCCTGTTTAGTGAATGCTGACCTTGTGAAACCCTCGGTGCTGTAGTGTCCAGGCTGCCGAGCACAACCTTGCTGTGAGTGCTTGTGGTAGCTCAGCTAAACCTTAGCACCAACGTAAAAAACTAACTATATTTTGTCTCTATGAGGTTTGCTCAGGCTAGTGTTGTTCTCCTGTGGTGCTGACCTGTACTTCTATAACTGGGTAATAGATGTTCTTGTTCCTGCTAGTTTTGCAAATAGCAAATTAAATGTATGGATTGTTTGAAACCTCCGCACCTGATCCTCACAGGGTTAATTCTGCTTTGAGCCAAAATTGCCTGGCTTGCTATTCCTGGTTGATTTTCTGCAATATTTATTTTTCTATGTATGCATACCTGTGTGTGTAGTGCGTTTGTGTGTGTGTGTGTAGTGCATGTGTGTGTGTAGTGCGTGTGTGTATGTATGTGTACTTGTGCGTGTGTGTGTACTTGTGCGTGTGTGTGTACTTGTGCGTGTGTGAACTGTGTATGTGTGTGTGTACGAGTATGTATACTTGTGTAGGTGTGTATATGTGTACGTGTGTGTATGTACTCGTGCGTGTGTGTACGTATGTGTACTTGTGCATGTGTGAACTGTGTATGCGTGTACATGTATGTATACTTGTGTGCATGTACGTGTGTATCTGTGTACGTGTGTGTGTGTAATTGTGTGTGAACTGTGTGTGTATGTACATGGGTGGTGCGTATGTATGGTTTCATTCTTATATCCAGACCTCTACCCCTCCCTATCTCTGTTTCTTCCTACAGAAATCTGTGCTTCCCCAGCTCTGGCCCCGTGTGCATTCCTGACTTTAATCACTCCATTCTTGTTAGCCGTGCCTTCGGCTGCTTGAGCACTGCTCTGGAATTCCCTGTCACAAACCACTGCACCTCTCCGCCTGCCGCTCTTGAACCACTTTGACCAATCTATAGATCACTTGTCTACTCTTGGTGGCTCAGTGTCAAACTCCTCATCAGCTGCGCAGCACCTTACGGGATTGTGGTGGCATCGACAGCGCTCCGTAATAAGCAACTGTTCGATTGCGTGTGAGTCCGCCAGTGAGAGGCAGAGGCCGCCGACCGATACACAGTGCGGGCAGATCACGACGGACGAGGCAAAGTGATGGGTAGCCTCTGGAGGAGAAGGGGAAACGTGTCAATAAGGAAGTCGACACAACAGGAGAAGCTGTTTCGCCCATTGAGCCTGTCCCGCCATTAGATTGCACAATGGCGCAGCTGGTAGAGCCGCAGCCTCACAGAGCCAGAGACCTGGGGTTCAATCCTGACCTCCAGTGCTGTCTGTGTGGAGTTTGCACATTCTCTGATCGTGTAGGTTTCCTCCCACTTCCCAAAGGCGTGTGGGTTTGTAGGTTAATTGCCCTCTGGATGAGAAAGTGGGATAACATAGTGACTATTACTCTCACCTTCGAAGACCTACAGGGGCGGCACGGTGGCGCAACGGTAGAGTTGCGGCCTATCAGACCCGGCGGGTTCAATCCTGACCATGGGTGCTGTCTGTACGGATTTAACATGTTCTCCCCGTGACCACGTGGGGGGTTTTTTTCCGGATGCTCCGGTTTATTCCCATATTCCAAAGATATGCAGGTTTGTAGATTAATTAGCTTCTATGAATTACAAATTGTCTCTAGTGTGTGTGTAGGATAGTGCCAGAGTACAGGGTGATTGCTTGTCGGTGTGGACTCGGTGGGCCAAAGGGCCCGTTTCCATGCAGTAACTCCAAAGGCTAAAGTTTGCGGAATGGAACCCTGTGACCGTGTGGGTTTTCTCCGGGTGCTCCAGTTTCCACCCATATTCCAAAGATGTACAGATTTGTAGGTGTGAAATCCAGCCTGAAGAAGGGTCTCAACCCGAAACGTCACCCGTTCCTTCTCTCCAGAGATGCTGCCTGTCCCGCTGAGTTACTCCAGCTTTTTGTGTCTATCTTCACATTTGTAAGTTAATTGGCTTCGCTAAAATTAGAAATTGTCCCCAATGTGTAGGATAGGGTGATTGCTGGTCGGTGGGCTCGGTGGACCTAAGGGCGTGTTTCTGCACTGTATCTCTAATCTAAACCAAACTAAACTTCAGACATTACTTGTAGCTTGGTGACTATAACTCTCATCTTCTGAGACCTCCACTCCAGTGAATGTAGTAGCCTCGAGTACAGCACCAGGGTAGACCCAATGTGTAGTTCAGTGTTCAGTGCCACCCCTGAATAGGGCCAGTAGTGTAAAAGGGAAACTTGGCAGTGAACAGGTTAAATACATCCATAGTAAGATATTAAATTCATCCATTCTACTTGACACACACTAAAGCTTTTAGACCATAGACAATAGGTGCAGGAGTAGGCCATTCGGCTCCTTCGAGCCATTTAATGTGATCATGGCTGATCATCCCCAATCAGTACCCCATTCCTGCCTTCTCCCCATATCCCCTGACTCCGCTATTTTTAAGAGGCCTATCTAGCTCTCTCTTGAAAGTATCCAGAGAACCCGCCTCCACCAGATAATTCCACAGACTCACCACTCTCTGTGAGAAAAAGTGTTTCCTCGTCTCCGTTCTAAATGGCTTACCCCTTATTCTTAAACTGTGGCCGCTGGTTCTGGACTCCCCCAACATCAGGAACATGTTTCCTGCCTCTAGCGTGTCCAAACCCTTAACAATGTTATATGTTTCAATGAGATATCCCTCTCATCCTTCTAAACACCAGAGTGTACAATCCCAGCCGCTCCATTCTCTCAGCGCTGTACCTCAGTACTTGTGACGATAAACTGAACTCAAATAGCCTCAAAGAAGCAGAGTGGATGTAATGACCATTTTGCTCGTTCTAAAGTAGCCTCAAGGAACCAGAGTTGGAGGCGATTTCAAAGAAGCAGAATAATGAGTGAAACATTATTAACCTGTTAGCATTCAGCATTGTCATGCTTGTTACCAAGCTGTTTGTGCGGCACTTGCTATATACAGATCGGCAACTTTGCTTCGTAACTGAAACACCGATTACATATCAGGAAAGTAATGAGGATTGTCCCTGATTCATGAAAGGTGTTTACCAATGCAAGTCTGAGGAAGGACATTATTGCCATAGAGGGAGTGCAGAGAAGGTTCACCAGACTGATTCCTGGGATGTCAGGACTGTCTTACGAAGAAAGACTGGATAGACTTGGTTTACACGCTCTAGAATTTAGGAGATTGAGAGGGGATCTTATAGAAACTTACAAAATTCTTAAGGGGTTGGACAGGCTAGATGCAGGAAGATTGCTCCCGATGTTGGGGAAGTCCAGGACAAGGGGTCACAGCTTAAGGATAAGGGGGAAATCCTTTAAAACCGAGATGAGAAGAACTTTTTTCACACAGAGAGTGGTGAATCTCTGGAACTCTCTGCTGCAGAGGGTAGTCGAGGCCAGTTCATTGGCTATATTTAAGAGGGAGTTAGATGTGGCCCTTGTGGCTAAGGGGATCAGAGGGTATGGAGAGAAGGCAGGTACGGGATACTGAGTTGGATGAACAGCCATGATCATATTGAATGGCGGTGCAGGCTCGCAGGGCCGAATGGCCTACTCCTGCACCTATTGTCTATGTTTCTATGTTTCTAAGTGTGTTTGATACATAAAACAACTGACAGCAAGCCAAGAAGGAAACACAAGGCCAAGTAACCATAAGGTTTGGTCAAAGATAACTAGGCCATTTCTTTAACCCTGCTTGTTTGAAGCAATTTTCCCAAATCTAAATAATAATGTTTCATTCTCAAAACAACAGGTAACTTCACTGTCAATAATATCCCCACCCAGCTTCATGATTAACCTGTCTGTACAGTAGGTATCAAACTCTCATACATGAATTTCTCTTGACAGAGGCCAACAGCAAGTGCAGGAAATTCTCAGTGGTTTAGGCAGCAACCGGTGAGAAAGAGAGAGTGAGTGTTAAAGGTTCAGCGCACAGAACGGGGAGAATTTGGAGATGCAGAAGCTTTTAACCAAAGATCTATACGTCCAGAGGTAGGGGAGAGAGGAAAGGACGCAGGTACAGGACAATACGGTGGCGCAGCAGTCGAGTTTTTGCCTTGCAGCGCCGGAGACCTGGGTTCGATACTGACTACGGGTGCTGTCTGTACGGAGTTTGTAAGTTCTCCCCGTGACTGCGTGGGTTTTCCCAAGAGTGCTCCAGTTTCCTTCCACACTCCAAAGACGTACAGGTTTGTAGGTTAATTGTCTTCGATAATGATTGTAAATTGCACCTTGTGTGTAGGATAGTGCTAATGTGCGGGGATCGCTGGTCGGCGCGGACCCGGTGGGCCAAAGGGTCTGTATCCGCACCGTATCTCTAAACTAAACTAAACTTTAAGCCCTGTCCCACGGTACGAGTTCATTCCAAGAGTTCTCCCGAGTTTGCCCTGATTCGAACTCGGAGATTTACGTTGAGAAATCTTCACAAGTCTTCCCGTGCTTACCTGCCGTTAGCGTAACGATCCGCTAAAAGACGTCCCCAAGCTCCGACACACCTGCTACGATCATTCTCCTTGCTTACAACGAGTTTGATTTTTTTATAAGTCGGGAGAGCTCTTGAATAAACTTGTACCATGGGACAGGGCTATTAACTAAACTAAACTTAACTAAGCTAAACTAAACTAAAATAAACTAAGGGATAGTGATGAGAGATAGGGAGATTACAGAGGAAGGGAGGCAAGGCAAAGTTGTCTCAGTAATGGAAGCAGTAAAGAAACAAAAGTTGTGTCTGGAGAATGTAGAACCAGCAAAATAAATACCAAAAGCAGCTTTCCACACAAACGGGGAAATGTGGTTATGATCTCAAATAACTGAAACCAACCTGGCTCGCAAACAGTGCTTTGTGGGGCTTATGTTGGGCTTCATTACATCCGCGGGCGTAATACAGAGCTGAGAGTGGACATGTATTTAAAGTAGCATAAAAAGATACAAGGTGTTGAGCAACTTACCGAATCAGGCATCATCTCTGGAAAACATGGATAGGTGATGTTTCAGACTGAAGAACGGCCTCCTACCTATCCAGGTTCCCCAGTGATGCTGCCTGACCTGCTGGGTTACTGCAGCACTTTGTGTTTATCTCTGCATTCCTTGCTACACCCTTCATCTTCGTGTTCCTATGTTCCCTTGTACACCTCTGGTCTGCTTCTCAATCCCCTCCCAGCAAGTACTTCCTGAGTCCTATCTTGAGAACGTGCAGGAGATCCAACGGGTGAATCTCCTTCAAGCTAAAACAATGACGTACCCGCACAGCACTGCAGCAGCTACTCAGGATGTGGTCTCCTCTACACTGCACTGATCTGCTTTGCACAACGTCTCCACTCAGTCCTCAAGGCTTCCAGTCACCTGTCACTCCAATTCTCCATCCCACTCGCACTCTGACCCCTGGCATCTGAGTCTCCTCCACTGTTCTAATGGAACACAAACCAAACTTGAGGAACCCCAATCCAGTTCACAGCCTTTGGGACTCATTCATAATCATAACCACTGCCTCAATTCTTTTTTGAGACAGTAGCTTTTGGTAATGGTTCATCTGTTGTTATTTATCTCCTCTGATCCTGCGTGATATTTCTTACCCTCTCCTTCTCTTGCATAGTCATCTCTTCTGTAGTTTAATCTCTCCTGCCTTCCTCCCTATCCTACCTCTTCCCTTTTATTCTATCCTCACATGTTTCCTCCCTCTGATTTCGCTTAAAGCCAAAATCATCCCTTGCTCCGGTTCTGTTGTAAGGTCATTGGCTTGGAACGGTTAACTCTGTATCTCTCTCCGCAGATGCTGCCTGGCCAGCTGAGCAATCCCAGCATTTTATCTTCCGATCCCTGTTCTGAAAACAGCACAAAATCATCCTAAAAATGTCACCGATCCACGCCCTGCCCCCTTCCCACTTAACCACCTCATAAATTCACCACAATGTCCCACTGGCCTTGGCCATAGCTGGGGTGACTTCTATTAAGTGCGGTTTAGTTTCAAGTTTTCCATGTGAACATTAGTTCCTAATAAAATCAAGTAATGGGATATTTGTTGTTTTTCTTGCTCCCCCCCCCCAAATAAATATAGTCCGAGGTTGTGGCAGCGGAGGTGAAAGGATCGGAAGGACAAGCTGTGAGTAGACTAGTTTGTAGCCCGACCTGTACATGCACATCTTCGCACTGTACCAGGGCTCTCTTTGTGTCTCTGTAACTTTGGCAAAACCCCATTCATCCCTCGGCCATTACTGGGGAGCTGCGATGATGTTACGCTCCTTGTTCGACGTGAGCTGCTGCCAAACGGGTTTTCACAAATATATGTGTGTTGTGTGTTGAAAGACCCAGGAGCCCCCTGTCACAGACGGGAAACATTTATTGCCTATTTTACATTGATTTTTGGATACAACTCCGGGGAGCTGTGAGTTCTCTGCACAAGACCACAAGAAAGTGCAGAGAGTTGTGGATGTCGCCTAGTCCATCAGACAGACCAGTCTCCCCACCATCAACTCCATCTACACTTCACACTACCTCGTGAAAGCAGCCAAGATTAGTCCCACCCCAGCCATTCCTTCTCCCTGCTCCCATCTGGCAGTAAATACAGAAGTTTGAAAACTCGCACCACCAGACTCAGGAACAGCTTCTTCCCCCCTGTTATCAGGCTTCTGAACGGTCCTTCCACAATCTAGGGTGCTGTCCAATTCTCCACTCGGCCCCACTGGACTTTGTCCATGGAATTATTACGCTACAACTATATTCTGCACCTTAGCTCTTCCTATTTCAGTGCACTTGACTTGATTTCATTTATGTACAGTATTATCAGACCTGACTGGATAGCATGCAAAGCTTTTCACTGCACCCATGACAATATTAAACCTCAACCCTGGTGCTTTGATGCTAAACTAGCAGAATTTCCAGATTATTCGATGTTAATATCCAAACATGTCGCACAATCTTTAGAGATACGGCGAGGAAACAGGCCCTTCAGCCCATCGAGTCCGTGCCGAACAGCGATCACCCCATGCACTAAACCTACACAGACTAGGGGCAATTTTACAACTTAACAAAGGCACTTAACCTGCAAACCTTAATGGCTTTGGAGTGTGGGAGGAAACCGGAGCACCCGGAGAAAACATGCGTGGTCACAGGGAAAACGCACAATCTCTGTACAGACAGCATAGCCAGGATCGAACCCATGTCTCTAGTGCCGTCAGGCAGTAATTCTACCGTTGCATCACAGAGCCGCCCCAAATCGTGCAACACATTTTGCAGTGAACCCCATTTAAATGGAGTGAGAAATATGAAGGCATTCCGGATCGGATCCAGATCCAGCAGCGAATCCGCCCCTGGTGTTCCAGACTCCAACCCTGCCTCTTTTTCACACAGAGGGTGGTGGGTATCTGGAACGAGCTGCCAGAGGAGGCAGGTAGAATAATAACAATATTTAAAATACATTTAGACAGGTACATGGATGGGACATGTTTACAGTGACACGGGGCAAACGCGGGCAGGTGGGACTAGTTTCTGTGCTGCATCGCTATGTGAGTCCAAGGTGCCGAGATCTGGGCTCAAGGGCAGGGACGGATACACTTTGCCAAGCAAGGTCGCTCTGGGAAGGGCTGCAGGAACAGAGGGGAGAACAGCTCCACAGCCCCACCTTCAGAGCAGCAGGTGGCAGTGCAGGTCGGATACAGGGATACCTCTGCTGAGAGGCAGCTCAGTAACTCAAAAAAGTTCCTCATCTGTCCCACCTCCACTGGACTGGCCAGCCAGACCTGTACCAAGAACACCCAAGGAAAACATACACAAAGTGCTGGAGTAATGGTGTAGGTCAGGCAGCATCTCTGAAGTACATGGATTGGCAACGTTTCAGTTCAGGACCCTTCTTTTCCACTCCCCTCATCCCTTTCCAAATATATTCCCCTCTCTCCTCACAGACTCTCAGAACAGGGAGTCAGTAGCTCAGCCAGGGAATTACCTGAGGGTAGAGTTCTTCCATTCCAATCTCAGCTCCCATGACCAGCAGGGTTCTCTCTCTCTCCCTCTCACCTCCCATGTCCCAGCCCGAAATTAGTTCTGCGGACTAACAGGGAGAAACTGCTGAGCCTGTAGAGAATGCCAATAAAGCCATGATTTTGCCCCTTTTCTCCAATTGATTTCTTTCGCAATAGACAATAGGTGCAGGAGTAGGCCATTCGGCCCATCGAGCCGGCACCACCTTTCACTGCGATCATGGCTGATCATCCCCAATCAGTACCCCGTTCCTGCCTTCTCCTCATATCCCCTGGCTCTGCTACCTTTAAGAGCCCTATCTAGCTCTCTCTTGAAAGTATCCAGAGAACCGCCCTCTGAGGCAGAGATTTCCACACTCACAACTCTGTGTGAAAAAGTTCCTCGTCTCCGTTCTAAATGGTTTACCCCTTATCCTTATTTTCATCGGTGTTGATTTCTTCCTGATGTTTCACTGCTTAAATCATCACAACAACTTGAAGTAATTTAGCTCGTCCCACCTATATTAAACAACTTCCAAAGGAGCATTCTCTCCTACCTCACTCTCAGTCCGAGACTCTGACTTCCTCAACCCACACTCAGTATCCCAGCTGTAACACTCTCCGTCCTGTTTTTGGAACTTTTCACATCCTTGCCCTTCCCTCCCTTAGCTCTAGTGCTCTCCCAGATACATCGCAGTAACTCAGTACTCGCTCCCCTAGTTATGCATCACCCCCCCCCCCCCCCCCCCTTGCAGTGTGAAGGGTCAACACTCACTCCAGAGCTGGCTGGGTTGCTGCACAGCCGGCTGCACTTCAGTGCAAAGTCAGGCCGGAAATGGGAGGCAGAAGCCAGCCTTGTGTGGAATGAGTGCCTTTGCGATAGCATCTCAGTGTCAAGTTCATGGCCGCTTAAACTAAACATCTGTTCTGCACGGTGCCCATCCACCCGCGTCCATGTGTGAACGCACATTCTCTGGACAGCAGCAGTTTGCTTTGATTTTTTTTGTTAATAATTTAGTTTGTGTTTTTTTGGCTTCATGTGCGCCCAATTTAGAGCCTCTCCGGGCCGAAGGGGTGGCGAACACAGGCATTTGTTTGGCCAAAGATAGACACAAAATGCTGGAGTAACTCAGCGGGTCAGGTAGCATGAAGGGTCAGGCTGGAGAAAAGCAATAGATTACATTTCGGGTCGAGACCCTTCTTCAGACTGGGACTCTCAGTGCGAAGAAGGGTCACGACACGAAACGTCACCTATTCTTTTTATCCAGAGATGCTGCCTGATCTGCTGAGTTACTCCGGCACTTCAGTGTAAACCAGCATCAGTTCCTGCCTACACATTTCTTTGGTCAGGTGCCTGAGAGGCTGGGATATGGACCGACACATCTTTGATTTTGTCATCGGATGTTTGTGTTGTGTGGACTGTCTTGTAAAGACAGATCTTGCGGTGATTTGACACTGCAGCCTCTGAAACTAGGTACCAGAGAGACATTGAACCTGACTCCCCCGACCATGACTCTGCCTTGTGGAGCTGGTCTGATGACTTGTTTAATCCCAGCCACTGTTGACAAAAGGACAAGCACGGTGAGAAGTCACTGGATGTAGTCACTGACATGCCCCGGGTTCCATCCTGCCCTCGGGTGCTGTGTCTGTGTGGAGTTTGCATGTTCTCCCTATGACCACTTGGTTTTTCTCCGGGTTCTCCGGATTCCTCCCACATCGCAACGACGTGCGGATTTGTAGGGTAATCGTTTTAAAAGTCGTTGCCCATTTTCTTTTCCCGACAGGAGTAGGGGGTTGCTGTGCGTTATACCCTGGTGATGGACTGTGCCAGTTTCGCCCATCGCCAACCAGCTCAATGAAGGGCTCAGTCCTGGCACCCACAGTGCCTCCCTAGTTGGCCACTCACCAAGGGGCACAGGGTATCGAACTCTCACCCTGGGGTACAGTGCACAAAACGCATGGTCCCTCCCCCCTCCACGCCCACCTCGCTGCCTCTATCACAGCAGGCACAGCCATGCAGTTCAGATGGCACGGGTGGGGGGGAGTCGGCTGCACCCTCTGCTCTCACGCCCCCAACTGTCACGCCACTCGCAACCATCCCCTTGTTTCCTTGCAGGAAGAAGACGAGGTTCCTGATGATGAGACGGTGAACCAGATGATAGCCAGGCACGAGGAGGAGTTCGACCTGTTCATGGTGAGCAGCATGGGAGGGGCCGGACTTCATTGAAAATGACTGAAAAGTGAAAGGCCTGGATAGAGCGGATGTGGAGAGGATGTTTCCACTATTGGGAGAGTCAAGAACTAGAGGGCACAGCCTCAAAATAAAAGGACGTACCTTTAGAAAGGAGATGAGACAGAGTTTCTTTAGTCAGCGGATGGTGAATTTGTGGAATTCATTGCCACAGGCAGCTGTGGAGGCCAGGTTATTAGGTGGAGTCAAGTTTTTAAAGTGGAGATTAACAGATTCTTGATTGGTACGGATGTCAGGGGCTATGGGGAGAAGGCAGAATGGGGTTGAGAGGGAAAGATAGATCAGCCACGATTGAATGGTGGAGTAGATGTGATGGGCCGAATGGCCTAATTCTGCACCTTTAACCTATTGAACTTGTGAAAAGCATCTTAAACACAAGCACAAATATCGTAAATGCCTCCCACCACCACCCTTGGCAGCACGTTGCATGCACCCACTCGATGGGCCGAATGGCTTCTGTGACTTCTGCTCGATCTGACTTATGGACTGTTTACTCTGACGTAAACTCCCACACAGTGTTGCAGCCAGAGATGCAGAGGCAGGCTGCTGTTGTACACTGAATGCCAGAGTCCCCTGACACCATGCCAATAAACTCCTGTAATTTCTTCACTTTGGTCCCACTGTTGTCTCCCCTGCCCTCTGCGTCACTGAGACAGATGATCTGTTTGTGGGAGTGCACTATACACATTACCCGTCATCCTACCAACACTATCGCACCATAACACCAGCGAGGTGCTTTAGGGCTGCTTGGGATTGTGCCATACGTTTACGTCCCTTTATCCTGTTGGCCTTCAATTTTAGCTTGTTCCTCCACATGGGCTTCCCATGCTTCAGAGTGGGGGTAGGTAGCATCACGGGCTGGGGGCATCCGGCACGGGGGGGGCGCTGAGGGGAGGGGGGGGGGGGGGGGGCATCGACAGCTGGATATGTGACGTTACACACCCTGAAACCAAGGCACATCTGTGACGGACGTTTGTATCTTTTCATCTCGTTCCCCATCGCCCTTCTTTCTCCCTCCTTTTTTCCCCTTCTCTCTCCCTCTGTCTCCCCATCTTTCTCCTTCCCTTTTTCCCACCCCCCTCCGTGCTCTCTCTCTCTATCCCCCTTCTCTATCTCCTCCCTCCCTCCTGACGTCCCAAACCCCTTTCTTCCTCAACCCCTCCGTCTATATCGTTCTTTCTCTCCATTGTGACCCCCCCCTCTCCCTCCATCCCTCTCTCTCTCCTCTCTCTCTCTCTCTCCCTCTCTCACTCTCTCTCTCTCTCTCTCTTGCCCCTCTGTCCCCCTCTCTCTCTCTCTCGCCCCTCTCTCTCCCTCCCTCTCACCCCTCTCCCCCTCTCTCTCTCTGCCCTCTCTTTCTCATCTCTCCCTCTCACTCCACTACCCCCCCCCCCCCCCAGCGTATGGACCTGGACCGGAGGCGTGAGGACGCCCGCAACCCGAAGCGGAAGCCGCGGTTGATGGAGGAGGATGAGCTGCCTAACTGGATCCTGAAGGACGATGCGGAGGTGGAGCGCTTGACCTGTGAGGAGGAGGAGGAGAAGATGTTCGGCCGAGGCTCACGGCAGCGCAAGGAGGTGGACTACAGCGACTCTTTAACCGAGAAACAGTGGCTCAAGGTAGGAGTGTGAGTGCGTGGGAATGCAGCCTGCCCAGCAGGACTCCGTACACATTCGCAGCACCAGCCACGCATGCACACACCACTGCCAGAGCCTGTGTGGGGCCAAGGCAGGAGCGAGGTCAGCCTACAGTCAGGGGTAACGTGCCTGTGGTGGCACCACACTGGCACACTGCACAGGTAGGCACATGGAGGCATACAGACACACACACCGGCTCAGGCACACACACACACACTGGCACAGACACACACACACACACACACACACACACACACACACACACACACTCACACACACACACACACACTGGCACAGACACACACACACACACACACACACACCGGCACAGGCACACACACACACACATACACACACAGGCACACACACACACAGCCGGACTCGCACACACACACACACACACAAAATGATGGACTAGCATTCACATACACATACACACGCACACACACACACACACACACACTTACACACACACACACACACACCGGCAAAAACGGGCATGCACACCCACACACACACAGGCATGCACACACTGGCACAGGCATATGCACACACACACACATACATACACATACATGCATGCGCATGCACACACAGAAACACACACGTACATATACACACACAATAATGAAACAGAAAGACACAGACACTCATAGAAGCACAAAAGACAAGTGTACAGAACATACTCACGCACACATATGCACGCACACACCCACACTCGTATGTAGCCAAACATACAAGAAACATGTACATAAAGGCACATAAGCACGTATAGAGACATATATACACACAGGCATATAACACACTGAATAAGTCATGCACACATGTAAACACCTACACACAAAACATACACTTACATAAACACTCACTTGCATGCACGCACATGAGCGCATGCACGCGCACACACACACATGTATACATGCATGCACACACACACACACGTGCACACACAGACAGAACAGACAGGCTTACGCTTGCCTCCCACATTCCCGGTGCTGAGTAAGGTTGACCAAGGATGGGTTTCATTGTCCTGTTCTTCCCCCACAGGCCATAGAAGAGGGCAACCTGGAGGAGATTGAGGAGGAGGTGCGGCAGAAGAAGGCCCGCAAGCGCAAGCGTGACGTGGACCCCCCGGTGGTCATGGCGACCACCAGCACACGCAGCCGGGACAAGGATGACGACGACAAGAAGAAGAAGAAGCGTGGCCGTCCGCCCGCCGAGAAGCTGTCCCCAAACCCGCCCCACCTCACCAAGAAGATGAAGAAAACGGTGGAGGCCGTCATCAAATACAAGGACAGGTTAGTGGCAGCCAGACCTTTACTTTAGTTTAGAGATACAGTATGGAAACAGGCCCTTCGGCCCACCGAGTCCGTACCGACCAGCGATCCCCGCACACTAACACTACCCTACACACACACACACACCAGGGACAATACACTTATACCAAGCCAATTAACCTATAAACCTTATTAATGTTTGGTGTTTTCTGAGTCATTTGTAACTGTCACTGTATGTCATGTTGTTACTTGTGGGCGGAGCACCAAGGCAAATTCCTTGTATGTGAATACTGGGCCAATAAACTTACTTACTTACTTACTTACTTAAAAAACCTGTACGTCTTTGGAGCGTGGAAGGAAACCAAAGACCTCGGAGAAAACGCACGCAGGTCACAGGGAGAACGTGCAAACTCCGTACAGACAGCACCCGTAGTCGGGATGGTACCCGGGTCTCTGGCGCTGTGCCACCTGTGTGGCGGGGGTAGGGGTCATGGAGGGGCCGGGTGATGGGAAGCAGAGGTGAGAGAGTCAAAGGTTTCATTGTCCTGTTCTCTCCGGCCCACACACTGACACGGCCACAGGGAGAGCAGGCAAACTCCACACAGGCAGCATCACAGCGTTGTAGGTTAATTGGCCTCTTGAAATTCGCCCTGGTGTGGATGAGAAAGTGGGATAACCTAAACCTAGTGTGAGTAGGTGATCGATGGTCGGCAAAGATTCGATGGGCCGAAGGGCTGTATCTCTAAACTGAACTAAACGACTAGAAAAGGGTGGAGATTTCATAGGGGAAGGAGCTTGCCATAAAAACCTTTCATTTCTCAGCGGTAGAGTTGCTGCCTTACAGCGCTAGAGACCTGGATCCGATCCTGACTACGGGCGCTGTCTGTACAGAGTTTTACGTTCTCCCCGTGACCACATGGGTTTTCTCCGGGTGCCCCGGTTTCCTCCCACTCTACAAAGACGTACAGGTTTGTAGGTTAATTGTCTTAAGTTTTAAAGACATTGTAAATTGTCTCTGGTGTGTAGGATAGTGCCCGTGTACAGGGATTGGGTACTGATGATCAGCCATGATCACATTGAATGGCGGTGCTGGCTCGAAGGGCCGAATGGCCTACTCCTCCACCTATTGTCTATTGATTGCTGGTCGGTGTGGAGTCGCTAGGTGGAAGGGCCTGTTTCCATGCTGTTTCTCTAAACTAAACTAAACTTTATCAGGGCTAGCACAACCGTGAAGGGTGGACGGTCTCTGTGACATTTTTGTGATTCTCTGCTCCGTTGCATCGTGTTGGTTCACTGCAAGCTGTAATTAGTGTAGACAGCAATATAAGTCAGCACCTTATTAAGTCAACTGGTGTTGTGTGCCGGCACGTGTGGTGAGTGTTGTGCTATGGGTGGGACTGCATCGTCCTGCCTCTATAATGATGGAGTGCCAGCAGACATCTCCCTCCGCTCCTCCCGCGCAAGGAGCCGCTAATAATTGACTCTTCTTTTCTTTTTTAAAGTAGTACTGGCCGACAGCTCAGTGAAGTTTTCATTCAACTCCCATCCCGCAAGGAGCTCCCAGAGTATTACGAACTCATCCGCAAACCGGTCGACTTCCGGAAGATCAAGGTACTGTCCCTGGGCCCACTCGTGCTGTGGGAATGTCACGTCGGCCTCCTTTAAATGCGGGCGATGCACGCATGTGTATGCCCAATGTAATGCAGCCTCTGAATATGCCATGCGTACCGGCATTTCAGAAAGTCGGTCAAGACAATAGATGCAGGAGTAGGCCCTTCGAGCCAGCACCGCGATCGTGATCATGGCTGATCATCCCCAATCAGTACCCCGTTCCTGCCTTCTCCCCATATCCCCTGACTCCGCTATCTATAAGAGCCCTATCTAGCTCTTTCTTGAAAGTATCCAGAAAACCGCCCCCACCTCTTCTGAGGCAGAGAATTCCACAGACTCACAACTCTCAGGAGAAGACATGAGAGTGGGGTCGAGAGGGAGCGGTAGGTCAGCCATGGTTGAATGGCAGAGTAGACTTGATGGGCCGAATGGCCTAATTCTGCCCCTATCACTTATGAAAGTGTCTTTTCTTCTGTAAGGTGCTGGGAGCCTGTGGCAATGGCACAGGTGAAGTGAGCACTCTCTAGACCAGGGATGGTGCTGAGAAATCTGCCCAGACTGATGCCATCAGTGCATGCTCACTGCCCAGTTACTGGTGTAACTGCACAGGCCCACAGCACACATTTTGATACAGTGTGGACACAGGTCCTTTGGCCGAAATTATCGATCTATTGATGGCTAGCATACATAAATAGTAGATACCAATGTTCACGATAAAAGTCTACAGTACATTGCCAAATGTATAGGTACAGAAGTGTGAAAACGCACACCTCCAGATTCAAGGACAGTCTCTTCCCAACTATTATCAGGTATCCTGTCACCAACTAATGAGCAATCCTGAGCTACCATCTACCTCATTGGAGACCCTCGAACTATCTCTAATCACACTTTATCTTGCACTAAACATTATCCCCTTTATCCTGTATCTGTACATTGTGGGCGGCTCAATTGTAATCATGTATAGTCTTTCTGCTGACTAGATAGTGTGCAACAAAAGGCTTTTCACTGTACCTTGGTATACGTGACAATATACTTTAGGGGTGGCACAGTGGTAGAGTTGCTGCCTCACAGCGCCAGAGACCCAGGTTCGATCCTGGCTACAGGTGCTGTCTGTACGCAGTTTGTACATTCTCCTCGTTTTCCGCAATTTCCCCGAACATTCCAGGTTTGTAGGTTAGTTGGCTTCAGTAAAGATTGTAAATTGTCCCTAGAGTGTAGGATAGTGCGAGCCTGCGGGGATCGCTGGTCAGTGTGGAATCGGTGGGCCGAAGGGTCTGTTTCCGCGCTGTATCTTTAAACTGAACTACTTGATGCTTGGGTGGCGTGATGGGCACTCTGTGGAGAGGCACTGATCTGGGCAACTCTTCCTTCCTTTGGGCACGGCTGGACGACTATCTTTGTGCATCTCCCAGCAGCAAACTGGTGAAGCCTGCCTGGTTTAGGAGTGAGCTATGAACCACTCTGCGCTGCAACGGGGAGGGGCGAGGGGGGAAGGAGGAGGGTCACTGCACATTCCTGGAAGGGAGGCGTGGATTTGAGGAAGGTGCCGACTGCCTCCGAGCTGACTGCCTCCTTTCCCCCAGCAGGAGCGGATCCGTAACCACAAGTACCGCAGCCTCAACGACCTGGAGAGAGACGTGATGCTGCTGTGTCAGAACGCACAGACCTACAACCTGGAGGGTTCGCTGGTGGGTAACGGGAGGCTTGGAGCGATGGCAGCTACGAGCAAAATGGCTGCTCAACCTTCAACCAGCCGAGCAAATTAACCACACTGTCCTCTCTGCTCTGTCCCCACAGCCCAACACATTTTGTTTTTCATATATTTATCTAATTCTCTTTTAAAATTGGAATTAAATTTACTTGTACCATCGTTGCAGGCATTGTATTCCAGGTCATAGCAACTCGCTGGGTGATAGAAAGTAGGCTTCCCCTCTCCACTGGCTTTGCTGTTAATTCCTTTCTAAGCCTGTCCTCACGTCCCATAGGCAACAAGGGCTCCCTTTCCATCCTGTCATAAACATCTCCATGTAATCTCCTCTTAGCCTTCTCTACTCCAAGTCCCTCCTAGAGGCCGGGTACCTGATCTGGGCCTGAGAGCTTTGACTGTACCCGTCAAGTTCGGTTTGGCTTTGAAAAGAATGATTAACCCTCGGGCCCAGGTCCAGACCAAGCTGCACCGGCGCTTTACACATGAACAACCTCCCATTGCCCAGGATGATATCCTGCACAAAATGCCGGAGTAACTCAGCGGGACAGGCAGCATCTTTGGAGAGAAGGGTGTCGACCCGAAACGTCACCCATTCCTTCTCTCCAGAGATGCTGCCTGTCCCGCTAAGTTACTCCGGCATTTTGTATCTACCTTCGATTTAAACCAGCATCTGCAGTTCTTTCTTACACATGATAGAGATAGATGGCCCTGATAGAGGCCAACATGGACATGACGGAATGAATGGCCTCCTCCTATGCCCTATCCTACTGTATGTTTCTGCTTGAGTGTCCCCCCCCCCCCCCCAAGTTATTCCACAGTGATAATATCACCTCCCTGTCTCTCCCAGATCTATGAAGATTCCATTGTGCTGCAATCCGTTTTTACCAGCGTGCGGCAAAAAATTGAAAAGGAAGAAGACAGCGAGGATGATAGTGAGGAAGGAGAGGAGGATGAAGAGGAAGGATCCGAGTCAGAATGTAAGTACTGCAAAGAGTTTGGTTTCCACTTTATCTTGAGAGATTCTGGGTTAGATTTTCTGCTCCTAGCCCTTTGTACACACCATCCCTGCCACATTCACACAAAGCCTCCTGGACTGGATGGCTCTCTGAGAACGGACTGGGGTGAAAGCCCGCTTTAGTTGGCAGAAAGATGACACACATATGCTGAGCAGGACCAAGGACATTTGCTGCCCGGCTGCTCAGTAGACGGAGATAGGTTTACAGGATTTAAAGCTGAACAGATACCCAGCCAGTGGTCTGTACACCATACAGAGCAATTGGGAACTGAACTGATCCAATGTTGAGCGAGAGGTCTTGGGTTGAAAGAACACACGGCACATACAGAACATACAACACGGAAACAGGCCCTTCGTCCCAAGTTGCCCATGCAGTCCAAGATGCCCCATCTACACTTGTGTCGCATTTACCCCGTATCCCTCTAAGCCTTTCCTATCCATGGACCCGTCCAAATGTCTTTACATGTTGCCGTGGTTCCTGCCTCAACTACCACCTCTGGCAGCTCGTTCCATTTCCCCACCAGTGAAGGATTGTATTCACATACTTCCTGATTCAGGGACAGTTGTTAACAGGCATCTGAACCATCCTACAGGCATCTGAACCATCCTATCTCCAACTAGAGAGCAGTCCTGACCTGCCACCTACCTGAATTGGAGACCTTTGGACTATCTTTAATCTGACTTCACTGGACTTTATTTTGCACTAAACGTTATTCCCTTTAACCTGTATCTGTACACTGTGGACGGCTTGATTGTAATCATGCATAGTCTGACTGGATAAAAAATAATATCACTGTACCTCAGACACGTGACAATAAACTAAACTAAACTAAATTGTGTAGAAAGGAAGTGGGGATTCTGGTTTATACCGAAGTTAATTTCAAGAAGGGTTCCGACCTGAAACGTCATCCCATCCTTTTCCTCCAGAGATGCTGCCTGACCGACGGAGTTGCTCCAGCACTTTGTGTGTAAACTGAACTAAATTCTGGTTGATGAACAGTTTAGGAATAGGGATAGCCAAGATCATCTAACGGTGTCAAGGGCACAGAGCTGGATTGATGGAACACATTCTGACCTTGGGTAATAGATTAAGGAATGAGCATGTTGAGAATCGGAATGCACGGGGCTAAAGGACACATTCTTGATTCTTCTGGCTTACAAAATGAAGAGATTCAGGTTCAGGGAAAAGGCTCTCGCTCCAGACACTCTTTGTTCATCCCGGCTGTGCTGAGAATACGTACACAGATTAAGTTTAGTTTAGAGATACAGCGTGGAAACTGGCCCTTCTGCCCACCGGGTCCACATTGACCAGCGATCCCCGCACACTAACACTAACCTACACACACTAGGAACAATTTACAATTTTACCAAGCCAATTTGCCTACAAACCTGTACATCTTTGGAGCGTGGGAGGAAACCAGAGATCCCGGAGAAAACCCACGTGGTCACGGGGAGAACGTACACATTCAGTACTATCAGCACCAGTAGCTAGGATCGAACCCCGATCTCTGGCACTGTGAGGTAGCACCTCAGAGAGGTGTGAGTGTGTGGAATTCTCTGCCTCAGAGGGCGGTGGAGGCCGGTCCTCTGGATATTTTCAAGAGAGAGCTAGATAGGGCTCTTAAATAGCGGAGTCAGGGGATAGAAACATAGAAAATAGGTGCAGGAGTAGGCCATTCAGCCCTTCGAGCCGATATGGGGAGAAGGCAGGAACAGGGTACTGATTGGGGATAATCAGCCATGATCATATTGAATGGCGGTGGTGGCTCGAAGGGCCGAAGGGCCTACTCCTGCACCTATTGTCTATTGTCACCTCTACCATTGCACCACCGTGCCGCCAGGATATTTAGGACAATTGTTTGTGACCCCCATTTCTTGCTCTCTTCCTCTCGCAGCTCGGTCGGTGAAAGTGAAGATTAGGCTGGGCCGGAAGGAGAAGAGCCTGGATCGAGTGAAGGGGCGGAAACGCTCTAGTCGTGCATCAAAGTCCAAACCTATTGTAAGCGATGATGACACGGAGGAGGAAGTGGATGAGGTGGGACCCGGTACCTGAGCCCGTTATTGCCGTTTCCATTATACAAAGTTGAGTTTGAGACAGTGATACGGGAACTCCAGTATTCGGTGGTCTTCAACCTCTCCGTGTGGACCTAAGCTTGTAGCTTTGAGTAATGTCATTTAATTCACCAGCTTTGATTAGCAGGTGGCTTAAATGTAATTGGAGATGCGCTGTAATGAGTAAGATCAGACTTCGTAACCATATAACCATATAACAATTACAGCACGGAAACAGGCCATCTCAACCCTTCTTGTCCGTGCCGAACACTTATAACCATATAACAATTACAGCACGGAAACAGGCCATCTCAGCCCTTCTTGTCCGTGCCGAACACTTATAACCATATAACAATTACAGCACAGAAACAGAACTCAGCCCTTCTTGTCCGTGCCGAACACTTACTCTCACCTTGGGACCTAAGGACCAAACTGCTTGTAAATGAAGGACAAAGATCGGATGGCGACACAAGGGATTGCAGATACTGGGCTCTTGAGTGAAACACAATGTGCTGGAGGAACTCAACGGGTCGGGGAGCATCTGCGGCAGGAGGACTGAGTTACTCCAGCACTTTGTGAGCTGAAGGGTCCCGACCCGAACTGTCATCGTCTATCCATTCCTTCCATAGATGCTGTCTGACCCGCTGAGTTACTCCAGCACTTTGTGTTTCACACAATGGTCAGATAATTTGTTACGTTGATCGTGACAGAAATTTTGTAACCCCTCTGCTCTTCGTTGAGCTAGTCCCCTTCTCCCTGTATTTGGCCCATATCCCTCAAAACCCTTCTTACCTATATACCTGTCCAAATAGCTTTCAAAGTCATAATTGTATCCGCTTCTGTGGCTTCCAATCACAGTTCATTCGAGAATACAGACTACCCTCCAAGTGGAAATAAAATGCCCACTTAACTCTCTCCCTTCTCATCTTAAACCCATGCTCTTTAGTTTTAGAATCGTCTACCTCAAAAGACAGTGAGCAATCAGTTTATCCATGCCCCTCATGATCTTGTACACCTTAATAAGATCATCCTACGCGCCAAAGAAAAATGTCACAGCATATCCAAACTCCACCAAACTCAAGCCCGCGAGTCTCTTAATATTCCGGTGAAACTCTTTTGCACCTTTTCCAACAATTACATCAGTCTGAAGAAGGGTTTGAACCCAAAATGTCACCTATTCATCATCAGTCTGAAGAAGGGTTTCGACCCGAAGCGTTACCTATTTCCTTCGCTCCATAGATGCTGCCTCACCCGCTGAGTTTCTCCAGCATTTTTGTCTACCTTCGATTTTCCAGCATCTGCAGTTCCTTCTTAAACATCATCTATTCATGTTCTCCAGAGGTGCTGCCTGACCCGCTGAGTTACTCCATCACTTTGTCTTTTTTTTAAAAAATAAATCAGCATCTGCAGTTCTTTGTTTCTGCATCTTAATGACATCCTCCCTCTAGCTAGGTGACTGGGACTCCACCTACAGTCGTCCATGTGTGGTCTCACCAACAACCTGTCCAGTTGCATCATTAAACCTCACCCTTTGTTCTCATTGCCCTCATAACTATTCATTACTCACAAGAAAGGGCAAGTATGCGAAACGCCGCCTCTGTGTAGCTGACTCACTACTTCTAAGGAAATCTGCTCCGAGGTTTCCCTGTTGAGCTCCCACTAGTAAAAACACTGCAGGGCTTCATGAAGGAACGAGGTCGGAGATGCCAAAGTTACCAGGATTGTCTTGGATGGAATTTATTTATTGTTGTTTGTTTCTCTGCCTTTTCAGGAACGGTCCGGAACTGGTACAGATGAAGATTAATCTCAGGATGACATTCCGTGTTGGGATCTACACTGGGGCTTGTCCTTCCTTCTGAGAGTGACTGTGCGATGTTCTCGTACCCGTGTCCAGCTAGCAGTGTAGTGTACGTTCTTAGTATACGATGTGATCTTGCATATTTATAACAGCAGAGCAGAAGGCATGTAGGATTATCAACTTTAGTGTCTCGCTGTCTTGAGGCTGGTCGTGTTCACAATGGCATTAATGGCACAGTCTTTTCCACGTTGCCATTCATTGTGCAGGATGCGTTAACTCTTAGTCACAGCTGCTAACTCCAAGCATCTAAACCCTCCCTCCTCCTACCTTTTTGTTTCCCACCGAGTTTCCCCGCACTGTGTAATACATAGTCCATCTGGTTAATTGTTATATTAATTAAATTAACCAGATTGGGTTGAATCTGGGAGCTTGACACTAACTCACAGTTAACTCATCGCTGGTTGATGCACAAGAAATGACAACGTGAAAAAGGCTGGCCAGGAAAAGAACAAAAACTCATGAATTTGGGAATACTTGATTTTTTTTTAGAGGTTTATTTTTGTTTCTTCTCTCCGTGCGAGCGCAGTCGGTCACATGCAGTCCTAGCCTCGTTGTATGGTGACATGTGTAAGCATGTGTGTAGGAATTCATTGCCATCACTGTACTGTATTTTAAACAGGTCAATCCCACCCATCTCTGCAGAGCCCGAGGGAATTCTGTACTGTCATTATCACTGGACTACAATAAAATAAATACTTGACTGTGTCTGATAAATCTATACCTATGTCCATGCGTGTGTCTGTTTGCAATGGTGTGTGTGTGTGTGTGCGCGTTCGTGTATGCATGCCTGCATGTGTCTGACTGCGCGTGTGTGTGCATGCATGGTGTGTTAGTGTGTGCTAGCTTGTGTGTGACTGCACATGTGTGTGTGTGTGCACGAGTATGTTGTGTGTGTGCCTGCATGTGTCTCGTCTCGTGTGTCTGACTGCATGTGTGCATGTCTGGCCGTATGTGTGTGCCTACAAGGGTGCAGATGTGTGTCTGCCTGTGCACACGTGTGCGTGCTCTAGTGTGTGTGTGTCTGCTTGTGCATGTATGTGTGTGTTGTGGGTATGCGTCTGCCTCTATATGTGTGTGTGTGTGTGTGTGTGCGCCTGCCTGTGCACGTGTGTGTGTACGTGCATGTGCAGGAGTTATCATTCAGTAACATCAACTTGCAGCTTTGATGTAGAATATCTCAATGCACTTAACAGAAGTGATAAAAACAATGATTAACATTGAGGCATTATGGCAGATGGCCAAACACTTTGTTTAGAAGAGTTCTGTCCTAAAGTTAGAGGCAGGGTTATGTAGAATTCTAGAGCACATGATGGTGGGGCTATTAATCTCAGAATAAAACTAACATCAGTAAAGTGCAAAGGGACAGAAATGGAGGAGCACAGATATTCTGGAGAGTGGTAGGGCAGGAGGTAATGCGATTGGGAAGAAACCACAGAGAGATTTGAACTCGATGAGAATTTCAAGTCAAAGCTTTGCAAGCTGTGGGTCGGGGTGGATGACACATAGAGACTCTGTGCCGGGTAGGATTCAAGGGGCAGAGATCTGTAAATGACAAAAATGTGGGGGGTAAGCAGAAAAACCAAGGTAATTGCCTTAACCTAAAGGTGCGACCTCTTCAAAGTGAGACCTCTGAGATGGAGATTTGCTCTCTACCATCCAGCTGGATGCCAATCTCCTCAGTGTGCCAATGTCAAAAGGAAGGAGTCTCAAGGAGCTGGAAGGTGTTGGTATTCGGAAAGGCCGTCATCCCTTCAGTTCGGCAAGGTGGCAGTCCAGAGAACTGTTCGTAACCCAATAAAATTCTAAATCAAACCCAGCGCAAACCGAGTTTCCACACGGTGGGAGATGCTGCTGAGCTGAGATTCTTTTCCCAGAGGTGGAGACAGTCTGCAGAAACATTTTAAATCTCATTTTCCCATTCTTAGTAATAAAGCTGATATTCAAAAGTGATAGAAAGAAGAATTAGGCCATTCGGCCCATCACGTCTACTCCACCATTCAATCATGGCTGATCTATCTCCTTCCTAACCCCATTCTCCTACCTTCTCCCCATAACTCCTGACACCCGTATTAATCAAGAATCTATAAATATCTGCCCTGAAAATATTCATTGACTTGGCCTCCACAGCAGTCAGTGGTGATGGATTCCACAGATTCACCATTAATAATGTTAGCCTGAGAATGCTTCTTGAGTATGGCGGGCACAGCCTAAAGTTGTAGGACAACTTGTTCTATTTGATTGTGCACGCCAGGTTGATTGCATTCGTTGAAACAGTGAAGGTTGCAATCTCCCACACCAGCCTGAGACTAAAGGCTAATAATGCTATTTTAAAAGATTTCACTGCAGTCGAGGTTTTGACTGTTTTTAAAAGGACACGGCTATGCCGGCATTGTTCGTTTAGATAGAATTCACAAAATAGATATTAAACTGTTAACTCGAATGTATTCTTCCTGGAGATGGATGCAAATAGCTGGAGTAACTCAGTGGGTCAGGCAGCATCTCTGCAGATGTTTCGGGTCCAGACCCTTCTACACACTGAGTGAGGGGAAGTTGGAGAAATCAACTTGAAGTAACCCTTGCATCCCATCTCTCTCGGTCCCTCCTCCACCCCAGTCGTTGTACTGGGTTCACTGCCGTCCTGGTGAGTTTCATTGTATAACTCGTCATCACCAATGGTAGACACAAAAAGCTGGAGTAACTCAGCGGGTGAGGCAGCATCTATGGAGAGAAGGAATTAGTCGAGACCCTTGTTCAGATTGAAGAAGGGTCTCGACCCGAAATGGTACCTATTCCTTCGCTCCATAGATGCTGCCACACCCGCTGAGTTTCTCCAGCATTTGTCTACCTTCTTCAGACTGATGTCACTAAGCCCACAGCAGAAGCATTCATTTGTTCCACATTTCTCTATACCTGCGTCTATATCTCGCTTTTCCCTTTCCCCAAACTCAGTCTGAAGAAAGGTCTCGATCTGAAACATTCCTTTTACTCCAGCTTTTTGGGTCTATCTTCGGTTTAATCCAGCATCTGCAGTTCCTTCCCACATATGCAGTGGCGGACTGGCCAGGGTGTCAGCTTGTCCGATGGCAAGTGGGCCCCTGATGAAGTGATAGCAAGTGATGGCAAGTGGGCCCCTGTTAAATGATAGCATTGTAGTTGTGGGTGGGCCCCATTTGTCTCCTGGCAACCAATATTTTTAGACCCAGTCCGCCACTGCTCACATGTATTCATCCTGGGTTTGGTGTGGCGACATTTCAGCTGGTGTCAGGAATGGTCAATAGCAGCCCCCACACCCACAAGCCCTCCCCACGCCTCCCAGGCGTTTGTGTACGTATGGCCCCCACATATGTTGAACGACCGTAAACTTGGAATAACTTGTGCACTCAGAACATTCAAGCAGCATCACATACCATCTGTTTCTGGGATCTTGCTGTGTGCGCAATGGTCACTGTGATTTCTACATTACAATAGTTACAACACTTCAAAAACATTTCACTGGCTGATCCTCGCACACCGAGTCTGTGGATGACTCCAGCGCCTATTTGTGGCTAAGGCTAATCTAAAATAGCAGAGTTTACTTGTTTGATATGTGACCATATGTTCACACTTGGAGTGCTGTCTCCAGTTCCCTTGATATTACAAACAAAGTTATTGAGACAGGTAGAAGGTGCAAAACTGATTTACAAGGATAATACCAGAGCCAGGAGGTTATATATATAACGAGGAGGATTAGACAGGCGAGGGAAATTTTCTCTCATGGGACAATGAGACCAGTGGAGCCTCTTCATGGTTATTTATTTTATAGGAAAGATATTATTAATGTGGAAATGGTACAGAGGAGATTTATGAGGGTGTTCAAGAAGGAACTGCAGATGCTGGAAAATCGAAGGTAGACAAAAATGCTGGAGAAACTCAGCGGGTGCAGCAGCATCTATGGAGCGAAGGAAATAGCAAACGTTTCGGGCCGAAACCCTTCAGATTTATGAGGATGTTGCCAGAACTCGAGGGCCTGAGTAATAGGGAGAGATACTATGTGGAAACAGACCATTTTTCTGCACTGACCAGATATCATCCCGAACACTAACACTGTCCTACACACACTAGGGACAATTTTACAACTTACTGAAGCCAATTAACCTACAAACCTGTACGCCTTTGGAGTGTGGGAGGAAACCAGAGCACCCGGAGAAAACCCACGCGGTCCCAGGGAGAACGTACAAAAAATGTACAGACAGCTCCCGTAATCAGGATTGAACCCGGGTCTCTAGGCAGTAACAACCGCTGCATCATTGTGCTGCCCTGCTGTACCACTGTGCACCACTATAAGTGTTACAGAGTCATATGTTTACATATCTGTTATGATGCTGCAAGTAAGGACGGCATTGTTCGGGACATATATGACAATGGAACACCGTTTGGTTCATGGTCGGTGAGTGGTCAGATGCAAAGAGCCTCAAGCCACTGGCCCCAGCTGATCGATATTCTTCTTGATGCCCAGAAGCACAGGGGAGGGGAGGGGAGGTGTCATGTCCTGCCAACATACCTCCAGATTGTCTTGTACCTCTCTACCGTTTGACCACGGATGTGCACAAGTCCAAGACCGGCTGCACTGCAGACTGTAGAGGTTGTCCCTGGAATCTCCTGATGCGGTCACTCAATGCAGGGCAATGACTGTCTCTGCCTGGCCTGCCGTGTCCAGCATTCTGTTTATCATGACAGATGCACAACACTTTCGGATTACAAGTAGGTACGGACATACTGGACAGAGAGAAGATGATTCCAATTGTGGGCCGTCCACATTAGGTCCACAAATGTAAGGCAGTCGCGATGTAGAAACAAGGAACTGCAAATGCTGGTTTACAAAAATAAGACACTATGTACTGGAGTAACTCAGCATGTCAGGCAGCATCACTGGAGAACATGGATGATCCATATTGCTGATCCAAGTTCTCCAGTAATGCTACCTGACCTGGTGAGTTACTCCAGAACTTGTCTGAAGAAGGGTTTCGGCCCGAAATGTTGCCTATTTCCTTTGCTCCATAGATGCTGCTGCACCCGCTGAGTTTCTCCAGAATTTTTGTCTACCTTTGTGCCTTTTATTTCAGGCAATCACGGACAAGTTCAAGGTGGGAAGCAGACAGAATCTTTCCACCAGTTCTAGAGGGTGGAACCTTCTACAATGAGTAATTAAATTTAATGGGATTCTAGATCATAATAATCATAATCATATTTTATTAGCCAAGTATGTTTTGCAACATACGAGGAATTTCATTTGCCATACAGTCATACCAATATAAAGCAACAAGACACACACAATACATTTTAACATAAACATCCACCACAGTGACTCCTCCACATTCCTCACTGTGATGGAAGGCGAAAGAAAAGTTCGATCTCTTCCGTTCTTTGTTCTCCCGTGGTCGGGAGCCTCTAACCTTCTGTTGACGGGACCATCTTACTCCCATAGCCGGCGGTGGGCCTCCTTGTCGGGGCGATCAAGTTCCTGCATTGGGGGGGGAATCTCAGCTCCCCCGTGCCGGCCAATCTACTAGTCGAACGTTGTGCGGCTTTTGGAGCTTCCCGACGACGGTCTCAACCCGAGACTGCGAGCTCCCGATGGTGAAATCCGCAGGCCGCAGTTAGAGCATCGATCCAAGGCGAGGGATCAGCTCCAATGGCAAGTCCACGTCCCCGCGGTGGGGCTCAAAGTCAGTCCCAAGCAAGATCTCCAGCTCCACGATGTTAGGCCGCAGAGTGACCGGAGATACGATCCGGAAAACAATCGCATCTCCGGCAAGGTAAGAGATTGAATAAATGTTTCCCCCAACCCCCCTGCCCAACCCCCACATAAAACAAACCAGAGAACATTAATACATACTTTTTAAATACACTAAAAATAACAAAAAAAAAGATGAAAAGGACAGACAGACTGTAAGCAAGGCTGCCATCGAAGCGCCACCTGGTGGATTTACGATTAAGATCTAAATAGGCGGATGAGGGGAGATCTTATAGAGGTATACAAAGTCATGAGAGGAATAGATCAGGTAGATGCACAGTCTGAGAAGAGGAGAGGTTTGCCAGAGGAGGTAGTTGAGGACGGGACAGTCCCATCGTTTAAGAAACAGTTAGACAGGTACATGGATAGGACAGGTTTGGAGGGATATGGACCAGGCGCAGGCAAGTGGGACTAGGGTAGCTGGGACATTGTTGGCCGGTGTGGGCGAGTTGGGCTGAAGGGCCTGTTTCCACACTGTGTCACTCTATGTTTGTGTCCTTAATTTTAGCTCCGTTGTGAAGTTTTATCTGTAGTCTCATTTCTAATGATCACAAGCATTTAGCATTTAGCATGATGTTATCGGTTGTATGTAAGAGGGAGAGAGAGCATTCTCCTGGGCCCTTCCGGCTGAAACCATTCCCGGAAATATCTCCGCCACAATCTTCCTGAGACTCTGATTTGCAATTTTGTTTTCTCCAAATGCATTTGTCTGCCTGCATCAAATGAAGTGATGATGCCAACTCTCCGTTGTTATGGCAATGATTGCACCAGACTTTAGCGAGCAGAAGCCTAAATCTAAGTCAAAGTGAGGAATTGAATAGGAACAGGAATAGGAATCCAGAGGACAGGTTTCTAACCCAGGCAGTTGAGGCTCGCAATGTTTACACAATCTAGCTAGGTTTCTTCAGAGAGGTATTTCTCCTGATGAAAAGAGGGTGTGCAAATAGGTGTATGTCTAAAGAAAGGTTTCAGCCTGAAACGTTGCCTATTTCCTTTGCTCCATAGATGCTGCTGCAACCGCTGAGTTTCTCCAGCACCTTTGTCTCCCTTTGTGCAAATAGGTGTATTTGTTCTTAGAGTTTTACAGTCTTTCTTTGGTTTTCTTGGGAATTAATCACACACAAAATCATATCTCTGAATTTTGCAAGTGATAGAGTGGGCAAAGGGTAGCTGCCTTACAGCGCCAGAGACCCGGGTTCAATCCAGACTCCACATGTGCTGTCTGGACGGAGTTTGCACGTCCTCCCTGTGACCGCCTGAGTATTTCTCCGGGTGCTCTAGTTTCCTCCCACACTTCAAAGATGAGCAGGTTGTTTGTCAGCTAATAGGCTTCTAGAAATTGTCCCTAGTGTGTAGGATACAACTAGTGCTGGTCGGCACGGACTCGGAGGGCCGAAGGGCCTGATTCCACACTGTATATATACAGTAAACTAAACTAAACTTACATATATTGAGGTCCTTACATTTTTCTCCTCTCCCTCTATTTTCTCACATTTTAGTGCAGTTCAGCACAGGAACAGGTTTTCGACCCATCATTTCTGTGCCCAACACGATGTCAAACTAAACTAATCTCTGTAGGAAAGAACTGCAGATGCTGGCTTAAATCGAAGATAGACACAAAATGCTGGAGTAACTCAGCAGGACAGTAGCATCTCTGGAGAGAAGGAACGGGTGACATTTCGGGTCGAGACCCTTCTTCAGACTGATGTCAGGGGAGTGGGTGGAACAGAGATAAAATGTAAGACTGGTAGGAGAACTGGGAAGGGGGGGGGGGGGAGGGAAAGCAAGGGCTACTTGAAGTTAGAGAAGTCAATGTTCATACCGCTGGGGTGTAAGCTGCCCAAGCGAAATATGGGGTGGTGTTCCTCCAATTTGCACTGGGCCTCACTCTGACAGTGGAGGAGGCCCAGGACAGAAAGGTCAGTGTGGGAATGGGAGGGGGAGTTAAAGTGTTGAGAAACCAGGAGATCAGGTAGGTTTAGGCGGACTTAGCGGAGGTGATCAGCGAAACACCTGGGGAAAGTATCCGGGGAGGGGGTGGTTTGGGTGGGAAGGGACGGGTTGACCAGGGAGTTGCGGAAGGAACGGTCTCTGCGGAAAGCGGAATGGGGTGGAGATGGGAAGATACGGCTGGTAGTGTGTCAGGCAGCAACTATACTGCTCCACCGCCAACATGCTGCCTGACCGGCTGAGTTACTCCAGCACTTTGTATTTTGCTCAAGATTCCAGCATCTGCAGTTCCTGCGTTTCCTGTCTTCCTTTATTCATACGGATCAGACCAAACGATTATGCCTGAGTTTGCAATCGGAGGCAGTAATAGAGTCGAACAATACAGGCCCTTCAGCCCATCATGTCCATGCTGACCATCACGTTTCCACCAACACGAATATCATTCACCTGCAGACAGACACAAAATGCTGGAGTAACTCAGCGGGTCAGGTAACATCTCTAGAGAAAAAAAATAGATGCCGTTTTAGGTCAGACTCAAGAATCTGAAGAACCGTTCCAACCCAAAACGTCACCTATTCTTTTTCTCCAGAGATGCTGCCTGACCCGCTCAGCATTTTGTTACTCCAACCGTTTGTGTCTATCTTCGATAGAAACCAGCATCTGCAGTTCCTTCCTACATTAGTTGCCAACGCTTGCTTTGTAACCAATTATACTTCAGCAATTTAAGTGCATTTTGTATTACAGCAGAGTTAAAAGCTTCATTTACACTGAGATTGGTCTGAAATGAGCCGGAAGAACTGTGGTTGTCTATGGCATGCTGGCATTACGTAACCAATGGTTACAGACACTTACTGTAATACCTTCCAAACAGTGGAGGTGGAGCTGCCCCTCCCTGCATTTCATGCCTGACTTCAGCGGGACTGAGGTGGAGGTGTATAGGGAGGAGGAATGTTCCCTCTTGGCTTGGCCATTGCATCTTTGAGTCATTCCTTAATTCCTTTCCACCCCAGCCCGCCCCTGCCACAGATGCAACACTTTGCACACAAAAAACTTGAATGCTTCCAACACAACCAAACAAAGGAAAATAACAAGAGAAAAATATTGTCCTTCTTCTCCCCGAGCAGGTTTGTGTCTGCAGTACTCAATTTTAAAGACGGTGGCCACAGATGGGATTAGAATTTCAGAATAGTTGGTGACTTCCCATCTGCTGCTCTCCCTGGAAAGGCAGCAGGTACAACAGCTCTCCTGAACTTTTCTTGCCGCCTGCAAAATGGCACAGCGCCCTGCATTGTTCCAAACACGATAACTTGCTAATTCAATCATCACATCCCACTTTTAACAGAGATCTATTTATGTAAATGTTTGAGAGTTCCGCACGTCACGGAGCATAAAATACGGCAAATCATTCCAGAATCATTGGGGTTTTTTTTACATTCGATCGAAAGTACAAAAAGATGGCAAGCAGCCAGCCATTTCCTGCAGCTTTTTCTACAGTTTTAATTTCACAATAATGAGACATTGTGTAGTCTTCAAACAAAAAAAATTAACAAAAGTATTAGTTTAATCTAGCAGATGCATGCAGAGTAATTGGAAATAATCTCAGGGCTATATTATGTGTAGGAAGGAACTGCAGATGCTGGTTTACACCAAAGATAGGCACAAAGTGCTGGAGTAACTCAGCGGGTCAGGCAGCATCTCTGGAGAAAAGGAATCGGTGACGTTTCGGGTTGAGACCCTTCTTCAGACTGAGAGTGTGAAGTCTGTTTCTCAGTCTGAAGAAGAGTCTTGACCTGATACATCACCTATCCCTTTTCTCCAGAGATGCTGCTTGGCCGGCTGAGTCACTCCAGCTTTAAATGTCTATCTTCAGGACTACATTAGATGTTGTACACACCCAACATCACAGCTCCTTGGTTTTACACTCAACTTAAAGGCGAGTTCATCCAAAAGTCAGGGCTTGTATCCTAATTCTGCCACCTTGATAACCTTGTGTTCACTGACCTATATCGACCCATGGTTCATGAAATTCTCATAGGTGTTCCTTCCTTCTCTCAGTAACCTCCACCAATCCTCGATATTCCTCTATTTTAGCCCGCTTGCTCAAGGCCTCAAGCCCAAGTTTAGTTCCTCCACCCTTAGTGGCTTGGCTACGATCAGCTGCCACGGTTTTAAACCATGAATTCCCCACGGTAAACCCCCTCTGCTTCTCCCTTTTCTTGTTTCCTTTAGGGCAGCACAGTGGCACAGCAGAGTTGCTGCCTTACAGCGCCAGAGACATGGGTTCAATCCTGACCACAGGTCCTTTCTGTATGGAGTTTTTGTGACCGAGTTGGGTTTTGCAACGTTTTCCTTCCACATTCCAAAGACGTGCAGGATTGTAGGTTAATTGTCCTGAGTGTGAATATAGATATAACTAATATATGGGTGATTGCTGGTCGGTGTCGACTCAGTGGGCCAAAGTGTCTGTTTCCACGCTGTATCCCTGAAGTAAACTAAACTAAACTTTAAGGAGCCCCTTACGACCTGTCTCATCGACTACATTTTAGGCTGCGTGCCCTTAAGCAATTACGTATTCATTTTTGTTGTAAAATAAAACTTTGCAAAGTGCCTTAAAGCATATTGAAGGAGCTACATATATAGAAGTTATCCCAGTCTGAAGAAGGGTTTCGGGCCCGAAACGTTGCCTATTTCCTTCACTCCATAGATGCTGCTGCACCCGCTGAGTTTCTCCAGCATTTTTGTGTACCTTTGATTTTCCAGCATCTGCAGTTCCTTCTTGAACACTAAAGGTTATTGAAATCCTCAGCTCCCTTTTCTCTCTTTTTTATACTCCTCGTAACCTATTTATGCAATTGGTCACTTATCTAATATTTTAACGATATTTTGTTGGCCGTGTGGGACTCGGGACTGATTTGTTATGTTTAGTTCGAGACGTCATACGGTTCCCAAAATTTGACCAGATGTTTGAGACACCTTGTAACTATCCATCTCTGTTGAAACCACTATAGGATCTTTGGTAGTGGAGCAGAGAGAAAGCCACTTCCTCTGCTTCGGTTCTGCAAGTCTCGGATTTCAACTTTGGAAATTTATGCAAATCTTGAAGGAGTAGGCCGGGCTAAAAAAGTGGCCTGATGGCGTGAATCACAACGGAACGCCCACATTACAAACCCCACCAACTCGAAGAGTAAGCCCTTGTGCAGCCAAGAATGCCAAGAATCTGCATTCCTTTCGCATCACATTTTAGATGGGAAGGATGATGATGCAAAGGAGGTCTAAAGGCAAATTAGTGGCGAGGTTTTGCAAAACTATTGAATAAATAAATCAGAGTACTTTGGATGTTGAAACTTTTAAAAATTTAACATAAAATCCAGCAAATTGAGCAAGCACCCGTGGCATTAAATCATAAATATCAAGAGGCCATGCACCCCTCTCTAAACACCACACCCTCCCCACTGCGTGTGGCCTGACTGACCCAATGGTAAATCTGAGGTGTTTATGCTGTGGATGTCTCCAGCTCTGTCCCTAGGTTCTCCCTCATATCTCCTGTGGCCCTGAGAGTGTTTGTTTGTAAAGGCAAGCCTGAAATGCCTTTTCACGTGCCGTCAAAAGCAAACGTTGCCTCTTCATTCACACCAGATTTCGATTTCTATGCCCTTGAACTAGTCCAAGCCTAAACAGTGTTGAAAACTTGCAGCATGAAAATACAAATCTACTAACCAAACCAGTAAAACTTTGAATAACCTTTCCAAGTATTGAACCTGTCTAACCATTCCTGTAAACTTAGGACACAAAGTACTGAAATACTGTAACTGCGAGCGAGTCAGGCAGCACCTGTGGGGGACATGGATAGGTGGCGCAGAGAGTTTTTTCCACAGAGAGTTGTGAGTCTGTGCAATTCTCTGCCTCAGAGGCCGGTTCTCTGGATACTTTCGAGAGAGAGCGAGATAGGGCTCTTGAAGATAGCGGAGTCAGGGGATATGGGGAGAAAACAGGAACTGATTGTGGATAAGAAGTCTGAAGAAGGGTTTTGGCCGGAAACGTTGCCTATTTCCTTTGCTCCATAAATGCTGCTGCACCCGCTGAGTTTCTCCAGATTTTTTGTGTGCCAACTGATTGGGGATGATCAGCCATGATCACATTGAATGGCGGTGCTGGCTTGAAGGGCCGAATGGCCTACTCCTGCATCTATTGTTTATTGTGACGTTTCAGGTCGGGACACTTCTTCACACTCAGTCCATTGCAGGTGTCCGTTTTAGTAAGGGGAAGGTGGACAGACCCGTGTAGTTTTTAGCTGTCGAATAGCCCCGGCTGCAACCGCATTAATCTGCGTCACACAACAAAAGCTGTGAGACCCCATCAGAATGCACGTCTATGCGGCTTAGACAATACATGCACCTGTACGACTGCATTTTTCCAGTCAGCTGATGTGCTTAAAACTGGTCTTAGAGCTTTGCCAAGTTTGACAGCAACCTCACAACACACTGTTGATTACTAGTCAGACTGATAAACAAGAGGGAAGGAAAGGGTGAAAAAAAATCCTTGGTTTAAGTCCAAGGTCCTTTAAGTAGGAAGGTCGGGAAATATCGTATGACTTGTGTAGTCACATAAACCACCAAGTACATAGCCTTGTGCATATGAGATTACATATTGTAAGCCTATTGGATGAGCCCATATGGCCAGCTCCATTTAACCTTCCTCTTTGAGCAGAGGGGAGGAGCCTCATTACACAGCAATCCAGTGAAAGTGACTGCAGGTCCTAACCTAGCCGTCCTGAAAGGCGGAAAATACACCTTGGGAGACCAAGAGCAGGCTTGGAGATCACTTTGCCCAACACCTCTGCTCAGTTCACACTAACCAACCTGATCTCCCGGTGGCTCAGCACTTCAACTCCCCCTCCCATTCTGAATCTGACCTTTCTGTCCTGGACCTCCTCCAATGCCAGTGAGGCCCAGCGCAAATTGGAGGAGCAGCACCTCATATTTCGCTTGGGTAGTCTACACACCAGCGTTACGAACATTGACTTCTCTAATTTCAGATAGTCCTTGCTTTCTCCCTCCTTCGCCTCCCCTTCCCAGCGCTCCCGCAAGCCTACTGTCTCTGCCTCTTCCTTTCTTCTCCCCCCCGACATCAGTCTAAAGAAGGGTTTCGACCCGAAATGTCACCAATTCCTTCTCTCCATAAATGCTGCCTCACCCGCTGAGTTCCTCCAGCATTTTTGTCTACCTTGTAGATAGATGTCAGTTTGTGGAGGGAATGTGGGGTGGGCTGGGGAACTGGCTGGGCGGGGTGGTGTGGACTGTGGACCTGTTGTTTAATAATATTTATCCCCATTGCCTGTGACATGAGCCAGCGTTTTAACGAATGTTCACCAACAAAAGAACCGCACTTATACAACAGCTTTGGCTTTGATATGGTACTAATTCAGATTCAGATTAGTTTATTGTCATTTACATCAGATGCAATAATAATTCCATGAAACTCATAGAGAAGCCCATATACAAGTTAATGATACATAAAGTAATGATACAATAATCTGAAGTTGTGTAAAACATACTGGTGCAATAATGTCATAACTGAATAAGGTACAGTCTGTAGAAGGGTCTCAACTCGAAACGTCACCTATTCAAGAATCGAGTCAAGAGAGTTTATTGTCATCTGTCCCAGATAGAACAATGAAATTCTTGCTTTGCTTCAGCACAACAGGATATTGTAGTCATAAATGCAGATCAGATCAGTGTGTCCATATACCATAGAATATATATCTATACACACATCAATAAACTGATGAAGTGCAATAGACTGTGCTATTCCTTCACTCCAAAGATGCTGCCTCACCCGCCGAGTTTCTCCAACATTTCTATCTGCATTCCATTTTCCAGCATCTGCAGTTCCTTCTTAAATAAAGGTACTATGAAAAGTAAGTAGGTGACAACACCCTGAAAGTTGTAATTGGTTTGGGAGCCTGATGGCAGGGTGAGGATGCTGTTCGATTGTAATCATGTATTTGTCTTTCGGCTGACTGGATAGCACACAACAAAAGCTTTTCACTGTACCTCTCGGTACATGTAACTGGGTTAATGAGGTTCTTAACTGTGGGTTTTCGTCAGGTGCTCCAGTTTCCTCCCACACTCCAAAGATGTGCAGGTTTGTAGGTTAATTGGCTTTGGTAAAATTGTAGATTGTCCCTAGTGTGTGAAGGATAGTGTTAGTTTGCGGGGATCGATGGCCGGCGCAGACTCGGTAGGTGGAAGGGACTGATATCTCTAAACTAAACTAAACTAAACTTGTCTGGTCATCTGGATTTTGAAGTTTCTATATCTTCTCCCAGAAAGTAGGAGAGAAAAAATATATTCTGCATGCTTAATGATATTTCGAGCCTTCCTGATGTGACACATCATTGAGATTAACTGGATGGAAGGAAGTGACGAGCTTGTGATGGTCTTGGGCACTTTAAGCAGGTTCATGCATTTGAGTGCAAACACATTAGCGCTCACCGTAATATTCAAGAGATTGCTTTGTTGCTGTTTTCAAGCATGCACGAATGCCTCACTGAAAGGAGAATGGATTTCTGTGTGGTTACAAAGTAATACACCATCCTTTAACTGTTTGCCATGGAGACCTTCTCCCATATGTATTTAACCATTGGTGAGTTCCAGGTAAGAAGCAGTCCCCTACTCAGTTTCAGCACTTGTTTACTTGACCATGATGCTGGGCGTGGTGAATCATCCCCTTGATAAAGCCTAGGAATAGTGGCGATCTCCCATCAGTTGACTTGACCTTCACTGAAGCACCAGGGGCGAGTGATGGGTATTTGGAATGAATTGGAAGCAATTACAGAATGCTCTCTCTTCTTATTTAGGAAGATGAATTTGGAACAGGACCTTGCTATACAATTTAATGCATAATGTCTTATCATATCTATTTTCCCACTCGATTCCCTTTGCTTCCAAAGAATCTATCCAACCTTGAGCGCACCCAGTGACTAGGTATCCACATCCCTCTGAGGATTCAAAAGATTTACAGCTCATGGTATGAAGATATTCCTCACCTTGTTCCTAAATGGCTGCTCCTTCTCCGCAGACCATAACCCTCCCATTTTGGACAGTCTGCTGAGGAGAAACAGCCTCTTAGCACCCAGGCAATTAGCATCTTCCCTGTCGACCAGTGACATGTATATTCCAGTTAGATTGCCCCTCATTTGTGTGAGCTCCAGCTCCAGTGAGAGATATTGTCTCCTTGATCTGCGATCTCAGGTGGAAGAATCTCCTCACCCCGGGAATAGAGGTTGTAAACCTTGCAGAGCAAAATAGCTACACTGCTGGTCAATCCAGTGCTGTCAAGGCATCGGGCCTCAAAGTGAGAATATAAGGAATTGTGTACTTCCTTGAGCCAAGATCAAACTTTTCGTAGAATTGCAAGTTTTTCGTAAAATTGCAAGTTATATTGTGGTGTCGGAATGTGACTGATGTCTCTCTGTGTGATGTCCCAGAAGAGGACCCATTGTACTCATCAGTTGACTGGATGGTACACAGAACAAGCTTTCCACTGTATCTCTGTACATCTCTGTACACCGGAAGATAGTTAATTAAACTAAGCTGAACAAATGTATCATCCCAGCCCTGTACAATCCTAGCAAGACTTACTTCCACCACGCTTGCAGTAAAGAGAGACTCAGCGGGTGAGGCAGCATCTATGAGCGAAGGAAGGGTGACGAAGGAATAGGTGACGTTTCGGGTCGAGACCTTTCTTCAGACTTCGACCCGAAACATCACCTATTCCTTCGCTCCATAGATGCTACCTCACCTGCTGAGTTTCTCCAGCATTTTTGTCTACCTTCGATTTTTCCAGCATCTGCAGTTCTTTCTTAAACCCTTGCAGCAAAGCAAGCTTTCAACTAACCCTCTAATTGCTTACCGTATTTGTCTGTTTATTTCCTGTTTCCTCAGCAAGTAAACCCAGATGGTTCTGTACACAAGTGTTTAAAAGGTTCTCACCACATATAAAATATCTTGCTTTGGAAAGAGCCTCCTTGGGTTACTTTGCCCGTCTCACGCCAAGTGCCTCCGACCACACTCACCAAATGAAATAAGTTCTGGCCTCAATTTCATAAAGTTATTGAGTAGGAATCAGTCCTAAGAGGATGGATTTATTCTGTCAGCACAGAAAGAAGATTATCTGATGCTGATGGAGTTTTACAAGGAGAGATGGTCTCATATGTAAGACACTGAGAGGGGTTGACAGCATTGCCAGGTTTGATGACAAGATGGTACTGCCTCAATCTGTAGTATGTGGGAGCGTAATTGATTCAAGGATCAGCCACTTATACTGGTGATGAATTAGTTTTACACAGAGGACTGTGAATCTTTTCAATTCTCTGCCCCCACAGACTGTGGATGCTCCGTTGCAGACTATATTCAAAGAGATCACTTGAGTTTTAGATATTATGGGACTCAACAGATCGGATAGAGAGGTGGTCTCAAGGCCATGTTCATCCATAGATATAAAAGGTGTGCTGGCTTCTGCTTCTGTCTCTTAATTGTGAAAAATATCCTTCAAAGAAAAATAGGGAACACAATCTATCCGATCTCAATCCGAGTGGGATTTTGCAACTACAATTTGCATTTGCATTGTGCAATTAATTCAAAAATAATTCAACTATGTACTCTATGAAACTGGCACTTTGACCAGTTAATGTTTCTCCTTCCTTTAAGACAGAAATTCAAGGGTGGCGCAGTGGAGGAGTTGCTGCCTTACAGAGCCAGAGTCCCAGGTTCAATCCTGGCTATGGGTGCTGTCTGTACTTAGTTTGTACGTTCTCCTTGTGATCGTGTGGGTTTTCTCCGGGTTCTCCAGTTTCCTCCCACACTCCAAAGACGTACAGGTTTCTAGGTAAATTGACTTGGGTAAAATTGTCATTTTCCCCTAGTGTATAGGATAGTGCTAGTGTACGGGGTGATCGCTGGACGGCGTGGACTCGGTGGATCGTAGTGCCTGTTTCCACACTGTATGTCTAAAGTCGAAAGTTATAAGATGAAGTCCTTTGCCAGAATTGATACACTGATCTGCACGCTGAACTCAGTGCTGTCAGAGCTGCCACTTGAAATGAAACATTAAACTAAACATCTGTTTGACTGTTCCAGTGGTTGAAGTCACACCATCACTCTGGCCAAACTGCAAATCCAGCTGTTTGCGGGATCTTACTGAGGCCAAAATAGCTAGGCTGCTGCCCACAAAAGAAAGGTTCTATTTCAAAGTCCTTTCATTTAATTTGACTGGCTTTGAGATGTGATGAAGTTTTATTTCAGTGCTCTCTATTCTTTATAATCAGAGGCATTAGGCTGTGCTTGCACCGTCTCATTTGTGGGTGAGATTGGCAAGTTCTCAGATAATCATCGTGACTTCTTCAAGCTGCTGCAGTTTTAACGTAAACCAAAAATGTCAGTCCAGCAATTAGCAAGGAGATTTCAGTATTTACTATCCCCTTTATTTTACCTTTCACCCTACTGCAGTATGTGGCATATACACAGTGGGGTTTACTTAGAACATACGGAGCAGACAAATGCAAGAATTGGTTTAATCTGGACTATTGGTCTAACAAAAGGGTGAATTAGTTCAAAACTAATTTTGAAATGCTGCAAAATCTGCAGCAATGAGCACATCGATTTCAAAATTACCTTTAAACATTAAGAGCCTCTCCTCGTTCTATTTGAATATCAGGCTGATACTTCAGCAGATTAATTCTGCTCAATGTGCATCCCACGCATGATAACCAGTGAATGATATTAACTGTACAGCACAGGCTTTGGCCCTTTGGCCCATCAGGTCAATGTTTGATGCTCACTGCTAAATGTCCCACGGCAGCCCTCCTACCAACCACACTTCATAAACTTCTCTAAGTGAATCACGAGATGGAAAATTAATATAATAAACCTGTTTCCTTTGGGTTTAACTGATTGATAATTTAAGCCCTCTATTTTTTTTTTAGTGGTATATGGCATGATCTTTGGTGATATATGGGATTTAAGCATTTTTTAGTGATATAAAGGATTTAAGTATTATTGTATTTTATGTCAATTGAAGCATTTTTGGTGATATATACCATTTCAGTTTTTGGGGTATTTTATGGGAATCGTGCATTTTGTTTGATGATATATGGGATATATGGCAACAGCTGCGTCCGCTGGACTGGAGGGCGGCAGCTTCGACCACCACGGGCCGCGGAGCTTGAACCGGCCCGTTCGCGGAGATCGGTGAGCCGCGGGACTGACTTACCATCGCCCGGTGGGGTAACAACATATCGCCTCAGCGCAGAGGGCGAATGAGGAGGGAAGAGACAGTAACCCTAAGATTTTTGCCTCCATCACAGTGAGGAGGTGCCTGGTGAACTCACTGTGGTGGATGTTAATTTGTGTTTATTGTGTGTTTTGTTGTTTATTATTATATGTATGGCTGCAGGCAACAACATTTCGTTCAGACCGAAAGGTCTGAATGACAAATAAAGGATCTAAGTCTAAGTCTAAGTCTTAAGCATTTTTAGTGATATATGGGATTTAAGTGTTTTTTGTGTTTTATGTCAATTTTTGGTGATATATAGAATTTCCGTTTTGGGGTATTTTATGGGATTCATGCGTTTTGTTTGGTGATGTATGTGATTTAAGCATTTTTTAGTGATATAAGGGATTTAAGTTTTGTTTTAATGTTTTATGTCAATTGAAGCATTTTTGGTGATATGTACCATTTCCGTTTTTGGGGCATTTTATGGGATTCATACGTTTTGTTTGGTGATGTATGTGATTTAAGCATTTGTTAGTGATATAAGGGATTTAAGTTTTGTTTTAATGTTTTATGTTAATTGAAGCATTTTTGGTGATATATACCATTTCCGTTTTTGGGGTGTTTTATGGGAATCGTGCGTTTTGTTTGGTGATATTTGGGATTTTAAGCGTTTTTTTGGTGGGATGTTTTATCGGATTTGAGCGTGTTTGACTGTGACTTCTGTGTGAAGGAGATGATTGCGATGAGCGCGGTGCCCACAGAACAGCAACAGCCGCCTGAGGCGGGGACGCGCCCCGTGCGTGCGTGTGTGTGTGTGTGTGTGCACGCGCGCGGTGGGCGGGACATGGACATTTAAATGTAGGCGGAGGGGGCGGGGCTAACGGATCACCCCACCGGCCGCGGGCGCTCGCCTGTCAAATACCCGGATGGGCGGGAGCCGGCTCCCATTCACTGTGCCGGCCGCCGACATGACAAGACCACTGTTGCTGCCGCTCGCTGCTCTACTGCTACTCACAGCCGTGGTCGACGGTCAGTCTATCTATCTATGTGTGTGTGTGTACGCCGGGGAGAGGGATGCGTGGGGTCCCGGTCTGAGGGGATTTGTATGAGAGCTGGGTGGGTTGTGTGAGGAGAGTTGAGGGGAGTTTGAACGAAGAGGGGTTTGGTTGAGGGGAGTTTGAATGGAGTTTGGCTGAAGGGAGTTTGAATGAAGGGGGGTTTGTGTGAGGGGGAAAGCGCCTGCCTCAGGTGAGGTGAAGCGAGGGGCGCGTCGAGCCCAGCTCCATGGACAAGCGTGGAGTAGGCAGGAACTGCAGATGCTGGTTTACACCGAAGGTAGACACTGAATACTGGAGTAACTCAGCGGGACAGGCAGCGTCTCTTGGAGGGAGGGAACGGGCGAAGTTTCGGGTCGAGACCTTTCTTCAGACCGGGTGGGTGATGAGGCTGAGGGTGAGAAAGCGTGTGGAAGTGGTTGAGGAGCCTGGGCGTGGGTGAAGGAGCGACCCCTTCATCCCCTCATCTTGTCCGGTCCCCGCCCTACCGCAGCTGTCCGCCGCTCCCGGGGGTCTCGACATCAATGGGACGCCGTGTGTGTGTGTGTGAAGGGGGGGGGTGGAGGCAGGTTCAAAAAGTCGCCTGATGATTGGTCTCTCGATCTCCTGTTTTGCCCGGGACCAATCAGCGCGCCGCTCTCTGGGGCCGGTCCCGCGGCCGCGCCTATGGGCGGTGGGGAGGGGCGGTGGTCCGCGTGGTGGAGCCTGGGAGTTGTAGGCAGCCTGCGGTCTGAAGATGGTCACAATAAGGTGGGGTAACTCAGTGGGGGCAGGCAACATCTCTGGAGCGAAAGAGTGGGTGACGTTTCAGACTGGGTCTCCAGCTTTTAGTGTCTATCTTCTGTTTAATCCAGTTCCTTCCTACACGCTCCACCCGACCCTCCAGGCAGGTTAAATTTAATGTGTAGGAAGGAACTGCAGATGCTGGTTTAAACCAAAGATTGACTCAAAAAGCTGGAGGAACTAAGCAGGTGAGGCGGCATCTCTGGAGAGAAGGAATGGGCGACCTTTTGGGTCGAGACCCTTCTTCAGACCAGTTGGTGGGGGGAGTTGTAACCCATTCCATCTCTCCAGGGATGCTGCCTGTCCCACTGAGTTGCTCCAGCATGTGTCTATCTTCGGTCTAAACCAGCATCTGCAGTTCCTTCCTACATGTTTCACCCGACCCTTCAGGCGTGTTAAATTTAACCCAATGTTTTAATTCCTTGTGTGTAGGAAGGAACTGCAGGCGCTGGTTTACACCAAAGTTAGAACACAAAATGCTGGAGTAACTCAGCGGGACTTCTCTCCAGAGATGCTGCCTGTCCCGCTGAGTTACTCCAGCATTTTGTGTCTATCTTTTAGATTCCTTAGTTGGTGTTCAGTGGGCAGGATCCAATTGGTGGAGTCAGTTGCTAGTTTCAGACGGCTGGTGATGAGTTATGTGTAGCATATCCTCTTGGGGGGGGGGTGGCGGCAGGGCAGGGGATCGAAGCAGATGTTTACTCATGGGGCAATCCAGAGCCAGATCATTACCATTATAAATAAGGCTCGCCCATCGAATATTGATGAGATGTAAAAGGGTCATTATTTGCTCTTCAAAAGCAAAGTCTTGCTCCCATTAAAGTAAAAGTATGAGTATTCTTGATATGCAGAAACTCAAAAGAGTGCACTGTTACTGTTTTAAAGCCTATCAAATGTGAATTTACTAAATCTAAAATGATTTGGTTCTGTGGCCTGCCCCTCCTGATTTCATGTCCTTCTAGTTTGAAGGTGCTACTTTTGCAAGGATCTTTGGGGTGAGATAATAAGGTATTTTGCTGTCTGTCCCTGTGTCTGATTAGTAGGTTTGCATGATGCAATCATAACTTATATGCCTCTCCAGTTTGAAAGTGTTAGTATTGCAGGGATATTTGGGGTGAGATGTTAAGGACTGTCCCTGTCATTTCATTAGATTGAAAAGTGGGAAGTTTACTGCAGTCTTAATCCTGAGCCCGTTCATTAAAACAAGTTATTAGACGATTTCCACTCCTTATTTGCTACTTTTCCACACAGTATTATGATACTGGGAATGTACTGCCGTGGCAAAATTCCATAAACTGATATTCAAGGAGTATATAGCCTTATAATAGATACTCCCTGGTTCTTGTGCTGTGATGAATTATTTCTGAAATTATTGTCAGTACACCTAATTTTTGGAAAGGGAAAAACAGACTGTTCAAACACTGAAATATGGGCTTGCATTGGGAAAGTAGGATGATTGAATACTTAAATAGTCAGTTGAGCAAGGTGCTGGAGAGATCTTGTTTTCAATTTCCTTTGGAGGGTGAAGAGTGAATGTCTCTCATTTACTTTGACTTGTTTGTTCCTGAGGTGTGAACCATTACGATAACTTATTAGAATGATTTGCTGTTGGAAATGAAAGGAAGTGATTCACCTACAATTTCTGTAGTGAACAAAGGAGTGGAACATTCCATCAGGTTAAAATGAATGATTGTTTCAAGGTTCACTCCCTGAGATAAGAGATCAAGAAGTGAGTATCAAGGACATCTAGCTGTCGGGTTAGTACCTGTACAGGAAAATAACACACTAACATAGACATTCAGTATTGTACACGCACACAACCATTTGATGAGATCAAGAGTTGAATGACCTATTCCAGTTTACAATTTTATATGCGATAAGGAGGTAATTCACTCCATCCAGCATATTGCTACTTTTTAGATCAATCCCATTCCTCCATTTTTCCCTGCAGCTAATTCTCTAACATATGACCATGTGTGAACATGTACCCTGACCCTCCCATGAACAACCTAGTATATGGGTAATTTAACATCTGATTAACCTAGTCCAGCATATGTTTGGGATGTGGAAGAGACTGGAGCACCTGGGGAATTAGTGTCCACAAGGTTTCATGGTCAGTTTATTGTCACATGTACCATTTAATCACATGTACAAAGTAAAATACATATGTGCTGCTGCAAGTAAGGATTTCATTGTCCTGTTTTGGGACAAAATGCTCTTAATTCATGAAACCTGCACTGTCACTGGAAAAACATGCAAATCCTACACAGACAGCAATTGAAGTCTGAAACGAATGTATTTGCTGGATCTGAAATGGTAGGACTAGCTGCACTGTCACTGTTTTGAGATTTGTTTCCTCTTGGCCCCTTTATCTCCATGGATTTCTGGGTTGTGTTTGATTTGTTGGCTAGTGCACCGCCTGCTTACACGTATAACAATTGAAGGGTTCAAATTGACCAAGCCACTCCTTGTTGCAAACATATGATAACAGCTTGTACAAAGTGGCCTCTGATTGGCTGGCTGGCATGGTACGATCAAGCTGTCTTGTTGACTAAGTTACTGTTGATGGTCTCAGCTGCCTTTAGGTATTGATGAGATGGCAACAAAAAAGCTTGTTATCCCGAGCACACAAACTGAGTTGCGCGTCTCATGAGAAATGAGTCTTTTTAAAGTCGTACTGCAAGCAGGCTTTTAAGTCCTTGGCACTGGTTGCAGTAATGATGCAGTTGCAGCTCTGTTTCTGCCTCTGCTGCAGTTTTGGGTTGTGTCTGTGATGCACATGAGCCTGCTAGGCACTAGTTGAATCGAGGTGTCAATTGTGAAGCAGTGTTATAGCTTTCTAGGATGCTTTTTAGACAGTTGTTGCTTGCACTTAATTGAGCTTGGCATGCCGTTTGGGCTTGCAAATATAACCTGGGATTCAATTGTGGCAAAATGCCTAGTACTTTCTTGGTAGAAATGAGCAGTTATTATATTCAGTAAGTGTCTCTGTGTTAAGTGCCTTTTTATGTTGGGGTATAGTTACAGGGTGGAGTTCTGTGCTGTGGTCTTTAGGAATCATTCTCTGTTCCAAGAGAGAGCAGCTAAGTGTTACTCTTTCTGTTGGGCAACAGCAGATTATTGCTGAAGACTACAGAATTAATTTTGAATGAGATTAAATGTTCAGTCCTGGGCATTGGAGGGGGTTAGTTTTAAATATTATGTTTAAATATAGATATAGTGTATTGAATGTCTCATTAGATCATGTAGTTAAAGTTGCCTGATGGCAGCTCGTGACCTCGGTTGATACTTTTTAATGCCCACCCTTTGGAGTCAATCCCAAATGGACATGGAATTGATGGTTTCATACTAGTTGTTATGAAAACTGGTGATGGTAAAAATGTGGATATAATAAATTGGAGCCATTATTAGAAACCAATAACCAATGCCTCTTATTGAATACATTACATTTCAGGCACCTTGGTGAGAGGCATACATATTTCAGCTAACTTCTTCAGCATGTTAATTACAATAAATGTAAATCTACGCAGTCTGGCAATCTCCCATTTAATGCCATGCAAACACCCAGTTGACGCCCAAGCTGTAGCTGAAATGCGCTCCCCGGCTTGAACCCTCTTGACTTTTAAGATTGCAAGACGGGATAGGACAAAATAATTAGAAAGACATTCCATTAACTAGACTGTAGAATAAGTGGACATGGATCCAAGACTATATAAAAAGTGTACATTTCTGTCCGAGTTGCTGATCTTTGATCAATTGCAGTTCAACTTCTGGAAACTGCATTTATTAAGGTTTGACTGTTTGGTTCAGTTAGCCCATGCTTTCAAAAAAAGTCCCCCTTTCGCTGTTTGTGTTCAAAATGTTTTTACTGTTCTCTACCTTTTATTTCCCCCTTCGAAACATTTTGCTTTTGATTTCTAACTGCATATCATCCACTATCTTGCCTACACCTCATAAATCAGTGGGCTCATGGACATATTCCTAATTTACTGGATATCCCTGTTCTATCTCCATTATTTTAAATACTTTGTCAGATCTCTCTGCAAGCAGAACTTTATTACATTTCAATCTTAAATCCTCAGTTGAATGTACACCTATTCACTGTAGTCTAGAAAGATTTCTGAGTAAATCTGGGATCAGTCAGTGATGTAACTGTGTCACTGAATTTAATGCAAATCCTCATTGAGTCCTTTAATCCTGACTCCTGGTGTACAGATGCAGGGGAAGATATTGATTAGTGTGCTACTGACTGCAACCAAGAGGATGATGTTCCTGTAGGTGACAGAGTGATCAGCATTAATACTCCTGTGTAGAAGATGAAATCTTGTTGCGTTTAAACTTTTATACTTCCGACTTTCAAGTATGAATGTGAGGTTAAGAGTCGGGCAATGGGAGTCATCTTTCCGTCTGATTCTATTTATTTATGGAGGAGTTGTAGCTGGAGTAACATGGTGCTTTGAATATCCTGTTAACGTGCAGTCAGGCATTTCCTAGAATAGTGTGGGTGGGGCCATGAAATGTGTAGCGAGCAACAAACCAATCCTGTCTCGTGAGGCCATCGGCCCATTTTCAGCAGCGAATAAGGGAGGTGAACCAAAGATGATTGTGTTCCTCTGCGTGAGTCATCGCCGGAGTAAAATTTTACTAGTATTGGGGAAACCACCACAATTGGAATTTCTGCTTGAAATTGTATCGTCAAAGGGAAAGAATTTTCAAGCAAAGCTCTGACTCCCTTACCACCCTGCACAAAAAGGGGACTTTTAAACAGATCTCAGCAATCTTCCTGCTGATGTAACTTGTTGGGGTTTTTTGACAAAGTTACTGTTAACTCAATTGGTTATGTAGTGCAGTAGATTGCTTATTGCCTGGTGTTATTTAATCCTTTTTTTTTTAAATGAACAGGCAGATAATCAATCTACTGAATAGGCTGTGTGCTGTGGTATTTTAGAGGAGTGCCTTTGATAGTTTTCTTTCTGCACAGCTTGGTGCGAAGGCAGTAATCCTACCTGTTCCTTCAGTGATTGGCAAATCATTGTGTTTTGCAAAGTTGTGGCAATGGTGGTGAGGTTGTGCTGCTTTTCCATTGAGTTAGCACAAAAATGGGTGCTGGAGTAAGCCTTTTCTTCTCTATTGAAATCGTTCATGCTATTTTTTTTTCTTTCTTGGTACCACTTTCCTTCATCTCCCCACCCCTCCCATATACCTTGTTTCCCTTAATAGCCAAAAGATTATTGATCATGATTTTGAATACTCTTGGTCACTGTGACTACAGTCCACTTGGGTAGATAATGCTGAATGGCTGCTCCTATTGAAGAATACATGTTTTTCTTTCTTCATGCCTGATTAGCCCACTGCTCATTTTGTCTGTCAACTGGTTTGATCCTCAGGCAGGGAAACATTGCATCTGCATCCATCTCTTTAACTGTATTGTATGTTTTCCTGTGATCATCACTTATTCCAATCTCGGAGTACAAACCTGGTCTCCTCATACCAGATCCATCACACTTGGAATAATCTGGTTATCAGCATCCGAACAAAATAGTCTCGAGTGCGATGTGGAACACATAATTGTCAATTGCTGCTAAAAGAATCAAAGGAATAATTTCTGTAGTTAGAAACCATTATTTAAGAGATGTGGTAATCAATCCGAGCCCAATAGTTAGTGAGTGGCTACTCTCTATACAACTTAATGCAGGAAGTGAGAGATGATTCTGATGAAGAATCCTTGAGTTTTTTAACTAACATTGCCAGGGTATCTTCCCTTTTGATATTTAGTTTTCCCTCTGATTTTAATCTTTGGCTTTATAGTGATGAGGCAAGTGACCAGTATTTTGCTTTTTCAGCTATTGGACTGTGTGATCGGGACCACTTTGAGTGTGGTGATGGGAAATGTATTCTTTCACGCTGGCTTTGTGATGGACAGTCCGAATGTGAAGATGATTCGGATGAATCGCTGGAGACTTGCAGTAAGTGGAACTTTTGTTCTTTCAGTGGCAGTTGAACTGCACAAAATGCCTCATCCCTGCTAAATTTGCCATTCCAGGGCATTAATTGCTTGCGCTCTAGTTTGCTTTTTGTCTTGATTCCCATCCCACCTCCTGTAAAACTGAGTTACAGTGATAGTGTGAGGATAATTAAGTGAGGGAGGAAAGAATTTGCAAAGGATATCTACTTGCTGAGCTTCTGCCATCCAAATGTACATTCTGCAGTCTGCTTATTTGGGAATCCTTTGGGCTTGCCTAAATGGGGGAAAAAGTCTGCTTGAATGTGGGATTCATTTTAAATATGAAAAAAAATGAACATAATCCTATAGGAGTTTAAAGTTTGCGTTGCACATTTGAAATTTTCTCAATGTTTCAGAGAATAAGACCTGTGGCTCCCGTGAGTTCAGCTGTGGTGGACGTGTTAACAAGTGCATCCCAGCGTCCTGGCGCTGTGACTCTGCGACTGACTGTGAGAACAGGTCTGACGAGGAGAATTGCCGTAAGTGGCCCTGAATTTGTGTTTCAGCTCACTCAGTCATTTTTAACCACTCTGACGTCAAAGCCTGTCTTACAATTCCTTGCTGTTCTGTTCCACAGCTGTCCATGTCTGCAAAGACAATGAGTTCCAGTGCCACGATGGAAACTGCGTCTCTCTGCAGTTTACCTGTGACGAAGAGGATGACTGTGCTGATGGCAGCGACGAACTACAGTGTCCGCCACGGACCTGTGAACCCGCAATGTTCCAGTGTGACAACGGCATGTGCATCCCAAGGCTGTGGGCTTGCGATGGTGATCCCGATTGCCCCGATAAATCAGACGAATTCTCACAGAGCTGCGGACGTCCAACAACATTTGAACGTCCCAATCCCTGCACTGCCCTCGAATTCCATTGTGCCACCAGTGGCGAGTGCATCCACGTGAAATGGCGCTGCGACGGCTCCGCAGACTGCAGGGATAAATCTGACGAGGAGAGCTGTGGTGAGTGTTTACAGCGCTTGCTCCTATGGACTATGTGTAGGCTCGAGGAGTCTCGGATGCAGGATTTCCTGTCCCAAGGATGTACTTGTATAGCTAATCAAAAGCCAATGTTGCAGCCACGCAGGGGATGCCAGAGGTCTAGTATTTGGTAGTAAGGAAGCAAGCCTCTGATTCATTTCATGATTGGAGTGGTTTCCCTGAAAAAATAATTGATTGATTGAGAGACACAGGCCCTCCATGCCGACCATCGATCAACTGTTCACATTAGCTCCGTTACCCCATTTTCACATCCACCTGCTACACACACAGCAATTTACAAAGGCTATTTAACTTCCAAAACCTGCACGCCTTGGGGATGTGGTGGGGGCAGCTGGAGCACCTGAAGGAAATTCATGCCATCGTAGGGAGAATGTGCAAACTCCATGCAGACAGCACCCAAGGTCGGGATCCAACCCGGGTCTCTCGCGTTTTGAGTCGGCAGCTGTGCCACTGTACCATCTTTATGTTATGAGCATTACCAAACATAACGGAATCAACAGATATAATTTCCAGTGTGTTCATAAAGGCTTTTATTTCCTTTTTAAGCTGTGACAACCTGCCACCCTGATGAATTTCAGTGTGAAGATGGGACGTGCATTCATGGAAGTCTTCAGTGCAACAAACAGTTTGACTGCCATGACCACAGCGATGAAGTTGGGTGTGTCAATGGTACGTTGATTTCCGTAAATTACCATGTTTTTGAATTAAATTATCCTTAAGTCACTTGATCAGTTTAGTTCACATGAGAGATTTTTTTTTTCTATCAAATGTTATGACGGTGCGTTTTTCTTCAGCCAAAGCTGGTTGTACTTTGAGACTTAATGAACAATTTTCTATACTGAATGTTATTGGTCTTGTCCAGATTTTAGCCTGGTTAGGTCCCTTGCTGTAATTCAGGCATCTCTAATTATGCAGTTGGAGCAAAGAAACATCCCATTCACCAATTAATTGCGATACATTGTTAAGATAATTAAAGTGCAGTCCTGCTTCCATACAAAAAAACCCATCTTTGCCCCTTCACTAGTTTGTTGCATTGGGACAAACAGTGGTTGTTGCAGCCATTTGGGACAATACAATTAATTTAGTCCTTCAACTTTCACTTTTTTTTTGCCCACAGTGACCCGGTGTGAAGGTCCCCACAAGTTCAAATGTAGGAGTGGGGAGTGTATCCTCCTGGACAAAGTGTGTGACAAGCGGCGTGATTGCCGAGACTGGTCCGATGAGCCCGTGAAGGAGTGTGGTACGTCAGACGTTCAATTTTAGAGTTCTTTTTGTCTCTTACCTTTCTAGAAGTGGGCTGGTGGTGAAGGCAAATGGGAGGATTGAGGGGTCTGTCATGTAACTGAGCAGGACAAGGATGAATGGGTGTTAATGCCTTTGGTCTCATCATTCTCATTTAGGTGATAATGAATGCCTGAAAGAAAATGGAGGCTGTTCACACATCTGTAGAGATCTGAAGGTCGGTTATGAATGTCTCTGTCGACCTGGGTTCCGACTGGTTGATAATACCAAATGTGAAGGTTTGTATGCATTGCCATCTTCCCAGCCCCCAACATTCCTCACATGATTCCTTTATTGCAAAATGTTATTCGAAGGATGCAACTGATGTCGACACCTTGATTTTTTTTTCTCTATCCAGATATTGATGAGTGTGAGAACCCAGATACATGCAGTCAGATTTGCATGAACCTGAATGGTGGATTCAAATGTGAGTGCAACGGAGGATATCAAATGGATCCAGTGACTCAGCAATGCAAAGCAATTGGTAAGTACCATGAAAACTGTGTATGATGTTTTATTTGACATTTTAGCAACTCTAGTCATCTACCTTCTCAATTGCTCTTGTCTTTGTTTTGAGTGCTTTTAAGTTAAATCGAACATTAATTTCCAAGTGCACAGCAGTTTGCGTGGGGTACTTTACCAGTGATGACTACAGAATATTGTCATATTGGTGAAGAGGTGGCCTTTGCTGACTGTCTTCTCCCCCCCCCCCAAGCTTTATTGGATTTCATATTCCTACTAGAACATGAGGTTAGAAAAGTACAGCACTGGAACGGGCCTTTCGGCCCGCAATGTCTATGGCCCACATAATGCCAAGATAAGCTGTTCTTGTGTGCCTGCACATGATCCACATCCCGGCATTCTCTGCATATCCAAAAGCCTCTTAAACACCACCATTGGGTCTGCCTCCACCACCAGTGCATACCAGGCATGTACATTTTTTTTTTAAATGCCACGTACTTAAACTTTGCACGTTAAAGCAATGCCCTCTAGTCGTAGACAATTCTACCCTCAAAGGATCTGATTCTCTTCTGAATAATAAGATAACTTATCTTCTTGCATTTGAGGCAGCAGAGGCTATGTAATGTCCTCCAGACGCTGTAGCCAGTTCAATTGTGGCCTTGGTGAGGCCTTCCGCATTCACTTCAGCAGGGTGATGCCATCTGGTTCGACATCCTTAAAAAGGGGCATGCTCCGGGTTGGCGCCAAGCTGAGGCGACTGAGGCCTCGTTAGGGCTGCAAGCTGTTTGTTTGTTGTTATTTCTGCTGCTGTCTGTTTGTTGTCGTTCACCTGACTGAGGTCAGTTGACAGGGCTCACCACGAGGAGGTCAATAACATGAGCCCCAACTTATTTTCATAACTTTAAACTTCTATCAGGTCTCTGCTCAACCACTGATGCCTGGTATATGGAGTTGGTTGGGTCATTCCTTCATCAAAGATCAGCACTTTCAGTGTGTGTACAATAGGGTCAATAAGGTCAAGACTTGTGATGCATTGGATAGGCTAGTGACGTGGTCTTGTTGACCTGTCCTGAGTTTTGTTCATTTTAATCGATCAATTTGTTTGATTTGGCTCCATCTGATGTATCCCACTCTGAATGTAATTCCAGGGACTGTGGCATATTTGTTCTTCACCAGCCGGCATGCTGTCAGAAAACTGACTCTTGATCGGAGTGAGTACACCCAGCTGGTCCCCAGTCTGAAGCACGTTGTGGCACTTGACATGGAGGTGGCCACAAACAAGATCTATTGGGCGGACATGGATCAGAAGAAAATCTTCAGGTGATTATCAGTAGTTTGGGAAATCGGGGTTTGGTTTATTATTGTCACGTGGGGAAACAGCCCCTTTGGCCCATCGAGTCCGTGCCAACCAGAGATCCCAGCATGCTTACACTATCCTACACAAACGGAACACTTTACAATTATGCCAAGCCAATTAGCCTACGAACCTGTACGTCTTTAGAGGAAACTGGAGATCCCGGAGAAAACCCATGCAGGTCACGGGGAGAACGTACAGACAAGCACCTGTAGTCGGGATCGAACCTGGGTCTCTGGCGCTGTAAGGCAGCAACTCTACCACTGCCATGCTGAAGTGTACCCAGATGCAGTGAAAAGATTTTGTTTTTCACCAGTGATTGGCACTTTTGGTAGGCATTACATGGCTGGTGATAACAGCATGATCCTAATATGCTGCCAGGCTGCTGACTGGAGAGATTTGCATTTAGAATTCAGTCACATTTCCCGACGACTTTGTTGATATTTATGGTGCAGTGAATCTATCTTTTGTGTAAATATTTGGATTCAAGTTAGATCTCTAACTCTCTAACTTTTCTCTTTTCTTCCAGTTCCCTAATGGACCAAGCTGAGAACTCTTCTCATCATTCTACAGTGATTGAGACTGAGATTGAAGCACCAGATGGTCTGGCTGTTGACTGGATTCACCAGAACATCTATTGGACAGATTACCGTGCCAGTACTGTCTCTGTGGCTAACACCGCTGGAACAAAAAGAAAAGTCCTCTTCAAAGAAGCAGTTTCAAAGCCCAGGGCCATTGTTGTGGATCCTGTCCATGGGTACGTGCTGTTTTGGAAGTAAAATTCAGCATGAGTTGTATAAAAACAGTTTATATGAATTTATATAAATTGCCAGTGGGGCCCATATTGAGTAGAACATTAATCGTATAGGCTTTGTTGTTTCTAAGATGTATGGTGTATAATTCATTCCAAGGTGGTGCCCAGACCAGCCTACTCTATGCAGGTCACAGAAGTGGTTCTGTAATTACCCCGCTCTTTTAAACTTCTATTCCAACAGCAGCATTTCTTACTTTAGCTATGCTACTCTCGGACTATCTTCAACCAGACTTTATCTTGCACTAAACGTTATTCCCTTTATTCCTATATTTGTACACTGTGGGTGGTTAAATTGTTATCACGTGTAGTCTTTCCGCTGACTGGTTAGCACGCAACAAAAAACTTTTCACTGTCCCTTGCATATGACAAACTAAACTATAATTTGAGGGGGGGGGGGGGGTGCAGAATCAAAGTAAGCTTGGCATAAAGTGGGGCGATGCTTTGATGGCTAGAAAGCACTGAACTAAAGAAAATGGAAATTTGGAAAACCACAGGTGCTGGAAGCTCAGCAATTTGGGATGCAGTGAATGTATTAGCAGTGTGAACATAGAACAGTACAGCGTGGGAACAGGGCCTTCGGCCCACAAAGTGCTGAACATGATACCAAGTTATATTAATCTCTTCTGTCCGGATAGTGACTGAACTAATTGATTCTTTGCCTCCCCCTTAGGTTTCTGTATTGGAGTGATTGGGGCTCCCCTGCCAAGATTGAGAAAGGTGGTTTGAATGGAGTGGATCGTACGTCACTAGTCAGTGAAGGGATTCAATGGCCAAATGGAATCACCCTGGGTGAGTGTTTATATCTTGACTTTGGAGATACAGCGCGGAAACAGGCCTTTCGGTCCACTGACCAGAGATCACCCCGTACACTAACCTACACGGGGGACAATTTTACAACTTGCCTAAGCCAAGTTTTTTTTTGGCAGGGGGGGGGTTTGTGTGTGGTGTGGGAGGAAACTGAAGCACCCAGAGAAACCCCAGGCAATCACGGGAGAACGTACAGACAGCACCCATAGTCAAGATCAAACCCGGGTTTCTGGCATTGTAAGGCAGCCACTTTACCACTGCACCACTGTCCCAAATTAGATTTTTATTATTTTTTGTCTTATCCAAATGGGTTATCATTTTGAGCTAGTCAGTATTGAGGAGAGCTTCCTTGAATGCAGGTCTTCTGCATAGACTCATCTTATTTGATACTGGGTTAATGGGCTTCCACTAACCATGGATCTTCCCCAGTGCTCCATTGGCCTTCACTGGAATATATCCAGTTTTTTGTTTTAAAGTTATGATTGGGAATTGCATGAGAATATGAAAAAGCGTGTTGGGACTGTGTGTGATGGTTCGGTTTTTGTTCCAGATTTGGAGAATCAGAGACTCTATTGGGTAGACTCCAAATTGCACACTTTGTCCAGTATTGGTGTTGCTGGTGACAACAGGAAGACCTTGATCATCTCAGAAGACAAGTTGGCTCATCCCTTTTCCCTGGCTCTATTTGAGGTGAGTGGCTGGGGCACTGCAGTGACACATTCAGCTTGCTGTCAAGATTAAATGGAAAAGTGAGCGAAATCAAGTTGCGGAGGAATCGGCAGGTCAGGCAGCATCTGTGGGGGGGGGGGGGGGAGGAGGAAGGAATGTTCCCATCGCTCCAATACAGTAATCTGAAGGGTCCTAATCCAAAATTTGGTCTGTCCATTCCTAAAACAGATGCTACCTGACTGGCTGAATTCCTCCAGCACTTTGTATTTTACTCAAACCTTCAGTGTCTGCAAGTCCTTGTGTCTCTATTAAAAGGAAAAGTATTTTATTGGGGGGGGAAATCCAGCTCTTGCAAGTGAAACTTTACTGTAACTTCAGAGGGCCAGACTAAAGCTTCTGGTTCTTTCAAACCAAGGATTTATTATATTGCATTGAAAAATATCCTGTTCTTTTACCTGGAGTTTTGAATATCTTTGTACGTTTTCCAGGGCTGAATGCCTTTACTAATGTTTATTTTTGTTTGTAGGATACGGTCTTCTGGACAGACATTGAGCATGAGGCTATTTTCAGTGCCAACCGGCTCACTGGTGGTGACATCCTCACGGTCATTGAGAACCTCGACGGTCCCCAAGACATTGTCCTCTATCACCATCTTCGGCAGCCCAAAGGTTAGTTGCAAATTCAGGAACGTTTAGTTGCAAACTAAACAGAACTACGATTCTTTGGAGGTCCAGTTGCTCTCAATTAAACCTGTTTTGTGGCCAAAAGTCCACAACCCTCTAGCGCCTTAAATCCAAAGACAAGCGCCTGCTGAGTACTATCTGCTGTTTCACTACCCCAATTTCAGTGCTTTTCTTCAACTTTTTTGAAGGCAACCCCATTTTAATCTGTTGCCGTTCCCATGTGAACAAATTATTCAAGCAGTTTGTCTGGATGACTTTATTTACCCTATTTTAATTGTCTGTTGTATTGAATATGCTTTCAACAACTCTTCTTTTCTTCCCCCCCCCCCCCCCCCCCCCCCTCCCCCGAAGGGAGAGGAAATATCTTGAAAGGCCCTTTGTTTTTTGACTAACTATTTGGTTAACATCCTAATCTTATATGGCTCATTACTGACTAATTGTTCCTGTAGCTTTACTATATTAAACTGTAAAAGTGACCGTCTAATTGCTGTTGTCTTGTATGTAATCACTATCTCGTTCCTCCCAGGTATTAACTGGTGTGAGCAGAATGGGCAGGTAAATGGTGGGTGCGAGCACCTCTGCCTTCCAGCACCACAGATCACCTCGCATTCTCCAAAGTACACGTGCGTTTGTCCTGATGGCATGCAACTGGGGTCAGACATGAAGCGCTGTGTTGCAGGTTTGTTAGTTTTTAATCTTTATTGGGTCTATTGTGGTTGGTTGTGTGATGCTGATTATAGTTTAATTGAGGAGCATCAACCCTAACGACTTGCAATTGGAAAGCACCTTTTAATTCTGTTTGTGTGGGGCTGGGGAGGGGGACAGTTCCAAAACATGTGGGCAAAGGTGCTAAATCAAAATGAGTCCATAATTAGGGTGATCAAATTATCATTGGTGGATTTTAAAAGGCCCAGATGAGCTACAAGTGAATGATGTGGAGATGTGGTATGGAAATCTAGCTATCCCTTGGAAGGATAGTTTATCAATAGAGTGGTAGTTTGCATTTGTTAGGGGTGTGATTGAATGATATGTTTACCAATGAATTATCATTCACAATATCTCACTTTCTCCATTTTAAAATGGTGAATGGAGGTTTGATTTTGACAACATACTGACCACTGACATTTTTTTAATTTAGCTGACGTTGTACTCGTCAAGGCGAGCACAGCCCAAACACCGAGTCACCGTGCGATGACCACCACAACAGCCAGCCCCACTGCAGCCAGGAAAGTCACCACCCTCGGCACCAACACTGCTCGCACCAATCCCACCACACGTCCCACAGTCCAGGAAATGCTCACCGCTTCACAGAAAGGTGTGACTCCTGATTACTTTCAAGAATGAATTTTGACTTTATAGTTTGCTTTCGGGCCATTTACTCTTCTTGTTTCCTGCAGCAGTGAAAAGTGAGGTTGCGGCTGATGCAGCTGTTAGAAAACACGGAGGAACGAATGCATTGTGGATTGTTCTACCACTGGGTAAGTTCAGTTCAGACAAGTTGGGGAGGTTAAATTGTAGCTGCAATACGTTTGTGTTGACTCTGACCTTGGAATTATCACAAATGCCAACAATATTGCAAGTGACGTTTGTTTTCGAACTTGATGGCCATGGATGCTGTCGACTTCATATAGGGAGGCTCTATCTAGGATTTGAGTTGAGGGAACAAGATGGTGCGTGTTCTACAAAGTGCTGGAGGAAATTTCTGCTCCAAACTGTAGCGTAGATTTTAGCAACACTCTGTGACCATATACTGACATCTGGGACGGTTGATTGAACTGCTCTTCTGTTCCCCCAGCAATCCTGGCGCTGCTCAGCACTGCTGTGTATTTCATATGGAAAAACTGGAGGCTGAAGAACACCAACAGCATCAACTTTGATAACCCTGTGTACCAGAAGACCACTGAAGATGACGAGGTCCACATCAGCCGAAACCAGGTCGGCTACACCTATCCCACGGTGAGAAACTGCTGCCTGATACTTCCCCCTTTAGTTTGAAGGTCTATAAACTGCATGAAAAGTGAAGAAAAAATATTGGAAGATAAAACTCCCAAGTGCCAAGTGTATATAGGCTATTATTAAAATTCTAAGCATTCACAGAATAAACAATTTCCAGGTGGGCCATTAATGATAGTCTGGGTTGTGACTGACCTAGACTGATGTCAAATGAGTTCAGGGTTGGATTTCTTCTGCACTTATCTGGTGACATATTCTTTAGATGGACAGTGCAGAAACGGATCCTTTGCTGGTCTGCACAGACGCAGTAGGTCAATCACCCCATACACAAATACTATCCTCCACATTAGGGACAATTTACAATTTTTAATTTTTTTACCAACTCCAATTAATCTACATCTTTGGAGTGAGAGGAAACTGGAGCACCCTAGAAACCCCACGTGGCCACAGACAAACCTATAGTCGGGGTCAAACCTGGGTCTCTGGTGCAGTAAGGCAGCAGCCACTGCTGCCCCCACAGGATTTTAAATTACTCTTTTTGCTATTGCATGAAAATAAACAAACGTCTTTCTTTTGCAGAGAGCTGTGGTAAGCTTGGATGACTTTGGTGCTTGATGCAAAGAACCTACTGCAAAGTGCCTCACTGGAGCCATAGAACCCATGGATTGGAATGTCAGCTGTACTGTGCTGCCCATCCTGCACACACTCCTTTAGTTTCTCTACTGCCCTACCCCAAACTCGGCAGAACCACTCCAAATGTATTTTGGGTTTTTTTTTTGCAATCAATGTGCCATTTACTGTGGTTATTTTTAATTATGGTTTTTGTAAAGACCCCGACTTCAGATATTACTTGACTTCCTGAATGCGAAAAACTTTCTTGAGGATTCATGAAGGCGCTTGCTAAAAGTGCCACGTATCTGATGTGATCAGAAATGGACACTGATCATCGTGGGTTAATCTACTGAATGTAAAGAAGGGATTTAAATATGAAGACTGTTACAGAACTAGATTGTACATAACATTAGAGCAAGATTTTGACTAGAGTTGCATGTTTTTGTAAATAACATTGTACAGCCAGGTTTAGTGGGAACGAGCTGGAGTTCTCTTTCCTCAGTCACACATGAAATAACTTGGGGCTGGTCAACAGATGGGCACTGGCCGTTTCCTATATGCTGCTGTTCAAATGATGGCTTTGAGGATTTTGTTTATATTTGGATCAAGTGCAAGTTTATGTACACCTTTGTACATAATCGTATCATTATTGTAAAGAATGCTCACCTTGAGTGTTTGTACAATTCACTCCCAGGGTTGTGTGCAATCCCACATTGACCAGAGAGCATTGGAGGTATCCTTAGGCAATATGTGCCAAGCACTGCTCTAATTCCTGTAATCACAGGACACTGCCAGTGGACCTCCACAACTGGGGCTGACCCTCTGTTTTGAGTTGGTGCCAGCCCCACGTTTGAACCCAGCTCGCTCTTTAATTTGTAAATAACTGTAAATTGTACAAAGATTTTGCAGAAGGAAATGTTTAATAATTTGCAGTGTTGATGTATGTTTAATTATTTATTTATTTCTGTCTTCTGGAGGCGTTTATTGTGAAGCCACTAACTCCATGCAGCTTCCCCAGTGCTATGTGGAGTTGAATCCATGAAGTACTGGGCTGGGTTCAAATCAGTACCTGTCCTAACTTTGTCTTTTCCCGTTTTAAAATGTAAATATTTACAATAGCTGCTTTCTGACAGCACATTTTTGCTAAATGGGTTTGTCTTTCTACTTGTTAAATTTACACTTGCAGAACATATATTTATTTACAAAATAAAAATGTTTAAAAAAAATGAGACTCTAAAGCAGAACCCATTCCACTGAGCCACATCAGGATGTGTTCACGTTGGCAGGCAGCATGGCCCCCAGTTGGTTAAGAAGCGGGGATGGTGAGGAGATTTGTCAAGTTGTGTAACGTGATGGTGCATGCATGTATCTATTGGCACAGGATCCTGCACAGAGCTGGTCTTGTAACTGGCTAAATTGTGACTGCCTTCCATGCACACTTCAGTGTTGTGCTTCTACTATGAATGTTATTCACTACCTATTACCCCCGCTACAAAATTTGAAGGAACCCAGGGGAGTGGTTGTGTGCTTGCAACAAAGTCTGGGTCTCTCTCTCTCTTGCTCTATTGGCAAGGTAGCATGGTGTCCTTGTTAACAAGGCCAAGTGGCTTGCCCTGAATCCTAATGCCCAGGGTGTGCTTAACTTCAAGGTTGTCAAGGTTGTTCATTAACCTACAGGATATATTGGTTAATCTTAAAATTATTTTGTCAATGTTCTGTGCAATACCTTGCTACCTCTGCTGCCATATCACTGTAAATTTGAACATGTTGTGAGACTTTCATTGCAGTTTTTAAACAAGTTAATGGGTATATAAATCTGGAGCTGCTATTGGGTCAATCTTGCTGCAATCTGTTCAACTTAAATGTTGTCTATCTTGCCATAATGTTTCTTGATGCAACTGAACCTTTGTGTAAAGCAAACTGATGAATGTCAGGCTAGATGATCTTGTCTAAATCGCAGCGTACCTTTCTTTTCTTGCATTGTTTTTCCAGCAATCGGATAAATAAAATGATTTCAAAGTTATTGATTTTGCTGCTGTCCTTTGAATTTGTGTTACATTTTCATCTATTTGACTGTTAATTAAATCTTCAACGAGGTTTAGACAGTGTGGAAATGGGGCCCATCAGCCCACGTGGTCCCACACTAAAATTATCCTACACTAGAGACCATTAACAGAAGCCAACCTATCTTGCCCAATAACATTTTGGCTTCCATGTCCACATGTTTCATACCATTCTCACGCAAAGTTATTTACACTTTGTACACTGGATGAAACCAAGTAGTTTGGTGATCAGTGCAAATGCAGTGAAGGAGGGGTGCAATGAAAATCTTACTTGCAGCAGCATCATAGGCACATAGACTCAGATACCACAAAAACAATTACTTAAATGTTACAAGAACAGTGAAAAAGACGGCATTTACAAATGTACAACTAGAAAGCAAGTCCGTGGTAGTGCAAGAGTTGGTCTGTAGTGTTCCATTGCTGGGGTAGGTCGAGGTCGATTCAAGAACCTGCTGGCTCTAGGGAAGAAGCTGATCTGGAACCTGGTGGTGCGAGGACTTAAAGCTTATTGCTAACTCTTGCCTGTCGGTATCAATGAGAAGAGTGCATAGGCCGGACAGTGGGGTTCATTGGTGATAGATACTGTCTTCCTAAGGTAGCGACACAAATATTCTTGTGATGGTTGGAGAGCTGTGCATGTGATGGTGCATCACTCTGCAGCCTTTTGCTATGCCAGGCCATGATCTAACTAGTTGGGATACTTTCCACAGTACATGTGTAAAAGTTTAAGAGTATTTGGTGAAGTGCTGAATCTCTCTAAACTTTTAACTTGTGCACCTTTGTGAATGCATCTTAGTTCTGTGCCCAGGGCAGGCCATCTGTGATATTAATGCCTGCGGTTTGAAAGTGTCCACTGCCAGCCCACTGGTGAAAACTGGCATGAGATTGTTCTCCTGGCCACTATACACACACACAGTTTAAGTAATCAAGTCAAGCACAGCACATATACTGTACATGGTCGCGTCACTCCACAGTTACAACAGGGTTCCATTCTGAAACTAGACTTGAGAAAGACTAGAGGCCCTTTGGCCCATCAAGTCTGCACTGGTTCAATGTTATCCCATTTTCTCATCCACTCCCTACTTAATAGGAGTGTAGGTAGGTCACGATTACCCCGTACACTAGCACTATCCGACACACTTGGGACAATTCACAGAAGCCAATTAGCCTACAAACCTCTACATCTTTGCTTCTTGCATGTGGCGTGCACAGCCTAAAGTTGTTGGACAACTTGTTCTATTTGATCTTCTGTTTGTGCACGTTGAGTTGATTGCATTAGTCGAAACAGGGCGGACCACGTGAAGGTTGCAATCTTCCACCCCTACATCTTTGCAATCTGGGAGGAATCGGGAGCAGCTGGAGAAAACCCACACGGTCACAGGGAGAGCGTACAAACTCTGTACAGACAGCACCGTTAGTCAGGATCGAACCTGCTTCTCTGGCGCTGTAAGACATCAACTCTACCTCTGTGCCACCGCGCCACCCCCTTCCTGAAGTTCTGAAAATGAACAAGGACCTGCTGAGTGGGCAGGCGAGGGAAGTTTTAGCGGAATAGATCGGGTAGATGCCCAGAGTAGGGGAATCGAAAACCAGAGGACACAGTTTCAAGGTGAAGGGGGAAAGATTTCATCGTAGACCAAGGGGTGACTTTTTCACGCAAAGGGTGGTAGGTGTATGGAATGAGCTGCCAGAGGAGGTAGTTGAGGCAGGTATTATCGCAACATATAAGAAACATGGAGAGGGCAGGTTTAGAGGGATATGGCAGGTGAGACTAGTGTAGATGGGAGATATTGGCATGTGTGGGCAAGTTGGGCCAAGGGGCTTGTTTCCAAGCTGTGTGACTCTGACTGCTGGCCAGTCTCACTGGCTCTTTTCACCACTCCTAGCCCTGAATAATGGGAGTCCAGGGGATGGGGAGAGAAGGCACGTGAATGTGCCTTGCTCCCACCAGGTACATGGATAGGATAGGTTTGGAGGGTTAAAGGGCCAACCGCAGGCAGGTAGGTCTAGTGTAGAAGGGGCAGCTCGGTTAGCATAGGCAAGTTGGGCCGAAGAGCCTGTTTCTGTGCTACATGACTGACTAAGATGCCTTCAGGAGCTGGCAAATCCACCCACTGGTCTCCCAAGCACTCACTCTGGGGCATCTATAAGTCAGGAGGCTGTAATCTAGGAAGGACATTCACATGATGTAGATGAATGGTCTATATAACCCTGCCAAACATCAAGGTTTTGCAAGTAATCCAGCGTAAACCAAAACCAGAAATTATCCTGGAGGATTTCAGCTGGTATATTTAATAGGTTTTTGATAACAGCTCTTGCAATTAACTTCAATGGAACAAAGTGATCTTTGTAATATGAGCTTTTGTTCTCGAGGTTATTTCCTGGCTGACTAGTTTCCGCCAGGCAAATGTGATTAGCTGGGGACAATAGATTTGCATGCAAAATTATATCGTGCGAGCAGCTCTACCAATTGCGGCTCTGTCTGTGCGGAGTTTGCATGCTCTCCCTGTGGCCGTGTAGGTTTTCTCCGGGTGCTCCGGTTTCCTTCCACACTCCAACGATGTATAGGTTTGTGGCTTAATTGGCTTCTGTAAATTGTAAATCGTAAATTGTCCCTAGTGTGTAGGATAGTCCTAGTGTATATGGTGATTGCGGGGTGGCACGGACTCGGTGGGCCGAAGGGCCTGTTTCCAAGTTGTATCTCTGAAGTAATAATAGCAATAAAGTACAGTTCCCCTGAAAGTGGCCATGTAGACAGGGTGGTGACAAAGGCATGCAGCAGGCTTGCATTAATTAGTTGTGGCATGGAGAGATCACAAGAGGTGAAGCATCATGTTGCAATTGTACCAAATATTGGTCAGGCAAAACTTAATCAGTACTGACGTGCAGCCTGACCAACATTTGGCACAACTGTAACATGATGCTTTTAGAAGAATGGGATTAATCTTGAGAGGGGACAGAAAGGATTTCACAAGGTTGTTATTGAGACTGGAGGCCATAAGTTTACAGTGAGAGGGGAATGATTCACAGGGGACCTGAAGGGCAACTTTTTCATATGGGCATATGGGCATATGGAATGAGCTGCCAGAGCTAATGTTAGAGGCAGGTAGAATTACAATATTTAAAATACATTTGTACATTTATAGGAAAGATGTGGAGCCAAACGCAGGGCAAATGGGATTAATTTAGATAGGCAAATAAGGCACAAAGCGCTGTAGTAACTCCAGCGGTTCAGGCAGCATCCCTGAAGAATATGGATGGATGACGTTTAAGGTCGGGACCTTTTTTCAGACTCTGTAAACCGGACTCTGTAAACTATTTGTAAACCAGCATCTGCAGTTCCTTGTTTCTTGATCAGATAGGCATCTTGGTTGGCTTAGATGAGTTGAGCTGAGGGGTCTGTTTCCATGCTGTATTAAATCAGCAATTATAATTGAGAAAAAATACAAACAGACTGTTTGAAGATGCAAGTAATTACAGATGCTGGCAGAAGCTTGTACAGAACATAAAGTACTGGAGTAACTCAGTGGGTCAGGCAGCATCTGTGGAAAAATCGACAGCTGATGTTTCATGTCGGGATCCTTTCTCTACCTGATTAAAGTAGGGGGGGGGATGGGGGGGAGAAAGCTGGTAAAGAGGTGGGGGTGGGACACCACTTGGAGAGTGCTAGGTATATACAGGTGTGGAGGTTAGATTTACAGATGGGTGGGCAAAGGCTCGAAATGGAAAGCAGACAAAAGGGTGTCAGACAAAGAGTGAAATAGGAATGAGATGTGAAGCCAGAGGGAGGCGTATAAGGTGGTGCAGCAGTAGAGTTGTGTCTTACAGCGCCAGAGACCCGGGTTCGATCCTGACTGCGGGTGCAGTCTGTACGGAGTTTGTACATTCTCCCCATGGGTTTTCTCCGGGATATCCAGTTTCCTCCCACACCCCAAAGACATTCAGGTTTGTAGGCTAATTGGCTTGGTAACATTTTAAACTGTCCCTAGTGTGTGCATGAGTGTTAGTGTGCAGGGATCACTGGTCGGCATGGACTTGATGGGCCGAAGGGCCTGTTTCCGCGCTTTACACAACTTAACTCTGCACCTTGATCATTGCCTTCCCCCAGAAAAATATTGCACTGGCACTACTGTATGTACATATATATATCTTACTGTTCCATTATTCTGTGTTCGCTCTGAATCTGTATTTGAATCTGAATCTGTATCTCTAAACTAAACTATCCAGGTGTAAGGGGGTGGTGGGTTTTGGGATTGTGGAAGGAAGCAGGGTGGCAAATGAAGGGTCAGACTTGAAACGTCATCTGTCCATTCCCTCCGCAGATGCTGCCTGACCCGCTGAGTTACTCCAGCACTTTGGGTTTTTTTCCCCCCTCAAGATTCCAGCATCGGCAGTCTCTAGTGTCCATTGTAATTACGGATTTGAATGTAGCTACACTTTACAGGTGTTGTGCAACCAGAACTCAAACATTACTGCAATGCAGCCTGACCAACAATTGTAACATGCTGCTGTAGGAAGGATGGGGTTAACCAAGAGAGGGTACGGAAATGATTCAGAGTGTTGTTGCCAGGACGAGAGGGTTTGAGTTATAAGGAGACATTGTGTAGTTGGACTTTGGAAACGAAATAGTGAAGAAAATAAAAACACCTCTAGAGTGAACCAAAAAGTATCCATGTAAATTCGAGTTCTTTTTATAACACATCACATCACAGATAAATGACTGTCAACCAGAGACTTTCACTCTCTCAACTTCTCTCTCCTTCCACTGGCAGGGCAAAACTTTGCTCCATGTTTCCCATTCATATTCCTGTAGTTCTGCGGTCGAACTGGAGAAGAATCCAAATGTCTCCAAATTTGACTGCTCTGTCATTGAGTGTCTTGTCCTAGTGATCACTAACTCTGATTAGAGGTAGTGAGGGAAAACATAGAACATAGGTGCAGGAGTAGGCCATTCAGCCCTTCGAGCCAGCACCACCATTCAATATCATCATGGCTGATCATCCAAAATCAGTATGCCCCGTTCCTGCTTTCCCCTGATCCCGTTAGCCCCAAGAGCTATATAGAAACATAGAAATTAGGTGCAGGAGTAGGCCATTCGGCCCTTCGAGCCTGCACCGCCATTCAATATGATCATGGTTGATCATCCAACTCAGTATCCCGTACCTGCCTTCTCTCCATACCCTCTGATCCCCTTAGCCACAAAGGCCACATCTAACTCCCTCTTAAATATAGCCAATGAACTGGCCTCGACTACCCTCTGCGGCAGAGAGTTCCAGAGATTCACCACTCTGTGTGAAAAAAGTTCTTCTCATCTTGGTTTTAAAGGATTTCCCCCTTATCCTTAAGCTGTGACCCCTTGTCCTGGACTTCCCCAACATTGGGAGCAATCGTCCTGCATCTAGCCTGTCCAACCCCTTAAGAATTTTGTAAGTTTCTATAAGATCCCCTCTCAATCTCCTAAATTCTAGAGAGTATAAACCAAGTCTATCCAGTCTTTCTTCATAAGACAGTCCTGACAGCCCAGGAATCAGTCTGGTGAACCTTCTCTGCACTCCCTCTATGGCAATAATGTCCTTCCTCAGACTTGGAGACCAAAACTGTACGCAATACTCCAGGTGTGGTCTCACCAAGACCCTGTACAACTGCAGTAGAACCTCCCTGCTCCTATACTCAAATCCTTTTGCTATGAAAGCTAACATACCATTCGCTTTCTCTTCACTGTCTATCTAACGCTCTCTTGAAAACAACCAGTGAATTGGCCTCCACTGCCTTCTGTGGCAGAAAATTCCACAGATTCACAACACCATGGGTGAAGTAAATGAAAAAGTCTGGAAATTGTGATCAAACCTTGGAACCTTGAGCCTAAAAGTCCCAGGAAAGTTAAGTTTCATTTATTATTGTCACGTGTACTGAGGTACAGCAAAAAATGTTTAATTGTGTGCTATCCAGTCAGCAGACAGACTATACATGATTACAATCAAGCGGTCTTCAGTGTAGAGATACAGGATCTAGGGAATAACATTTAGTGCAGGATAAAGTCCAATAAAATCTGCTTAAAGATAGTCGGACAGACTTCAATAAGGTAGATAAGGTGATAGGATGGTTCAGTTGCCTGATAAAGGGTAGGAAGAAATGGTCCCTGAATCTGGTCATGTGCATGTTACAATTCGATAGAACTGTATTTATCCCAGGAGGGATATTGATCTGCCAGCAGTCATAAAAACTCAAGATCCATGAGACGTGAAATTAAAGTAACGAGTGGAAATGATTGGGGATATCCAAAGATTGGGGGGGGGGGGGGGGAGTAGTCAGTCCTTCCAATAAGGGCGGCACGGTGGCTATGGGTACTTGTCTATACGGAGTTCGTATGTTCTCCCCGTGACCTGTGTGGGTTTACTCTGAGATGTTCGGTTTTCTTCCACAGCCCAAAGTTGTATTGGCTTGGTATAAATGTAAAAAAAATGTGTGTAGGTTGGTGTTAATGTGCGGGCATCGCTGGTCGGTAACGAAGGGCCTGTTTCCACGCTGTATCTCTAAACTAAACTAAACTAAACTAAACTAAACTAAACTAAACTAAACTAAAGAGGGAGTTAGATGTGGCCCTTGTGGCTAAGGGGATCAGGGGGTATGGAGGGAAGGCTGGTACGGGATACTGAGTTGGATGATCAGCCATGATCATATTGAATGGCGATGCAGGCTCGAAGGGCCGAATGGCCTACTCCTGCACCTAATTTCTATGTTTCTATGTAAACTAAACACCAAGGAAACTAGTACCCAGGGGCAATGTTCTCCTATTTCTCCAGTGCGTTCCCATGCCTCCTCCAATGTACATTATTGGCCAATTGAGGTTACACCAGTTTACCCTCAGTCTTTCTGCCTTGGGAAACCACGGGACAAAAGTTACAAACTAGGATTTTCAGTGAATCACAGGGAGATCGCTGAGCAATATATTAAAATAGATAAATTGCCACCCCCATTTAATGTGTAGGTGACTGATAATCTTGTAGGAAATAAAAAATAAAATTTTGAGTTACTTGGCAGCTGTTACAATAACTATCAAATTATAAGTTGGAGAGGGTGCAGCAGAGATTCACCAGGAGGTTATCCGGGCTTGTGGGCTTGAGGAAGAGGAGGTAGTTGGAAAAGCTGGGACTTTTTCCTTGGAATGTAGGGGGCCGAGGGGTGACCTTATAGAGGTGTACAAGATCATGAGGGACCTGGATAAAGTGGGTGCTCACAGTATTTTGCTCAGGGTAGAGTGTAAAATTAGAGGGCACAGGCTTCAGGTGAGAGGGGAGAGATTTAACATAGAGCACAGAGATGGCCCTTCGGCCCACATTGTTTGCACCAATTATGATGCCATTAAGCTTATATTACCTGTTTGTACATGATCCATATCAAAATAGCTCAGATATAAACCATGCATAGACACAATCAGTTCAAACTCAAGTATAATAGGTAGAGCAAAGGGGGTCGTACAGAGTGCAGAATACTGTATAGTTCTCAGCATCGTAGCGCATCAGGGAGTGAATGATTTGTAACTGAGGACCCATGTGCTCTGTGGGGTAGAGGTGAATCTTTCAGTAGTGAAGGAAGGAACTGCAGATGCTGGTTTAAATCGAAGATAGACACAAAATGCTGGAGTAACTCAGCGGGACAGGCAGCATCTCTGGAGAGAAGGGATGGGCGACATTTCGGGTCGAGACCCTTCTTCAGATCAGTCTGAATTGGACAGTACCATGGTTTATGTGTTCAAGAAGGAACTGCAGATGCTGGGAAATCGAAGGTAGACAAAATTGCTGGAGAAACTCAGCGGGTGCGGCAGCATCTATGGAGCGAAGGAAATAGGCAACCATGGTTTATGCAAGGACTGTTCAGAATGCCTGATAACAGAGGGGAAGAAGCTGTTCCTGAGTCTGGTGGTGCGCACTTGTATTTTCTGCCAGGTGGGAGCAGGGAGAAGGAGCGAAAGACTGTGCTGGAGAGTTTAGTTGAGTTTAGCAATACAGCGCGGAAACAGGCCCTTCAGCCCACCGAGTCCACATCTCCATTGTACCATTCATTCACTGTCGCTGGTCTCTTGTGCCAGAGATTCTGGCGTTTGTGCCATTGTTTTGAACGCTGGTTGGCATAGATCCACCTAACCTTTGAAGGATCTCTCAAGCACTTGTCAACAGAATGTTAGAATTCCACAGCCTTTAGCATGCTGGTGTGGGATATTTCAGAAGACCCAGGAATATAAACAGCAAGCTACTGGCAGGTTTCAAACAGCAATGCGTACTGATAGATTTGTGTCGAGATTTGCTGTGCGAGATCAGTTTTGGGGGGGGGGGGGGGGTTTCTGGAACATTAGGGCTCAGTCTTTGGTTGGTGAACTGGTTTTGAGCCACAACTTCCCCACTGCCATCCAATGTGGTTCTTCTTCTTCTTGCGTATGACGTGCACAGCCTAAAGTTGCAGGACAACTTGTTCTTATTTGATCTTATTTGATTGTGCACACCGGGTTGATTGCATTCGTCGAAACAGTGAAGGTTGCAAACTTCCACCCCATGCAATGTGGTTGACCTGCCCTCCAGCTCCTCACACCTGGAAGGGCATCACGGTGGCGCAGTGGTAGAGTTGCTGCCATATAGCTCCAGAGGCCTGGGTTCGATCCTGACTTCGGGTGCTTATCTGTACGGAGTTTGTATGTTCTCCCCGTGACCTGCGTGGGTTTTCTCTGGCAGTGTGGTGCAGGTTTGTAGGTTAATTGGCTTGGTATAATTGTAAATTGTCCCCAGTGTGTAGGGGATCAGTGCGGACTCGATGGGCCGAAGGGCCTGTTTCCATGCTATATCTCTAAACTAAACTGAACTAAACTAAGCTAAACTAAACTCAACTAAATTAAATTAAACCCCTGCCTCAAATTCTACATGTTTTGTAGACCTTTAGCCAGCAGAAACCCATCAGTCACACTCCTACTTATTTTAGTTTAGAGATGCAGCGCGGAAACAGGCCATTGGGCCCACCGAGACCGTGCTAACCAGTGATCCCCGCACACATACACTATCCCACACACACTAGGGGACAATTTACAATGATACCAAGCCAATATGCCTACAAACCTGCATGTCTTTAGAGTGTGGGAGGAAACCGGGGATCTCGTGGAAAAGCCACGCTGGTCACGGGGAGAACGTGCAAACTCCGTGCAGACAGCACCCATAGTCAGGACTGAACCCGGGACCCTGGTGCTGTGAGGCAACAACTCTACCACTGTGCCACTGTGGAGTAGGCAGATGTGATATTGGTGTTTAAGAGGCTTAGAGAAAGGTACGTGGATGTACAGGGAAATGGCGGGATATGGATCACATGGAAACAGGTGTAATCTTGGTATAATGTTCAGCACAGACATTGTGGGCCGAATGGCCTGTTCCTGAGCTATACTGTTCTATGTTCTAAAGCTTTTGCAACTGACGAGCGGGCATGAACCGTTTCCATGGTTACATGGGTTAAGGCCTATTCATTAGTAGTATAATCAACACACTGGCATCTAAACCATTAATCTTCCAAAGGTATTCTTAGCTGTAACAGAGACTTAATCAACTATAATTATTTGACTATTTACTGTGCATCTAATACCCAACTATTAAATAACTGGCTTGTGTTACTGAAACTATCCTTTCTGTGATATAACTCAGGAGGGAGTTTAGCTTCATAAAGGTGTCATTGGTTTGGACAATTGTTGAGGAAAGACTTGGATAAAGTGGCCAAATGTTTTACAATCCCTCCCTTTGACCCCCTTAAAAACAGACACGTTGGAAGTAGGAGAGGGAGTGGGCAAAGTAAGGAGACAAAGTGTGGTAGGAAGCAACTGCAGATGCTGGTTTACACCGAAGATGGACTCAAAATGGTGGAGAAACTCAGCGGGACAGGCAGCATCTCTGGAGAGAAGGGATGGGCGACATTTCGGGTCGAGACCCTTCTTCAGATCAGTCTGAATTGGACAGTACCATGGTTTACGTGTTCAAGAAGGAACTGCAGATGCTGGGAAATTGAAGGTAGACAAAATTGCTGGAGAAACTCAGCGGGTGCGGCAGCATCTATGGAGCGAAGGAAATAGGCAACCATGGTTTATGCAAGGACTGTTCAGAATGGACTCAAAATGGTGGAGTAACTCAGCGGGACAGGCAGCATCTCTGGAGACCATGGATAGGTTGGGACCCTTCTTCAACTGTCGCTAGGAGAAAGGTTCATGGGAGTAGGCCATTCAGCCCCTCAAGCCTATCCCACCCCAAGGTGGCAAGATCTGACCCTTTGCCACATCTACTAATCTTCATATGAGTGCAGCGAAAAGTTGTGCAACTTTTCACAACTCAAGGCCTGCTTTCTCTGTCAGAGCTGACTTCTGCAAAACTAGTAATAAAGGCAGCAAATGTGGACACACTCAGGAAGCCAGGCTTCATTCTGTGTTGTGGAGCAGGTCTGACCCAACACTAACATCTGTAAGTTTGCGGATGACACAAAGCTGGGTGGCAGTGTGAGCTGTGAGGAGGATGCTATGAGGATGCAGGGTGACTTGGATAGGTTGAGTGAGTGGGAAGAAGCATGGCAGATGCAGTATAATGTGGATAGATAAATAGAGGTCATAGAAATTAGGTGCAGGAGTAGGCCATTCGGCCCTTTATTATGCACCGCCATTCATATATGATCATGGGAGATCATCCAACTCAGTATCCCGTACCTGCCTTCTCTCCATACCCCCTGATCCCCTTAGCCACAAGGGCCACATCTAACTCCCTCTTAAATATAGCCAATGAACTGGCCTCAACTACCCTCTGTGGCAGAGAGTTCCAGAGATTCACCACTCTCTGTGTGAAAAAAGTTCTTCTGAGGAGGTTTGAAAGGATTTCCCCTTATCCTTAAGCTGTGACCCCTTGTCCTGGACTTCCCTAACATCGGGAACAATCTTCCTACATCTAGCCTGTCCAACCCCTTAAGAATTTTGTAAGTTTCTATAAGATCCCCTCTCAATCTCCTAAATGCTAGAGAGTATAAACCAAGTCTATCCAGTCTTTCTTCATAAGACAGTCCTGACATCCCAGGAATCAGTCTGGTGAACCGTCTCTGCACTCCCTCTATGGCAATAATGTCTTTCCTCAGATTTGGAGACCAAAACTGTACGCAATACTCCAGGTGTGGTCTCACCAAGACCCTGTACCACTGCAGTAGAACCTCCCTGCTCCTATACTCAAATCCTTTTGCAATGAAAGCTAACATACCATTCACTTTCTTTACTGCCTGCTGCACCTGCATGCCTACCTTCAATGACTGGTGTACCATGACACCCAGGTCTCGCTGCATCTCCCCCTTTCCCAATCGGCCACCATTTAGATAATAGTCTGCTTTCCCATTTTTGCCACCAAAATGGATAACCTCACATTTATCCACATTATACTGCATCTGCCAAACATGTGAGGTCATTCACTTTGGTGGCATGAAGCAGATTATTATCTGATGGATGTCATATTAGGAGAAGGGGAGGTGCAACAAGACATTTCTCCATCTATGACTCCATCTACACTTCACGCTGCCTCAGAAAAGTAGACAACATCATCAAAGACTTGTCCCACCACAGTCATTCCTTCTCCTCACCCCCATCATGTACAGAAGTTTGAAAGAGCACACCACCAGAGTCAGGAACAGCTCTGTTTATCAGGCTTCTGAACGGTCCTTCCATAAGCTAGGGTACTGTCCGATTTACCTCTACCTCAATGCAGACATTAGACGTTGTCTCTGGAGCTGATATACTACAATACTAAGAACTATATTCTGCACACTGTATCTTGCCCTTTGCTCTATCCATTATACTTGAGTTTGAACTGATCGGCATATCTGATCTGCTTGGATAGTTTGCAAAACAAAGCTTTTCACAGTACCTCAGTACAGGTGACGATAATAAACCTAAACATTCACACTTCCAGAACACAGCGCTCTTAATAAATGGTGGCTGATCTCACTGTGCAAGCTTCACTGATCCACAGTCATAGTGGATGTTACCAGTGGTCGGGAGATCAGAAATTCCTTCCATGTAGCAGTTGAGTGAGATGGGAACAGGCGCACTGTGTTATTCGCAGTGTAACAGCAAAAGCCAGATTATATTGTCTCCCCTGTGTTTCTTTCGGTTTAGCCTTAGAGAGATATATCGCATGGAAAGGCCCTTCGGCCCACTGAGTCCACGTTGAACAGCGATCACCTGTTCACACTACATCTATGCTATCCCACTTTCTCATCCACTCCCTCCACACTAGGGGGCAATTTACAGAGGGTCAATTAACCTACAAACCCGCGCGTCTTTGGGACGTGTGGGAGGAAACCGGAGCACCCACGCGGTCACGGGGAGAACGTGCAAACTCCATACAGACAGCACCCGTGGTCAGGATCGAACCCGGGTCTCTGGCGCTGTGAGGCTGCAACTCTACCAGCTGTGCCAGCCACAATGGGTGCGGGTGGGGGATAAAAGGTAAATGGGGGTCTCGGGGAATTGAGATGAGTGCAGAGAGGAGGGAGAAGGAGCAGGGTGTTGGGGGGGGGGTTGCTGCAGAAACGGGGCGGACACAGAGGTGCTGCCTGCAAAGCTGACTAACTTTGGAGATCGTGGCTTTTTACTGAGCCCAGTAGGTGTGCCAGGCCCAGTGGGTATCAGGGACATCTAACCCCAACCACCACACCCCTTCCTCTCGCCCCGAGGGGATAATGGAATCACATCACCCCAGCAGCGTGTAGGACCACACTTGGAGCACTGTGAGCAGTGCCAGTCGCCTAGCTCTGGGTAGGATGTCAGGAGACTCTAGCATTGACCTTGCCAGAGTCTCTGGGAACTGTCTCGCTGTGATCCTCCACAGCCAAACGCCTGTTGCCCAGCAACCCCCGAGCCCCGGGCCTGCTTTGCTTCACGGCTCAACGGAGAAGAATTCATTTTCTGGTTTGGTTCTTCAAAGGGCAGTGGGACAGGGCTGGGGTCTGGGGGGGGGGGGGGGGGGAGGAGGGGGTGGGCTTAGCGGAGGGAGGGTCCACCACGGCTGTGAGAGAGGGAAGGAAGATACAGAGTGCCGGAGTAACCACGTTTAGTTTCAAAGCTCTGAACTACAACAGTATAATTAGTATTGCACTCATTCTTTGTAAGAACCTTAAGGGAATGGAATAAACGAGACAACAATATAATCACTAGACAGTTTTAAGGGGGCACGAACAAGCACGTTAGTGTGCACAACACATCTAAGTTGGCGATATGCAGAGTAAGGTCCTGCCGACTACAAATAGATAGATAGATAGATAGATAGATAGATAGATAGATAGATAGATAGATAGATAGATAGATAGATAGATAGATACATAGGAACATAGAAATTAGGTGCAGGAGTAGGCCATTCGGCCCTTCGAGCCTGCACCGCCATTCAATATGATCATGGCTGATCATCCAACTCAGTATCCCGTACCTGCCTTCTCTCCATACCCCCTAATCCCCTTAGCCACAAGGGCCACATCTAACTCCCTCTTAAATATAGCCAATGAACTGGCCTCAACTACCCTCTGTGGCAGAGAGTTCCAGAGATTCACCACTCTCTGTGTGAAAAAAGTTCTTCTCATCTCAGTTTTAAAGGATTTCCCCCCTTATCCTTAAGCTGTGACCCCTTGTCCTGGACTTCCCTAACATCGGGAACAATCTTCTTGCATCTAGCCTGTCCAACCCCTTAAGAATTTTGTAAGTTTCTATAAGATCCCCTCTCAATCTCCTAAATTCTAGAGAGTATAAACCAAGTCTATCCAGTCTTTCTTCATAAGACAGTCCTGACATCCCAGGAATCAGTCTGATAGATAGATAGATAGATAGATAGATAGATAGATAGATAGATAGATAGATAGATAGATAGATAGATAGATAGATAGATAGATAGATAGATAGATCCTTTATTGTCATTCAGACCTTTCGGTCTGAACGAAATTATGTTGCCTGCAGTCATACACAAAATTAATAATAACAAAACATACAATAAACACAAATTAAACATCCACCACAGTGAGTTCACCAAGCACATCCTCACTGTGATGGAGGCAAAGTCAATGCAGAAGATTCAGAAGATATAAGTGTTTATTTATTGAGTATGTATGTGTGCATGTGTATATATACACACTGAACTTTTTTTTCTCCCGTAATGTACCATGTTTAATTATTGTGTTGTGCTGCAGCAAGTAAGAATTTCATTGTTCTATCTGGGACACATGACAATAAAACACTCTTGTCTCTTGTTCCTTGTATGTGAATATACCTGGCCAAATAACTTTAAGAAGGAACTGCAGATGCAGGACAAAAATGCTCATTTTTCTTAGAAGGAAATTTCCTTCGCTCCATAGATGCTGCCTCACCCGCTGAGTTTCTCCAGCATTTTGTCTACCTTGGCCAATAAACTTATTCATTCATTCATTCATTCATTCATACATTCAATCATTCATTCAATCATTGTTTAGTTTAGAGATACAGTGCGGAAACAAGCCCTTTGGCCCACTGAGTCCACGCCGACCCTGCACACTAACCCTACGCACACTAGGGACAATTTTACACAGACCAAGCCAATTAACCTTCAAACCTGTACGTCTTTGCAGTGTGGGAGGAAACCGAAGATCTCGGAGAAAACCCACGCAGGTCACAGGGAGAACGTACACACTCCGTGTTTGAACCCGGGTCTCTGGCGCTGTAAATAAGGCAGTAACTCTACCGCTGCGCCACCGTGCTGTAACCCAGCAACCCCCATCACAATGCCTTCAATATAAAATTATAATCCCTGTTGACAAATCCAAATCCCACCCCCATCCCCATCTCCTGCAACCGTCTGAGATCGCATAACCGACTGATTAACTATCGGTTATTCAGTGGGAGGAGAGGGGAGGGGGGGGGGGGGTGAGAGGGGGGAGAGGAGAGAGAAAGGGAGAGGAGAGGAGAGAAAGGGAGAGGAGAGGAGAGAGAGGAGAGGAGAGGAGAGGAGGAGAGGAGAGGAGAGGAGGAGAGGGAGGGAGAGGAGAGGAGAGGAGAGGAGAGGAGAAGAGAGGAGGGGAGAGAAGAGGAGAGGAGAGGAGAGGAGAGGAGAGGAGAGGAAGGAAGAGGGGAGGAGAGGAAAGAGGAGAGGAGAGGAGAGGAATTAAGATGGGAGGAAGGAGAGGAGAGGAGAGGAGAGGAGAGGAGAGGAGAGGAGAGAGGGGAGGGAGGGGAGAGGAGAGGGGGAGGAGAGAGAGGAGGAGAGGAGAGGAGGAGGAGAGGAGGAGAGAGGAGAAGAGAGGGGAGGAGATGGGAGGGGAGGAGAGCAGAGGAGAGGAGAGGAAAGGGGAGAGGAGAGGAGAGAGGAGGAGAGGAGAGAGGGGAGAGGGGAGAGGGGAGGGAGAGCGAGGCTGGACCTAACTCTCCAGGAAAACAGTTCAGCTTCAGAGGAGAGGAGAGGAGAGCGGAGAGGAGAGGAGAGAGAGGAGAGGAGAGGGGAGGAGAGGAGAGGAGAGGAGAGGGGAGGAGAGGAGAGGAGAGGAGAAGAGAGAGTCTTTCTCCCTTCTCTCTCTGTCCTTGGAGAGAGAGGCGGTGGAAAGGAGGGAGAGAGAGAGGAGGAGAGGAGAGGGTGAATGCATTTTGTTGAGAGGAGAGGACTGGAAAGGAGGACAGATGACAATTAAATTTAGAGGAGATTGGAGAGGAGAGGGGAGAGGAGGAGAGAGGAGAGGAGGAGAGGAGAGGAGATGAGAGAGGAGAGGAGAGGAGAGGGGAGGGGAGAGGAGAGGAGAGGAGAGGAGAGGAGGGGAGGAGAAGCGAGGAGAAGCGAGGAGAGGAGGCGAGAAGCGAGGAGTGTAGTGTAGTGTAGAGAGAGGAGAGGGGAGAGGGAGCTCCATACCTCTCAGTGAGGTAGTTGAGTTGGGTACTACAAGTCCACCACCAATTTTTCAGCACTCTTGGTTCCAGATCCTTTCTGGATTAGTGTGTAGGAAAGAACTGCAGATGCTGGTTTAAATCGAAAGTAGACACAAAATGCTGGAGTAACTCAGCGGGACAGGCAGCATCTCTGGAGAGAAGGAATGGGTGTGAAGAAGGTTCTGAACCAGAAATGTTACATCTTTTCTCTCCAGTGATGCTGCGTGTCCCGCTGAGTTACTCCAGCATTTCAGGTGTACCTTCCTTTCTGGGTTATCCGTTTTGCCGGACCAACCAAGGACACGGGCTCCGAGGGGAATGCAACGGTACCGGAATAGTCCACCTCGGCCTCCGAAGTCGTGTGTGGGAACGGATTTGCCTGCTGGGCGTCGGGGTCAAACACGCAGATCGGCCGCGGAAGTCCCAATGAGGTCAAGATCGGGTGCCTCTCCCGGCCTCGGTGCCACATTCTCGGGGAGATTTTTGTAGGGGATTTCAAGGAGATAGGATTTCAAGTACGCTCTCTTAATTTTGTCCGGATTAAAGGAGGTGCCGGGTCATCAATAGACAATATACAAAAGGTGCAGGAGTAGGCCATTTGGCCCTTCGAGCCAGCACCGCCATTCAATGTGATCATGGCTGATCATCCCCAATCAGTACCCCATTCCTGCCTTCTCCCCATATCCCCTGGCTCCACTATTTTTAAGAGCCCTAACTTGAAAGCATCCAGAGAACATGCCCCCACCGCCCTCTGAGGCAGAGAATTCCACAGACTCACCACTCTCTGTGAGAAAAAGTGTTTCCTTGTCTCCGTTCTAAATGACTTACTCCTTATTCTTAAACTGTGTGGCCCCTGGTTCTGGACTCCCCCAACATCGGGAACATGTTTCCTGCCTCTAGTGTGTCCAAACCCTTAACAATCTTATATGTTTTATATGTTTCAATGAGATATTGGCCAACCTTCAATATGTTTTAGTTGCCGAAAAATCAGTGGTGGATCTATATAACAACTTTTAAAAGACAATTGGATACATTGATAGGAAAAGTTTAGAGGACTATGGGCCAAACGCAGGCAGATGGGGTTAGTGTCTTGGTCTGCAGGGGCAAGTTGGGCCAAAGGGCTTGTTTCTGTGGTGTATGACTCTGTGACTGTCAGTTAAATTCCCAGTGTTTGGAATTTCTTCTCAAAATCCCCCTGAGTTGTAATGGGAACAGCTGCTCTCAGAGCTCCAGCTGTCTGTGTGGAGTTTCCCCAATGAGAGATTAACGACTGTAAATGGGATTCGGTGAAGGATTGATGTAAATGGATGCTTGGAGGTTGGCATGGACACAGTGGGCCGAAAGGGCCTGCTTCTTTATCCGATCAATCTATAACCTACGAGAGCCACACATCAGGGAAACTGGTACTTCAGCCCTTCTTGCCCACGCCGACCAACATGCCCCATCTACACTAGTCCCACCTGCTGCCGGTTGGCCAATATCTCTTTCAACCTTGTGTAGTAATGCCTCTGTCCCACTTAGGAAACCTGAACGGAAACCTCTGGAGACTTTGCGCCCCACTCAAGGTTTCCGTGCGTTTCCCGGAGGTTGCAGGTGGTTGCCGGAGGTTGCAGGTAGTGGAAGCAGGTAGGGAGACTGACAAAAACCTACGGGGACCGCACGGAAACCTTGGGTGGGGCGCAAAGTCTCCAGAGGTTTCCGTTCAGGTTTCCTAAGTGGGACAGGGGTATTGCTGCTTTACACTGAAGGTAGACACAGAAAGCTACTGTAGTGGGTCAGGCAGCATCTCTGGAAAAAAGGAATCAGCGACGTTTCGGTTCGAGACCCTTCTTTACACTCATCTTCAGTCTGAAGAAGGGTCTCGACCCGAAACATCACCTGTTCCCTTTCTCCAGAGATGCTTCCAGCATTTTGTGTCTTTCTTGGGTCACAGCTTAAGGATAAGGGGGAAATCCTTTAAAACCGAGATGAGAAGAACGTTTTTTCACACAGAGTGGTGAATCTCTGGAACTCTCTGCCACAGAGGGTAGTCGAGGCCAGTTCATTGGCTATATTTAAGAGGGAGTTAGATGTTGCACTTGTGGCCAAAGGGATCAGAGGGTATGGAGAGAAGGCAGGTACGGGATACTGAGTTGGATGATTCGCCATGATCATATTGAATGGCGGTGCAGGCTCGAAGGGCCGAATGTCCTACTCCTGCACCTAATTTCTATGTTTCTATGTTTCTTCCCTCTAACCCTTTCCAGTCCATGTACCTGTCCAAGAGAGACCAGGGCCCAGATAGTGGTGATTTAGACGGGCTGAATGGCCTGCTCTGTGCTGTAAATTCCTTGGTTGAACCTGTGCCATTGAGTGTTGGACATGGCAGCCACTTGGTGATCCCAGCTCTCGGTCCAAGCGTCTTCACACCGTGGAGCTCTGCTCCCTCTGCTGGTCACTCACAGAACAGCCAACCGTACTGGAGAAACAAGAAATATCACATGCCAACTTGTCCCAACCTGTCGGGCAATTATAACTGAGGACCTCACCCCTCAGCCCACCCTCCCCTCCCTTACAACTCTCACACACTTCAATGGCAATTGCCCATATGCTGAATGGCAGCTATATTGAAATAAAGCACGAACAAGGACTGATTCATTTTTGCTGTATTGCAATATGTGGATTACAAAACTCTTGATAGATATTTCTGTAAAAAGGATAATACAAAGACACCGAGGAGTAGATCTGGTCTTGATGTTCGGCAGGAAACATTGATAGCACAACTGCTCACTAGTAGGGGATAGAACACAGCATCAGCAGAGGAGTGTGTGCCTGTAAATATTAGCAGAGTAACCTACACACGGATACAGCCACTGCGCTGGTTTATATATCAGGGATCGTGCCGGGCACCGTGTATAATCTGGGGCAACTCAGTGCACAGATCCCAGTCCTGACCCTCCTCACGCCCGCTTACAGCAAAACAAAAGGGGGTGCTTTTAATTTAAGCCTCTTGCACTCTAATAACCAAGGGGTGAATGGGGCTCACAAACTGGCTCTGCAGTTCTAACCCTCAAAACGCAAGAGAATTTTGATTCCAACCTCGTGTCATTGTGGTGCAGCGATAGAGTTGCTGCCTCACAGCGCCAGAGACCCGGGTTTGATCCTGACTACGGGTGCTGCCTGCATGGAGTCTGTCCGTTCCTTCTCGTGACCGTGTGGGTTTTCCCCGGGTGCTCCGGTTTCCTCCCACACTCCAAAGACGTACAGGTTAATTGGCTTGGTGAAATTGTAAATTGTCCTTAGTGTGTGTAGGATCGTGCTATTGTACGGGGATCGCTGGTCGGCACGGACTCAGTGGGCCGAAGGGCCTGTTTCCGTGCTGTATCTCTAAGCTAAACTGTAGATAGACACAAAATGCTGGAGTAACTCAGCGGGACCGGCAGCATCTTTGGAGAGAAGGAATGGGTGACGTCTTGGGTCGAGACCCTTCTTCAGACTGGTGAATGGGTGACATTTCGGGTTGGGAACCTTCTTCAAACTTAACCTCACCTTCAAATATCTCCATAGCACGGAGATGAGGAGTGGGTGTGGGACCTTCCCTCCTGCCACAAACACACACTGAAGGGTCTGATCTAGAGATGTTATTTCTTCCTCCCCCCCTCCCTTATCTGCATGTCCTTCCTGGTTCCTGGCTGAGGGGCCTGGGCATATCCAAGTTAGCTCATCCTCCTGAACTCAGCAACCCAAGAGCTTTCATGGAGATGCAAGTAACTGCAGATGCTGGAAGCCTGAGCAAAACACAACGTGCTTGAGAACGTCAGCGGGTCAGGCAGCATCTGTGGAAGGAATGGACAAGCGAGGCTGAAGAAAGGTCTCAACCCAAAACATCACCTGTCTACTTCATTCCATGGAAACCTGGGTAGAGTCTCTTGCCCAGAGTAGGGGAATCGAGAATCACAGGACATAGGTCCAAGATAAGGGGGTGGGAGGGTTAGATTTAATAGGAATCTGAGGGGTAACTTTTTCATGCAGAGAGTGGTGGGTGTATGGAATGAGCTGCTGGAGGAGGTAGTTGAGGCAGGGACTGCTGCAAGGTTTAAGAAACGATTAGATATGTACATGGATCAGACAGGGATACGGGCCAAACACAGCCAGGTGGGGCTAGAGTAGATGGGACATGTTGGTCGGAGTGGGCAAGTTGGGCCGAAGGGTCTGTTTCCACTCTGTATGACTCCACAACTCTATGGGAAGTTGGGTAGATGGAAGCAGAGGGAGGGAAGGTGAAAGGAGGAAGAGGAGAGAGGGGCAAACTGACGATAGAAACAGTAAAGATAGACTCAAAATACTGGAGCAACTCAGCAGGACAGGCAGTATGGAATGGACGGAGAGAAGGAATGGGTGACGTTTTGGGTCAAGACCCTTCTTTAGTAAAAAATTATCTTGCTTTGCTCAAGATTCCAGCATCTGCAGTCTCTTGTGTCCCTGTCTAAGAGTCTACAGAGGGAGGATATCAGAGGGAAGTTTAGAGTCTGTGTTACTCTACACTCCACACTAAGGCCCACCTGTACATCTCAGTGTTGGATCCACAGGTGCTGGGCCCATTGTTTGCCCCTGAGAGGGAGAGAGGGAGAGTGGGAGAGAGAGTCAATGCAATAGACAATAGACGATAGACAATAGATAAAAGTACAGGCCGACTGATGTATCTGGACAGGAAGGTCTGGCTGGAATTCTCTGACTGACTGCTGGCGTGAGGAGAGGCCTTGGACCAGAGGCAAATCCGAATCTGGACATCTTGAGAAACCAGGCAAGATGGACAAACCAACTGAGAATGGAGGAAGGAAGGGAGGAAGGGAGGTTGGGGAGATGGAGGTGGAGGGAGGGAATGTGAAAGGGGGAAGGAGAGAGAGGGGAAACCGCCGATTTTAAGAATGAATCCGGCCAGTCTGAGGCCTCGATGGGCCGAATGTCCTTTACAGAGCTGATATACTTTCTTCATATAAAAAGCTGATGGTTGTCTGGCGGGCTTTCATGCAGCAGGATTGTACCCGGAGAGTGCGTGGCATCAGCTCGCCCCTTTGGTCCGGGTCTGGCCTTCCTGGGCTGGTGTGTTCACAGCGTTCTGGCCCTCCGTGGGTTAACGGTGCAGAGGGCCGCAGTGGCACGGCAGCGCCAGGCGAGGGAGCCGTCGAGCACATCCCGTGGCCGGGCAGGTCGATGGCCCACAGGTAGCCCTTACACCTGGGCTTCAGGTGAGCAGGGGTGAGTGGCAGGCTGGGCGGGGGTGGCAGTGCCCTGGAAAACACAGAGGCGGCAAGCACAGTTAGTAATATTAATCCGCTGTCTATCAGCGCCAGGGACCCAGGTTCGATCCTGACCTCGGGTGCAGTCTGTGTGGAGTTTGCACGTTCTCCCCGTGACCTGCGTGGGTTTTCTCCGGGTGCTCCGGTTTCCTCTCACATTCCAAAGACGTACAGGTTTGTAGGTTAATTGGCTTCAGTAAAAATTGTAAATTGTCCCTGGCATGTGTAGGATAGTGGGACACGGTGGGCCTGTTTCCGCGCTGTATCTCTGAAGTAAAAGACTTAAAAGCTCATAGTGCAAAAGATGGATGGGATCCAGAGAGATGGGAGGGAGAGGCTGAGGCAGAGAGACGGGGGAGCTGGAGAAAGGATGTTATGTAACCTACGGAAAAGACAAATTACTGGTTGGGAACACGAACAAATGTTGACTTTTCCGGGGGAGGGAATGAACTAAAAAAGTGGTGACGCGTTTCAGCACCCTGACACAGTTGCATCAGTGACAGAGTGAGCGGCAGGTGTCACCACAGCCGCTCCAGCTGCAAATGGGAGGACAAGATGAAACAGAAATAGATGCAGGAGAGGCGTTTGTTGCCTCTCCGTCGCTTGGTGGCTGCAGCTGATGGTTTGGGCAGGCGTGGCGAGATACATTCAGCAGGGTGTGGTGGCATACTTTGGACAGGGGATGGCAAGGTACTTTGGGCAAGGGGGGGGGGGGCAGGGGTAGTGAGATACTTTGGGTAGCGGATTCAAAGTCAAAAGTTAAAGTCAAAGTCAATTTTATTCGTCACAATTACGAATAAAATTGAAACATAGAAAATAGGTGCAGGAGGAGGCCATTCGGCCCTTCGAGCCAGCACCGCCATTCATTGTGATCATGGCTGATCGTCCCCAATCAATAACCCGTGCCTGCCTTCTCCCCATATCCCTTGATTCCACTAGCCCCTAGAGCTTTATCTAACACTCTCTTAAATCCATCCAATGATTTGGCCTCCACTGCCCTCTGTGGCAGGGAATTCCACAAACTCACAACTCTCTGGGTGAAAAAGTTTTTTCTCACCTCAGATTTAAATGGCCTCCCCTTTATTCTAAGACTGTGGCCCCTGGTTCAGGAATCGCCCAACATTGGGAACATTTTTCCTGCATCTAGCTGGTCCAGTCCTTTTATAATTTTATATGTTTCTATAAGATCCCCACTCATCCTTCTAAACTCCAGTGAATACAAGCCTAGTCTTTTCCATCTTTCCTCATATGACAGTCCTTTGACTTTGACTTTTGACTTTGACTAGGATGGTGAGATATGTTTGGCAGGGGATGATGAGGGTGGATAAGGGGTAGTGAGTGTTGAGTCAAGGGCAGTGACATAGTTTGTGCAGGGGATGGTGAGATATGTTGGGCAGCGGATGTCAGGGGTTACAGGGAGAAGGCACGGGAATGGGATTGAGAGGGAAAGATAGATCAGCCTTGATTGAATGGTGTAGTAGAATGGGCCGAATGGCCTAATTCCTCTCCTATAACATGAGCTTATGAGCTTATACTGGGCAGAGGGTGGTGAGGGTTGATAGAGGGTGGTGAGATACCATGGGCAGGTTTAGCTTAGAGATACAGCATGGAAACAGGCTGTTCGGCCCATCGAGTCCGCACCGACCAATGATCCACGCACATGAACACTATCCCACACACACACACACACACATAGGGACAATTTTACATTTACACCAAGCCAAATGGGGGGGGTGGGTGTAACATGTTTTTTTGACTCTTCCTTCGGGGGGGATGCGACCTTTCTTGCCGTATCCCCCGTCTCCGTGTCCGTCTGCGCTGAGACCTATCGCGGAGCTGGCGGCCTCCAACTGCGACCGACCTCGAGGCTGCGGAGGCAGAGCCAGGACTAACCAACGAGGCTGGCCGACTGGGGCTGTGGTTGTGGGGCGACCCAACTTCCGACCCGACTTTGGAGCCTCGGAGGCTCGGCCGCGGGCCAGTGGACGACATCATCGGGAGTTCGAGTTGTGTTTTCCGGAGCTCCCGTAACTACAGCTGAGTCCGCTGGACTGGAGGGCGGCAGCTTCGACCGCCCCGGGCCACGGAGTTTGAACCAGCCCGTTCGCGGAGCACGGATTCAGCCGCGGGACTTACCTACCATCACCCGGCGGGGTAACAACATCGGAGGCTCGGATTGCCTCAGCGCAGAGGGGGAGCAAGGAGGGAAGAGACAATGACTTTGGGACTTTAAACTGTGTTGAGTGTTTGTTTTGTTATTTATTCTATGTTATGACTGCAGGCTAAACCATTTTGTTGCACTGAAAAGTGCAATGACAATAAATTGAATCCAATCAAATCAAATCAATAATCTACAAACCTGTACGTGTTTGGAGTGTGGGAAGAAACCGAAGATCTCGGAGAAAACCCAGTCCGGTCCCTGGGAGAATGTACAAACTCCGTACAGACGGCACCCGTAGTCGGGATCGAACCCGGGTCTCTGGCGCTGTGAGGCAGCAACTCTAACGCTACGAGGTGACGAGATACTTACAGTGGAGGGGCTTGAAGCCGCTGTCTGATTCAGATGTTTGTGGAGCAAGGCAGCGATATCTTTCTGTCCGGATTCCACCGCAATGGAGAGCGCTGTGCTCCCGTCCTGCACACGGGCAAACGTCAAAGCTTCAGTCACAACACGTGGAAAACAGCCCGACCCGAGCAGACGTGGCCCACAGCGGCACGGAGTGGCGGTGGAGGACACCGACAGCATCGCCTGGCCACGCCGACCCTGTACTCCAACCCAGTGCTGGAGGAACAGGCCTGTCCCACTTGGCCGTCAGTTTGGGCAGCACAAATTCCTGGCGCCCTGCGCGATACTGAGCGCAACTCCACACTCCTCGCGCCACTCCATGCGCCCGTCCCGCGCTATCCATACGCTACCCGTCACATAATGGCGCGCAAATGACGGCTAAGTGGGACAGGCCCTTAACTCAGCGGGTCAGGCAGCATCTTGAGAGAAGGAATTGGTGACGTTTCGGGTCGAGACCTTTCTTCAGAAAGTCTGAAGGTCTGTACGTCTGAAGAAGGGTCTCGACCCGAATCGTCACCAATTCCTTCTCTTGTCTCTGTACTGTACACTGACAATGACAATTAAAATTGAATCTGAATCTGAATCTGAATCTGAATCTCCAGAGATGCTGCCTGTCCCGCTGAGTTACTCCAGCATTTTGGGTCTATCGATGACAATGGCTCTTGCCCAGTGGGTGCTGATCGGGGGGGGGGTCACCACCCATGGGTGCCCGTGTTGGGCAGTAGCCCCTCTCACTCACTCACATTGTCTGCCAGTGTTACGTTGCAGGCGGACGTGGCGAGCAGTAGTGCGACGATCTCACCGTGGCCGTGTTCACAAGCACACATCAGTGCCGTCGAGCCATCGTCGTCCTGGACACTGGCATCCGCCCCACACGCCAGCAGGGCCTTCACCATCTCCGTGCGGCCGTGGCTGACCGCCAGCATCAGCGCCGTCTGACCCGCCTGCCCAGGGGAGAAGCGCCAGCACCGTTAAAACCGTCACCGCACGGGCAGTGGGCGCGGAGACCGTACAACGTCCCACTGGCTCCCACCAACGCCGCTCAACCCGTTACTGAAATGGGCAGTGGCCGCGGAGAACCACACATCGCCCCCTCCCTTCCACGGACACTGTTAAACCATTTCCACACTGGCTGTGGGCGTGGAGAACCAACCATGCAACATCCCACTCAGAGTAAGGGTTTGCGAGGCACTGGGCTGGAGACTGACCGCTGGGCGATGGGGTGGTTGGGCTCGGCTGGCATTGGGACCCACCTGGCTGGCCTTGGCGTTGACGTTACCCTGGCAGAAAAGTTGCATGACGGTCTGCATGTCGCTGTCGGTTTGCAGGGCAGCGAGCGATGCCAGCATGATGGCGGTGTAACCCGCTTTGTTCTGCTTGTCCAGGTTGCAGGCGCCTGGGGATGGAGAGCGGGCACAGGTTAGCGGGCACAACGTGCCACCCACCGTCTGCACAACATGCTTCAACACGTCACCATCTACATACCCTTCGGGATGTGGGTGGAAATCATCCCATCCCACATTATCATCACCATCATCATCACTATCATCATCACCATCATCATATCAACATCTTCATCACCACCATCATCACCATCACCATCATCACCATCACCATCATCACCATCACCATCACCATCACCATCATCATCATCAACATCAACATCATCAACATCAACATCACCATCATCATCATCAACATCAACATCATCAACATCAACATCACCATCAACATCAACATCACCATCACCATCATCATCACCATCACCATCATCATCATCACCATCATCATCACCACCATCACCATCATCATCCATCATCATCACCATCACCATCACCATCACCATCACCATCACCATCATCATCACCATCACCATCATCACCATCATCACCATCACCATCATCACCATCATCATCATCATCATCATCATCACCATCACCATCATCCATCATCACCATCATCATCACCATCACCATCACCATCACCATC